>NC_090892.1:24289393-24291893 GCF_036669925.1 Montipora capricornis | reverse complement strand
AAATTGCTAAGAATCAGCTGAATTTTGGCAATCCCATGCAGACTTCATTTCATTGTTTGGCCAAAAAGTACTTTCTCAGCATGTTAACAGCTGAAATTGTGAACTTCCTACCCAAGTCAAAATTGTACTCTCCACCTCTCACTTAATTAATATTGGCGTTTGTGGAGTGTTTGAGTTCACTGTCAGAATATCAAAAGAAACTCAAATGACAACCGAGTAATGACTAGCCGTAAGATGTTTGGATTTTCAGACAGTCAGTACCATAACTTATTATTTGTTCCATCATTTTGAAATTGTAATCCTCTCTTACTACTGATACAACAAAGTTGTTGTTGTTGTTGTTGCATGTAGGGTGTAGGGACACTAAACTGAACTAGTAACATTCCCTCCTTTCCAGCCCTTGCTCTTTGCTCGGGGTTCATAGTGTCTCTTACCATTTGGATTGAGATAATAGAGAGATTGTAGACAGTCTAATGGGGTATAATGTATTAATTATTACCTCCACTTTTCCCTGCCTCGGTTTCAGGTGGACCAAAGAGGGATTCCCTAATTCTTGCACCTGGTTGAAATTGGGAAAGAAACACCCAGATTAATCCTTCTGTGAGATCAATAACATGATGAGATTAGATAACCATGATAAACAAACTGATTGTGCTTTTGGACCCAGAATGTACAATTCGGCTGTGCATGAGAAAATGGACATAAGTTTTGTACGTACCGTCTTTTCCATGGCTTTCCGGTTGTGGTGTTGTGGTGCTGTCTTCATGTGATACCGGTCCTAGAAGGTGGATGGAAACTTATTTTGGTGGATTGAAACTTATTTTAACATAACTCTTTTTATACATGTATATAATAATATTATGTCGAAGGCTTAATGCAATGAGAATGTACGGAGTGAGAGCCATTGCAAGAGTGCCGATAGTCAGATAATGGAGAGGTTGTATCTTGACAGGTATGTGATCTAAGAGATCAGTGTCCAATCCAGGACAAATCGCAATTGAGAATTGTGTTGTTGATGTATAATGTTACGGTTGACACCTACCTTTTGATCTCAGGACATTGTCAGATCGTCTCATTTTCATCCCTGCACTCACACCCTGATACAAAATAATTAAATGTATGTTTTTAATACATGTAAATAAATTTAAAAAATTAACGGAGGTGTTCTTTGGGAGTGAGACACATGCATGGTGTCCACAAAATGCATGGCAACACTTGCTATACAATGTCTGAACATTTGGATCCCAACTGAACCCTGATTAAACAGGGTCTAAATTGTTTTAAATAGAGAACCTCTCCATGTTATCCTGTACTTTACACCTAAACAGCAATCCAATACTATTGCCCAATTGTAGATTGGCAGCCCAATACTTACACTTTTGTCAAAAATTTTAACATGTTCAATGTACTACTTAGCAATGTTGTCATCATTAATATTATTTGTTGATACCAACTTTATCAAAGGCCATTTTCCTTTTGGGTGTGAACTTGTTGTACATAGCCTGGCTTTCTGGTGATAGTACCTAAAGGAAATTATTTTAACATTAGTACTGATGTTTGAACCACCCCAATTGAACACTGAAACAAAATGATGAGCACCAATCAGATAATATTATATAGTTCATAAAATATACCTTGACAACCTCGGCTCAGGTTGGCCTTGGGCTAGGCTGTTGTTCATTGACCGGTTTCTGGTTGAATGCTGCGAAAGGAAGCAACATAGCTAATTACAATTTAAATACATGTCTTTGCCTTCTCTTTCCAGAAAGTAAACGTCCAAATCCACACTATTTTTTTAATTTGGAAGAATGAAAGAAATTTATTTTTTATAGCTTCACAAGAGTCTACTCAGAAGTTTCAACCAATAACAAAAAATCACACAATTTGTTAATCAATAATGAGGCTAACCTTTGACTTTCAAACAGATTGAATCTCTCAGGAGGAGAAGTTCCTGGACGTCATCTTCAGACAGACCTCCAGAATTTTCTCCTTTTGATGTGAGGTCAGGTAGCTGTGCTGCCTCGGCCTCTACACTAATCCCAGCAACTAGTTAAAAAAAAAAAAACAAGGCAGGGTCAGGATTGATAGTTATTGCAGCATTGATATAAAATTGTACTTCACCTGTGCACACTAGCAATAATCCAAAGAAATAACGACAACAATCATGATCTTCACCTTGTAGAGTTTCCTGTTAGTGCAGGAAGAAACCAAAGGCAAATCATCATGATCATCATTTATCATACATGTTACATCTGAAGTGTTTGGCATTAAACAATTCCATCCAGTACTATTTTTGTCCAAAATAGTTGTACTCCTATATTATGGAACTATCCCCAATTAACATTATACCAAAATAGTAGAGAGCGTTGTGTGCCCGCACTAAGATAATGGCTACTGACACATGAGAAGGAAAGTGCAATTCACCTACGAGCAAATGAAGGGCGAAAATTCTGATTGTTTCTGTGATTGTTTCACGCTTTATTGTCCACCACTGGCCACC
>NC_090892.1:24259393-24271893 GCF_036669925.1 Montipora capricornis | reverse complement strand
TAAGGGAGAAATGCCTTCTCCTTTCCGTCAATGTAGCGGAAATCAATCCAAGAGAAGTAATTAAATCCAAGAGAAGTAATTAAATTTTGCAGGCTTTTGAATAGGCCTTATCACGGTTTTCAACGCCATCTTGACGGGTAGGCAAAGCGATCAGAAATTACAGTGTTTGTATGAGAATCCGATAGCAAATAACTTCTTCCAAAATTGAATTTTTCACCATTTCTGAATCGCAACGTTAAAATACTAGGTAGAAGGTTGTATTCACCAAGTTTGAAGTATGTAGCTTGGCTAGAAGACGCTCAGTTAATTTTTTTAATTTTCCACACATTTGTCTGTAAATTCGAGACTAATGTATTGAAAATTAAAAAAAAAGTAGCTCAGCGACTTATAGGAAAGCTACATCCTTCAAACTTGGTGAATACAATCTTCTACCGAGTATTTTAACGTCTTGATTCAGAAATTGTGAAAAATTCAATTTTGGAAGAAGTTATTTGCTATCGGATTCCCATACAAACACTGTAATTTCTGACCGCTTTGCCTACCCGTCAAGATGGCGTCGAAAACCGTGATAAGGCCTATTTGAATCGCCTGGTTAGTGGGTTAAATTCTGCGGCTTAAATTTTCTTGTAAAAACAGAAGCCACATTGAACTAGAGAATGCTGTTCTGTAAGCAAACACCTAGAAGGAGCGTTCAGTTAGGTAAAGACAACCTTAATTAGAAAAAGTACGTTTTTCCTAAAGAACTCGACCACTTTTTGACATTTTTGATAATTTTCTTTTGTAAACTTTTTAAATACTGACTTAAATTTAGTCAAAGAAAAGGAAAAACGATTTTATGTGCCCTTGAAGGTCGGTGGGAACTAAGCTAAACACCAGCTGGGACCGACGTGAAAAAGTTAATTTTGCACCCTGACATACCTTGTGACTTGTTTAGAGAAAACGTAACCCGTTAGGCTAACCAACCAACGGCCCTCCTTGCTAAGGATACCAATTGCCTCATTCGGTCCTTCTCGCAACTCTCCTACTATTTTGAGGGAAAAATCTGCCAACTCGGTCACTTTGGATTTCGTCCCAGAATAAGTTTTCCCTTCTTTTGTGAAGAAACAAGGTACTCTGTCATCAGTTGTGTCCTATAGAGAACAACGCTAATCAGAAACGGCACAAAGAACATAAAACATGATTGAGTGTTTCCCATCGAAAATTTATTGCAATATTTACCGTTGGTCCTTTTGAAGCACCTAGCAGATTTCCACTGTTATCATCCATCGTTTCTGTAACCCACAGTGGAATCCTTGAAGTGTTGTCTCCTAAACAGACGAGTGTGTCAGCCTTTGGGTACTGCTGGCAGTTCCAGGAAATGTGAGATCTGATGTTGCATCTACTGGTTTTTGAGTAGTAATGGCAGTACCTTGATTGGCTTCTGTCTCAAATGGCCAATCAAAAGCCATTTCAAAAATGTTCCAGAAAAAATTGTCAAAAGGGTGTTAAACCCTTATATAGGGTCTGCATTACCTAACACGTTCAATAAAGGTCCTTTCATAATTGGTGGAGAATTAAATTAACACTCCACGTTTCACAAAGAAAAAAGGACGCCCTAGGGCGTATACGTGGGATGCACTACTGTCGCTGCCTGTTTCCCTTTCGTAAACGGTCATTGCCATTTCTCAGAACGGTCGTTGCCATTTGAAACGGTCGATGCCATTTTTTAGCTCTGGATTACTCACATTAGGTCTAAGAACTCAAAAGGGTGCGGTTGCTGGGAGTTGTGTCTCGCTGGTCATATGAGTAAGGGATTGGGTTCGGGTTTTGTTTAGGATGAGGGCTAAGAACCCGAGTTCGAGTCTTGAAATTTTCAGACTCTGTTTTTCCTGCAGTTTTTCTTTTATAAATGTTTTTTTTTTCTTTTTTGCATTAAGTTTTATTAACATTTTTTTTTAGTTTGTTTCTTTTAATTTTCTTTGAAGTGAATTGTGTAGTCGACCGTTTCAAGTGGTAATGACGGTTCTGAGAAATGGCAACGACGGTTTACGAAAGGGAAATTTGCACCGTCGCCAGCAACTAACTGCCCACACGCGTGACAAAAACGTGTTATGCCGGCCCACTAAAATTCAAAGTTTTGACATTCAAACTTTAAATTTTAATTTTGGGAACGTTTTGGCCAGTCCGCAAACTTGAAGGAAAGCAAAGTCAGCAACTTGTACGGGCATTTTGTCTTTTGCAGTCTTGAAAATCCGTATGAATGATGGGAAATTGTGTCGGATATATACCTAGCATCTTTATTGTAAACACCATGACTTGTCAAACAGTATATGAATTCTTTTTTCCTTGGCGATGGGCTTTTGCGTTTTTATTTGAACAAAGTAACCGGGGTTGAAGTAACCTAGACCTAAAACAGTGGGAGGAATGAGACTGTTGTTTGGCGAGAACAGTTAAGGTGATTCCCTAGTATTGCACTGCGCATCCTGTTCTGCGCATAACACAACGTTCGTATTCAGGCATGTCTAAGGGGCCTTATGCTCAAACTTCACGGCTCAATTCTGTTTTCTTTGTCTCACAAGTCTCAACGAATATTTCTAAACAAAACAATGTTTAAATTTAACCATAAAGACTGGTAGCCATGGGTGAATATTGGTATATCGAACGTGGCCAAAAACATTTCAAAATGGCGACCTTTCGTGCGGGAAAGCTCGCTAGAAAGAAGAATGGCCGTTTTCAGAGCACATCAGTAAAGAGCAAAACAAGAAACTTTTTAGACTCTCGCAAAGCAAAACGTCGAGTGATAGCCTTGATGATGCTAAAGAACATTTCATTCCGACAGTGAAAATGAAACCGCGCTATCGGGGAGACGTGTTGTGGAGGGGTCGAGCTTGGTTTGCTTTCTGTTTTCTCCTAAACGAGGTTGGTGACCTATCTTTTTTTTGGCATAATTTTATTCTCTTACTCATCCTCTATGTGCTGTACAAAAAATTTTAAAAATTTACGTCAGACAAAAAAGTTACAGGAAAAAAAGTATTCGTACCCATCACTCGTGGACACAAAATTGTCTCCTCGAGATCACGCACCCAAGGAATATTTGTAGTCAGTGCCTTTTCAAGACGTGTGCCTGTGCCATAAAACAAACATCAAATTTTTCCTTTTGAGCGATACAATTCACCTGTTTTGTTATTTTAAGAATTACGTCAAAGCTATGCTTCCTGTTCCTGCAAAACGTATCCTGAACCGATGGAACAAACTTGTCCTTGATAGATGAAGTCGCAATGATTTAATGAGTAACTTGAGCAAGTTAGATCTCACAAACGAGCTTGGTGACCTATCTCTTTAATTGCACATTTCGAGTCACCATAATGTAGGGAACAATTGAGAAAAGTTTAAGGAAAATCTTACGACAACTTCTATTACTAAGGAATCACCTTAACTCGAGAAACCTGTTGTTAGATCCAAACGCCTGCTCATTAGCGGGGTTGCATTCCTCTCTTAGGAATGCAGTTGTCAGTCTTTGGAATCAGGAATTTAGTGCTTAATTTATTCGTTCTCTTAGAGGTATTTAAGGCTTAATTTAGTCATTTCTAGGGTTCTCGATCAGTCATTTTCGCTTGTGAGTAGTTCTTGTAGTTTCGCTTTCTGCAGTTTGTTACTTTCTTCGCTTCAAGCAGTCAATATTCAGTTACCAGCTCCTAACAAATGTAAGTGTATCTTTTCGTCGAGTTTCTGTTTAAGATTAGTTCATTTTGCTAAGTAATTTTTGTATCTGTTTGTTTTCTTGTCTTAAACGCTTTTCGCTTTCACCGCATGGGTTGAGTTCGCGCCGTCATAGGCAGTTGAATGAAGAATAAAGCGTGTTTGAATTTTTATCGCTGGAGTTTTGTAATCGTAAGAAGATCACACCTGTATTGGTATTGAAATGCACCCTATAATTTGCGGTACGTTTATATGAAATACATATTGCTTTTTTTTTTTTTTTTTTGTTGACATTTAATATTAAGAAAAAATAAAAACGCCCGATATGTGTTAAATTTGGTCGGAACATGCCACTTGTTATCGGGTGAATATATTAAAAATACTGGAAAACTCGTCACTCCGTGCAATTGAACTCAAGCACGTTGTCAAAGAGCATGTACCAGTTACCACCATTTTAGACCCGCCGGATGCCCAATGAAAGTCTTTGAAACGTACTATATTGATGCGGTGTCATATGTGGGCTGAGTTTGCTGGTTCTCTACTCTGCTCCGAGAGGTTTTCTCCGGGTACTCCGGAGTCCCCTCTCCTCAAAATCCAGAATTTGACTTGATTTGTGCCAATTGTTAATTTCAGTTTAATTAGTGTCCCCAATTAGTGCTCCAGCGCCAGAACAAGATTTCTTTCCTTTTTTTACCAGCGGCAGCATCCTCTGTATGTCTACCGATAAGAGAGCCATATTTCTCAGACTGGAGATTTGAAAGGCACCATTCCAACTCGGAAACCGTATTTCGTGGGACATTGTTTTCTTGATGGACTAGCCGGTGGACACAGCCGTGCGTTCACCATCATGGTTCTCGAGTGCAGGCAGTTATTACTCAACCTAGGTATTAAAACACACTGTTAATCCCTGTGAAGCCCTCCCCAGCTAATCAAACAAATCTTCCAGAAAGAAAATTGAATTTCAAATTCGGATAACGATATCTAATGTAGCGCAGTAAAAATAGTGTTTTTGCGTGAAGGAAGAGAAGGTTACAAACCCAAAGAAAAAGAGTTTTTATCTGTAAAGCTTGTAATTCACTCTGTTCCAATTGGTAATTTCGATGTGATTCTATTTTATTCGAACGGAATTGACATGTACTTTGACTAGAGATTGTTCAGTTTCTGTCACCCCTATTAGTAAGAGAGTACCCTTCGGGAACGCAACACAGACTCAAAGAAAAGGCCTAGCAATAGCTCGTCATAACTAGTTTTGCTATAGGGTCACTAATTAACAATAGCCCATGAGGCAAAGCCGAATAGGCTATTGCCGCGTGGCAGGAAAGAAAAACCAATAGTGAAGTTGGCAAGTACAAGTTGAAGATATATTTTTTGGGAATAAAACGATAGAAAGCGTCACGCTTTTCCCTACTTGAAGACTATTACTAATAGCTAGTCCCCTAGTAGCGTAGCGAAGCAAAAGGCAGGATTTTCATTAGTCCACTACTTGGGTGATACTAATGAAGGAGAAAAAATATTTCAGTGAAAGATGGCAATGAATTTCTTTTCCTAGAAAAGATGTATTTGCAATGATATAATGGAAATCTACATCGTAATGGTTTACACTCTATATTTTTTATAAGAATATTGTTTTTCCGACCGAGGCTGAATATTAATATCTTTCTGCATGGGATGGGATATCAGAGTAATTTTTGAGCCAGCCTGTAGGCATCAGAGCATCAAACACATGGCTCGTGCTGTTTTGTTGGTTTTTTGGCTACCGTAGTTATTCGGTTATACATGTAAGGCGCACGGTTTTTTCAAGAAAAATCTGTCTTTGGGTGGCGAGTTAGTGCTAAAATTGGGGTACGTCTTATAGCCAAGTATTTTCGGGCAACAAAATCTTAAGATCACAATTTGAGAAGAACTTGCAGTTTAAACAACACAAGAAAAGGACACTAGTTGTCAATTTAAAAAAAGAATAGCGCTTTTAGAGACCTTTAGAACACTAAACGACGTCAAGAGAAAAGTAAACAAACGGAAATTTGCATACATGCTCAATAGCACGTATTCAGTAACGTGATACCCATGAAAACAACACAATCGGTTGAACCTTGTTTCAAATTCCGAGAATCGTGTTTGTCGCTCGCATGAAAAGTTTCTTCTCTGAAAAAACAATGTGGAGATAAAACATACCTTCTTCGTTCATCCAGCCTTTCTTGTGCACTGAAGGTTGCATCCTTGGTGGCGTGTTGATATTCAGCTGTCGAACACCTTTGAATATGACTTTCGGTGGGAGTTTATCGCCGTTCGCTTTCGCTTGAAGTCTGAAGTCTGAACTCTGACTATTTATTACGTCGGAAGGTTCAAATAAAAGTGTATGCGTTGTATGTTATGATTTTCAGGTGTCAACTTTTAGCTTTTGTTTTTGCGTATATCATTAAACGTGTGACTTTTTCACTTTGTTTACGTTAACAAAAAGAGTTCGCATGCCAATTGTGTAAGGATAATTGTTCTCAAATTCATCACATCCTTTTGATAACTCTCAATTTTCGGGTGCGTCTTATAACCGAGTATTTTCACGTAATTTTCAGTTTGAGAACTTAGCTTGATTAAATTGCAAAGTTTGGGGTGCGTCTTATAACTGAGTGCGCCTTATAACCGAATAACTACGGTAGTTTTTTTGTCTAGACAAGGATGACTTTTATATGGTTTAGTGTTATATTCACTAGTTTTCGAGGCAAAAATTATGTTATTTGCGAAATCTCAGCTACGGGTGTATTCTTAAATTATTCTTAAAATTTCGCAATTTTAGCCTATATATTCTTATAAAATATGTCCTTATAAAAAAGAAAGAGTGTATCTTTACCCGAATAGCACGACTATTGTGGTTTGGTTCACCCTTGCGTGATTTTCATGTTCCAGGAACCGTCAACCAATACTTATGTTATCCCACTTTTGTAACTCTGACCACTCTGACCACCCTGACCACCCTTGTCACCCTGACCACCCTGACCACCCTGACCACCCTTGTCACCCTGACCACCCTGACCACCCTGACCACCCTGACCCTTGTCACCCTGATCAGCCTGATCACTCTGACCACCCTAACCACCCTGACCACCGTTGTCACCCTGACACTCCTTGCCACCCTCCAGTGGCACGCTTTATGTCTGTTATACCTTCAACGCCCTCCTCAGATCTATGTACAAGTACGCTACAAGTAGTTATGATATGTGGAACCTATGTGAGGCAATATAGGTGATGTAAGCGGATATGTTATGTCTTATTGTCCTCTCCTCCGTCTCTTACCAATGTTGTGAAGGAGATTGGGTCTATATAGAACAAAGGTATATCTAAATTTCGGGGGATCCCACGGCCCTTGTCAGTAATCTTTCTTGAATTTATCAAACTTCAAGAAGAAACTTCGACTGATTACATTGTTCAAGTTAAATGCTGGACGGAATGGTTGATATTCTAAGTTATTTTACCTCCCGAAAAAGGAAATACAAGTTACGCAAATAATCTTACGCTGAAGCATCTAGCCAATGAGATTCGACCTTGTTTGAGCTGCAGGATGACCCCTCCAATTTGCAACGTAACTGCGCACTTGTCTTCACTGACACAACTGCTGGAGTAAGTTTGAGGCGAGGCACAGTTATGGGCTGTAGTGGGGCAACCCTGGCCTTACGCATCAAAACGGAACAATGAATTTGGCCTTCTTCGTTCTTCAACCTTAGGTATGAGCACTGACCATATCCTTGGATACTTGTGTCAGAGAAGTTATGTAATTCTGCAGAGCGACAGGAGCAAAGTCTGTGGGCTTGTAACAGTGTGATACTAATAACTCCTCCAGGAGGGGTAGGTCTTCTCTCCATTTTCCCGTCTTGTTGTCATGTGCTCTGGAACAGGGTCATCCCAATTTGCCTTCCCTCTGCAGAGCTCTTGGAGAATCTTCTTTCCTTCCAGCAATAGTGGGGCAGTAAGCCCTAACGAGTCATAAATGCAGCTGCCAATCGATAAAATACGACGTCTGGGGCATGGACGATCTTTAAAAACAATTCTTAACTGAAAGGAGTCTTTCTCTATGCACCACTGCACACCCAAGGCACGTTCAATGGGTGGGGCCTCTTTGTCTTGGTTGATCTTTCGAATGCTCTCTCCTCGATCTTCAGAAGGTATCTTTTCTATGACTTCTTGTAATTCGAAGTAGTTTTGTGTAACTTGAAACTTTCTCCTCTGCATATTTCCTTTGCATCATTACTAAGGGCCACTGCATTACAGACTTTAATCCATCGTCAACATAAAAGTCATTGCGGTCAAAATTAGCTGCCGTGGAGCCAAGGTCTTTTTCGATGTCATCTGCACATTCCTTTAGAGCATAGTTGGAAGATCCTGGAGAGCTTGTGGCACCAAACAGATGGACTGTCATTCTAAACTCCTGATACTGTTACTTGGTGAAACATTGCCTCAATGTCACACATAAATGCTACTGGTTCTATCCTGAATCTGCAGAGAACTCCTACTAAGTTGTTTGTCAGATCCGGACCTTACAATAAGTACTGATTCATCGACTTGTTCTTAAACTCTGTAGAGCAGTCAAAGACAACCTGGATATTATCGAGTTTCTTCGGAGGATACACCCCATGGTGTGAAATGTACCATTTCTTCCTCTTAGTGTCTGCTTCTGTAGATGGGCCCTTCTCAGCATAGCCATTTGTAATACTACTTTAATACTACATTTGTAATACAGCTTTAAATCTTCTTTTTGTTGGCTTAGGTGGCGAACAGCAACATCGCTATTGTTTGGAATATCAGGGAACAGCACTCTCAAGAGTAACGGCATCTTGTAATGGCCATCATCACAATGACGGATTCCCTTTCCCACAATCGCCAAAAACTTCTTATCTTCTTGGGACAGTGCTAGCTGAGTAAAGTCCTTCTCTGGGAAATCCATCTCGAACATCCTTAGGCAATCCATAAAGTAATCTGTTGCAGTAATGTAATCATGAGGTTTCAAAAGCCATAAAGTAATCTGTGGCAATAATGTAATCATGAGGTCATAAAATCACAGCCAAAGTCAGAAGGGATTCCTTTGAATATTGTGGATATGATAGAAAGCAGCCTTACACTTTCCACAATGGTCAAATTACATCCCCAAGAAGGATATAATTATGCCTTATTTAGATTTTCAAAGTGAAGTTGTTACACGCTGCCTAAAATTGTAAATCAATAAGTTTATGGGTTTTTAAACCTCAAAATAATATTCCAGAGCACCTGTCGAATCAAGTCTTCTTTCCCTTATAAAGATCCTTTATGTAAATGACAAAAATCCAGAGTTGTGTATAATGCGTCTTGTTGGGACTGCAATGAGTTTTGCATTGGTAAAACGAAACGTTGCTTATGTGACCGTAAAAAAAGATGATTTCAAACTTCCGCGATTGCAAATCACACACTGAAAACAGGTCACAACATAAAATGTGACCATTTTCAAGTTTTAGCAAGTGGTAGCTCTGATTTGCATTGTAAAATAAAGGAAAACATTGGCAGTGAAAAACTGTAGCTTTGTTAAACGGTCAGTTTTCACTGCTATCTATTTATCTTACTATTTTTATCTTATTGTCATTCTCTCTAGTTGGCAGTCTTCTTAATTATATATATTTATATGACTACCAGCGGATAAATTGAAGACTTCATCTACCATAATAAAAGTGCTCAATGTTAAAACCAGAGCTGTAAATATAATAATATGTATGGACTTCTGTAGTCGGACTAAGGCCCGGTTCAAACGTCGCGCTATCGTCGTGTCGAACTCAATAAATCAATTAAGTTCGACATTTAGTGCGACTGCAGCTCGATGTTTGAATCCAACGTCGCGCCAGAGTCGAGTAGCGCGACAAGCTGGATCGAGCTACCCGACTCTGCCGCGACGTTGATTCAAACGTCGAGCTACAGTCGCGCTAAAGTCGAACTAACAGAATATTAAGTTCAACGGCGGCACGACGTTTGATTCAAACGTCGAGAAAAATTGATGCGAAACCTAATGCATACATTATGATAATGTAGTCCCGAACACTTTCACAGCGGGATCACGTTAAATGCATGCGTAGATATGTTTCAGATTTTGAAATATGGCGGCTTGGAGAAACACCTATGCATGTAGCGATGTGAATGACGACGAAAGCTTGAATTCAGAGTGCGAAGATGAAGTCCTATCATCAGAGCAACTCGAAATCAGTACAGAGTCGGACTTATCAGAATGTTCAAGCGAATCAACAGCAAAATCGAAGTCAAGCTCTTCGCGAAAGGCGGGAAGGAAGGCCGTATGGCGAGAAAAGGTAATAACTGATATGGTGGACATAATTTGTTCCAGTGAATATCTGAGGAAAAATCTTATCTTCAGAAACACTACCCGTGCCAGAAACACTGCAATTTATACGGATGTTGTGAAGCAGCTTAAGGAACGACTCGCTAGCCGCGGAGAGAATTTTCCTTTCGACGTGACTCAAACAAGAAACAAATTTAAGAAATGTGTTGCTGAATGCAAGAAAGCAGCTTTAACCATAAAAACGGCCACTGGAATCAAACGGTTTCAAGAAGAGAAGAACCTCGGTGAATGGTTCAACCAGCTTTACAGCTTTGTCAAGACTCGTGATTCATGCACACCAGAAATGGCTCTGGAACCCTCATGCTCAAACAGTGGGGAAAGTCCTGAGACTGTTGAGGGCACCGAGGCTGGGGCAAACTCAGATTCAGGAGAAATAGAGGTCATGATCAAAGTATCACTGCTTTTGCATCTCAGCAAGGATCTTTGACAAGAAGCAGTATCCCTTATTCTCAGAGCTCAACTCCAGCAAGTGTCCATCGAAATGTTTACTTTTCAGAAAACAATGAGAGCTATTTCAGTCTTTAAAGACTAAAACATCCGTTTAGATCTCACTTTCTTCGAAGTTGGATAATTTAACATTAAACGTTTGCTTAACAGTTTGCACATATGTGAAATTTGTAGTTTAGTGACAGGCCGTGCGATTCATTTTTGGCTTGAAAACAGTTGAGTTGAAAACTATGTTGAGTTGCTTTCTTCTAGTTTTGATTCAAAAGACATGAAGGTACCTTGCTCAAATGCTTTAAATAGTTTGTGCCATTACGGGACATCATTTTTAGATTAATGAACCATTGACTACTTTGGTGTGGTTGATATTTATAGTAACTTTAATATTTAAAAAACTTCAAGTAAGGTCAAAGAAGCAAGTAGTTATGTTAAAATAAACAGTTTGACATTCAGCAAATCCATATCCACAGGTCCACATATTGTCTTAATGTCATATTGTGTTAATGTTAAAAGTGGATGTAGCATAACACTTCAATTCTTTATTCACTCTTTCAATCTTCTTTATACAATCCCAAAACATTTAACTTGTTTATAGGGGTGGGCCTTTTAGCATAAATGCCAGTCAAGATGGAATTGTTAACACAACTACTAAGCAACACTTCAAGGAACATAAAGTGGCATTCACTATTTGTAGATTGGAAGTGGCGGGTGTTCTCAAACTTTTTAAAGTGGTTTCAAATTTCATCTTATTTGAGGGACCCACCATCAAACCCTCAGGCTACCCTTCACCTCCCAAAAAGTCAAAAAATATCAACAATAACAACAGCAGTAATGATTAAAAATAGTGCTAAGAACCAAGTGAGCATAATTAAGCTAAGAAACACCATGCCCTTGCTTTTCCAACCATAGTTTCTCTGCAAGGCTGTTCCTTATACGGATGGCTTCACGATTGGTATCTGGAATCCTCTCACACTCAGTCATGTTCAGCAACCTTCTAATAGTTGCCCTGTTTCTCATCTCATTTGAGTTGGTATCAATTGGTAGGTCTAATTTCCTGGAAAGGCTCTCTCCACGCGAGATGCAGATATTGTGTAAAACAATACAAGCCAAACAAGCTGATCTCAACTCCACAGGGGTACTTTCACATTTGCGCAGTAGAATTCTCCATCGACCCTTAAGCTGCCCATAGGCACATTCCACAACCATACGTGCCCTGCTAAGGCGATAATTAAAGTTACTTTGTACCGGTGTAAGCACAGCATTAGTGAATGGCTTCATAAGCCATGGTTTAAATGGAAACGCAGAGTCCCCTAAAATAAGGGGAGAAACGGTTACACCCCCAATATCCTTTCCTATCTGTGGAATAATTTC
Organism: Montipora capricornis; assembly: GCF_036669925.1. Taxonomy (NCBI): domain Eukaryota; kingdom Metazoa; phylum Cnidaria; class Anthozoa; order Scleractinia; family Acroporidae; genus Montipora; species Montipora capricornis. The sequence continues at coordinate 24,260,036 of NC_090892.1, read as the reverse complement.
TCCATCTGTGATGTCTTCCCATAATTTAGTTGATTTAAAGATAGTGGAATCATGGGAGTTCCCTGGGTATCCGCAGCTTGCCCATATAAAACGATATTTTGCATCCACCATTCCCATTAATATTATGGAGTAGAAATTTTTGAAGTTGTAATACTCTTTACAAGCTTCCAAACCTCCAGCAGGGCATTTCAGCGGTAGGTGACAACCATCAATAGCACCCCATCCACAAGGAAATTGCCACAACTGTTCAGTGTCCAACATTTTTTCCTTGATATGCGCTTCATCTGATGGGAAATGTGCTACTACACTATCTTTCCATAAGTTGTTAATTATTGCTTCAGTAACTTCACTAACAATCGTGCATACTGTGGAAACACCAACGCCGGCCATTTCAGCTATCGTATATAAATAATCACCCCTAGCTAAACGGTAGAGGCAGATAGCAAGACGACATTCGGGAGAAATTGGCTCCTCGCAAACTGTATCTCTTACCAAATCATGTCGAATCTGACCAAAAATAAACAGAAAAGTACCTTTCGATACTCGAAAAAGCTTCTTAAATCTTGCATCAGAGTACGTGTTCCAAACGTTTAACCACCAGCCAGTGTTTCTTGAAACCCGGCGGCATGATCGAGTGACTATT
>NC_090892.1:24244393-24251893 GCF_036669925.1 Montipora capricornis | reverse complement strand
AAACTCTTGCCTAATCGTTGACGCCACAGATTGAAACGTTTGCTGCTGGAGCTGTATCATTTCCTGTTGCTGCTGCAGTAACTGCTGAAACCTTGCCTCGGGCGGAGAAACCTCATTGCAAGGTCTAGTTGATGGAGCCTCACAGCGATTCGGTACTCGCGGCCACACAGGAGCAGCCGGATTCAAAGTGACACTTGCACCCGGTAAAGGTGCAGACATTTTCTCTTCTTTGGCGTCTGCAATCAAGTAAACCGACTCATAAGCCCTTTCTGGCTCAAATAGTGACTTGTCCTTGGTAGCCTGGAAGGATCCACAATTTGTTCTACGCCATCTTCCTCCTCTAAGATATGGGCCCTTAGGGTAACTCGCTCAACTTCATTCTCTGCTTCTAGGATCTCCTGCTCTCGCTGTACGGCATCCCTTTCTGTTGCAGTTCTATCTTCTTCTTGAGTTGATTCAACTTTAGTTTAGCGATGGCCCTTTCTGCCTTAGCTACCTTTATTTTTACACTCAAGTGCGAATCCATGCTAGAACCAGAGTGATGACTTTTATTCGAAGTCAACGAGAGTCCATGCTGGCTTACAGAATCACTCGGTAGAACATCAGAACACGTCTCCTCGTTCCAGACACTATTTAACCACTTGTTAACACGCTCACAAAACTCGTGCTTCCTCTGGAGTTCGGAGTCAAAACCAGTAATTGCTACTTGCAGCTCTTCGGAATCATCTATGGCATCAATGTACATGATGTGTGCCTGCTCAAATTTAGTAAACGCTAACTCCAAAGCTCTAAGTTTCTCTTCGATAAGGTTGACATTTCTGCGACACCTCAGCAAAGGCTCGATATCCTGATAAATTCTGGTCAAATGACCCTTGTATGCGGAACGTGAATCTTTCAAGGCACTCTTTTCCTTCGTCAGAACTTCCTGAGTTGGCATATTTCCACTTGCACAAACACCGTCAACCACCGAACTGGCATCCATCGCCTTCAAACGGGTCGAACGAACACAGTTTTTGAATGAATCATCGGTCGTAAATCCTTGTTGCTCGCATTTAAACACCACTTTTTGAATACGCTATTTAATTCTTGCAACTGCATGCGATTCAACTGAAAAAGATACGATAAACGATTACATAAATTATTCTAAAGGTAATGAACAGAAAAGCGCAACGGAAAACACAAGACAAATACTTACAAACTGTGATGCGAATTGAGATAAGCCAGAAGGCTGCCGAGAACGGTGAAAACAGAGACTAAAGCAAATCTAGAACTTTAGAAGGATAATGTAACGACCGAACTTGGAAGAGAAAATTATGCGTAATAACGCCAAAACAAACTTATACACCTACAAACGAACGTGCAAAAAAGACTACAGGGAATAATTACGGTATACTAGTTAACACCTCGACAGAATTACAACGCATACACGCAGCAATACACACCCGACAACGAACAACACAATCAACACATAAAAATTTCCTATTCTAGTTGCTACACATACATATATATAGGCAACAGTTTTGAAAACTTGGAAGTAAAATTTGGCAGCATAGGCAAGAGAAAGATGAGCATTGTTTAATAATTTCTCGGATTTATGTGAGACAATTGATTTCAGGAAATCCAAGCACTTTGGTTTAACAAATAAACTCAGTGTCTAGGGGAAAAAAGGAGAACAATTGGAAGCATACGTGTATACAGGCAAGAGAAATAATTGCCCATTGTTTAATAATGTTTTGGGTTTATGTGAGATAATTGGTTTTAAGAAATGCCAGCACTTTGGTTTGACAAATAACGTCAGTGTTTGGAAGTAAAATTTGCCAGCATGGGCAAAAGAAAGATAAACATTGTTTAATAATTTCTTGGATTTATGTGAGCCAATGGAATTCAGAAAATCCAAGCACTTTGGTTTAACAAATTCTAGAAAAAAAAAAAGAAGAACTGGGAGCATAAATGTATACAGGCAAGAGAAACAATTGCCCACTGTTTAATAATGTTTTGGATTTATGTGAGATAAATCATGGCTTGTCGCACTCAAGTCCAACAAGTATGAGGTAATAGTCCATGTTCAAAACAATTCTCTAGACCTCTCTGTGGGAGGGTGAGGGAAGTAAATTATGACCTATCGGGTCGCAAAAAAAAAGTTAAAGATATCCATTGTTAAAACAAGTTGTTGGATTTATGTGAGATAGGAGTTTTCAAAACAAGATCAAACTTTGCTACGAAATCCAAAGTGCAACTGCTGCCAAACTCAGGGCGAGGTTTAAATTCCTAGGAGGGGCTCTTTCATGGCTTGTCACATGCAAGTCTAACAAGTATGAGGTAATAGTTCATGGCCAAGACAATTCACTACACCTCTTTATGGGAGGCTTAGTGAAGGAAATGTCGACTTGTTGGGTAAGGGAAAAGGGCTTCCATGCCATATGAAACATTACTTTTTCTGAAGTCACCTTAGTCATGTCCCAAAGATCAGTTCCAAATGTAGCAGACACATTAATGGCCTTAATTGCCTTTATGACTAATCATATTAGCCTTTTTCTCACACATGTGGTTTTCTTATTTCCAGATCTAAGTCACAAGTTGCCAAATGACAGTGACACTGACCTCTTAAATCAAAACATGTTTTCAATGGAGAGGTCATAGTCCAGTTTCTGACAAAATAAAACCGTCCCAAGTATTCTAGTCTAATTTAAAGGACCCGGTTTTCATAATATCAGCTAGATATATATATATTATATAAGTTGAATGAAGAATGGAGTCGAAAGCAAACTACTCACAGGTCCATGTTTAATGTAGGGAACAGACGTTTTGCCCTTCAGGCTTCATCAGTGTTCATGATACAAGCTAAAAAATACTTGGCTGGAACTAAGTCGGTTACAAGATCTTAAATATGTGAAAAAGTGATATTTACGAAATCAACAGATTACTAAATTGCATGAAATTTACACACAAGTGCTAATACGTTGGTGACGAAATAAGCTAGCTTGTAGACAGAAAAACAACTCTCACAATAGTAGATAATTTGTTAGTTTCCAATATCTCGTAAAGTAAACAATATAGAGTTAATTATGGGGGGCAACCATAACAATAAAAAATGAAAAAGTATTATATCTAAAAGTCATAAGGAATTAAAACTATAAAAATGAATAAAAAAGATAATTTTTGAAAATGGCTAAAAAATGGCTAACTAATGGCTAACCTAATTCTGTTTTTTGAGTTAAATTCTGATTGTTTATTAAGGCCGTGGGGATGGAGAGTACACAACTGGGAGCACCAAAAAGCTTCCCTTGTGAGTAAACGCCTATCAATGTGATCTTCACTTTTATTAACAACTTTTTCAAAGTCAGACATCCAGTGTTCAACCCTATTGAAATGCATGGCTAATTCGCACCTGGTCTTGTTTGTAAGCATAGTCGATATGTGATTCCAAAACCTGACCTTGAATTCAATGGATGTTGTAATATATTCTCACTAGGATCATTCGCAAACAATGCCTTAGACTAGATACGATATGGGGGACTCAGCCCAAGGCGGTCAGGAGCGGGTTCATCTCTGTGGGGAGGTGGGTGGGACACGAAAGGAGAATTCGTAACACCGAAAAGACTGAATGAGCTATTGTTATAAGGGAGGGGCCTTATATAAGAGTCCCATACCCCTGGGACACGTGAAGGATTGCTACGGACTGTACGCGGTATGCTAAGGTTACGTAATCAGCATTCTAAGGCTATTTTGTGCGGAGCCCCCATGGAGAATAGTAAGATATTCTCACTAGGATCATCCGCAAACAATGCCTTATACTAGATAAGATATGGGAGACTCAGCCCTTCAGCGGTGAGTTGCCTAGCAACTCTGTATAAAATCCGTGATTCCCCTGGGTTCTGGACACATGTTCCTCCCAAAACTCAAAAAGCACCAAAAAAAAAAAAAAAAGACCAGACACTTGCAGAATTTAACAAATCTTAATTCAGAATGAAGCAAAAGTATTTACACAGAGAGGAAAAACTATGGAAAAACAGGCTTAAAAGAGGAAATATTCCCAAAGGACTCGTAGGCCATAGCAACGTTGCATGAAGAGCGAGAAGTTTCCGCAGAAAGTAACGCAGCTGGAGCATCAGGGCGTAAAATGCTGCTGAGGTCATTGTAGTGGTAAACCATCTTCGTACTAGCCCAACCGATGTGGTCAGCAACCGCTTCCTTGGAGGCTCCGAGTAAAGAAAGCGTTATGGAGCAGCCACTACGAGAGCTGTGAGGAGTTTCACCATCATTAGCTTGAATTTGATCGAGATAGAACTTTAATCTGCCATGAACTGCAGAACCGGTAAAAGGTTCCTGGGTAACATTATTACCCTTAGTGATACGAAATAAAAAAAAAATTGACCTACAACCCCGGACATTAATCGTTGGAACACTTGACACTTCAGGACACTATACCCCTTCCCCCCTTACAAAGTTGGGGAATACCGCGAGTTTTGCAGGAGAATGTGTGATCACCAACTGTTTTCAACTTTGTGAAGGGGGAGATTCCCATAAAGTGTTCCAACAATTTTGACCGGGGTTGTCTATAAAACAGGAATTTGAAACATGTGGTCACGCCAAGAGGGCACAGAAAAGGAAGTTGTTTTGCCGTTGTTGAAGGTAAAGAAAACTTTTAAATTCCATATTTGAAAAGTCCTTTCTTTTCCTTTAGAGAGACTGTGATTTGTAGATTAAGAGACAACTCTGAACAAAGAGGATTGTGAACGACTTTGTTTAATTAGATTAAAAAATGAGAATATATGTTTACGTTTGTGTTCATGCTTGTTTGAAGACGTTTCGTGGTGGTCGATATCGCTAAAATAGTGAAAGAAATTTGGTGAAAACAAATGCAAATATGACCTCTCAGGAGAATGAAGCTGGACAAGAGTGTATAAGAGACGACAATCTAAGCAACAGACAGCATCGCAGTGTGTATCTGATAACGTACAGCCAAGCTGACGAGCAGATAGTTTCGTCGCGTGAGTCCTTCGCCGTAATAGTTCTGGATGCGTTTGAAAATTCTGATCCAGTATTTGTCGGAAATCGTGTTTTCAAACTTCGTGGCTTTAGTTCAAGGGGGAATGAACCAAAAGTTTCTGTCCAAGTTTTTATTCACTTTGAAACGATTTGCGTGCAGACGGTCAATATTATATTAACAAATACTTAATTACTGCTTACGAATGAAGTACTCGGTTGGAAATTCATACTTTCCATAATTCGTTCTGTTGGATTTGTGCAACAAATGGTTGGAATATGTACCTGGTTAAAATTAATATTTTAGGCGGTTTCCCTTACTTAAGAGTACATCATGTAGTCTCTTGTCCATTGAAGCAATTAAATTGTTAACTGTGGTTAAGGGAATTGCCGCTATTGTACGCATGACTCGCTCTTTAAATTCTTGGAACATTTCGCTTGTGATACGGTGCAATTTGGCTTCTTCTCGTAGTGCATTATTTGCAAAGTGAAAGAAATTTTCAATAGGAGCCAAATCCGGACTTCTTGTGGGCAATTTCAACAACTCAGCCTGAGTGCGACTCATGGCTCTCTTTGCTGCCGCCGAATTTTGACATGGATCACCGTCTTGAACAAAAATAGGCCCCGGTCCCTTGTCTGCAAGATCGAGCATGCGATTAAAGTTTCTGTCTATGAAATCTTCAAAATATGACCCGGACATTTTCTCATAGGGTTCACATATAATAACTCCCTTTCCATAGCTGATAGCAATCATAACTTTCGAGACTTGTCCACCCGTTCCTTCTTTTCGTCCTTTCACTGTACATCCAATCTTAAGACCATTGGACATCTTCCTCCAAATTCTTCCTTTAGGAGCACAAACTTGATCTAAAGGATTATTTTTGTGAGCAAATGAAGTCCCATCCAAATGAAAAGACACCTGCTCAGTCCAAAAGTTTTCACATGTGTACCTTTTCCTGCAGTGTCTTACAAAGGCTAATCTCTTCTTAAGGTCATCCTTTCGTAGAAGTCCCTTTTTCCACGCTTGTAAGTTGAAATGACCTTCTTTGTTTAAAAACCTTGTCACTGTGCGGACAGAAACATCTGCGATAGAAAGTCCTGCTTTTTCCAAGACCTGCTTTGCGTTGAAATTGCCTTCTTCATTGCGAAGAGCCACTAAGCATCTGAGGAGCTGCCGCTCCTGTCTAGCACTTAATGTTTTAGGCCTTCCTCTTGTTGTTCGATTAGAAGGTGTTTTCGGACATTTCTTTCTACAGATCCTTAACACACTACTTGGTGAAACGTTACAAATATCAGCTATTTTTCGAACGGAGAGACCTTCAATATGCCTTAAGGAAAAGACACGAGCTCTAATATCACTATTAATGCGACTTCTAAATACCATTGCTATGCACTGTACTTTTTACGTTCTGTTTTCATAAATTTCCTTTGCTTGACTGTTATATAATATACCATGCAATTAGTAAAGGAATGTCCCAGTTTAACGTAGAACATAGCATTTTTTCTTCCAAAAAGTAGAATAAACAGCTGGACAAAAGACATTTTGAGTCACGCGTCACGCAATTGTAGGCGTAGTTTTTGTTGTGACCAGATTTCACTTTTTGATTGACAGTTACTCTGATTTTGTAATTCGCACGTGGTCAGGTTTTTGAGTTGTTGTCGGAGTCGTCGCTAGAGTCGAGATGAAAATAGAAAACTAAAGAAACCGTGAAATTAAACCGTGAGTTTTCTGAACCGAAATACCGTTTGTTGTCTACACAACATTTTGGCGACCACGACGGGATCAACCGAGAAACCGTTTTGAAGAATTACCGGGAGGTTTACCGTACGCAAGCACTGTGGTAAGGTTGAATTTTAATTTGTGATTTTGCCGCTCAAGATGAGTCAGGACGGCGTAAAAGAAACTGGCGGTGAGGATGGTCCGGGAACCGAACAGACCGAAGACAAGGATGATGAAAAGAAACTTGAAAGGGAGAAAACGCTTTTGAGTCTGAAAAAACAAAAGAGAATACGAAAAACCGAGATGACAAAAATTCGCCATCACATGGAGAAGCTTTGCATCACGCCGAAGGATTCGCCGAAGGACGTAGACGCTATTGAGAAAGATATCGAGCAACTTTGGTCGCTTCTGGAAATCACACTGGAAATACTGGACGAACTATGTGTTGTTTATTTGAAAAATGGAGAGGAAGCGGATAAACAGGCAGCTATGGAAGAAGGACAAATGCTTGAATCGGAAATTCAAACCGCTATTGAAAAGGCACACGAGGCCGTGAAATCACACGCTCAAATTTCTGTCGCGACTGCTTCGCACAGTGAATTCGTCGCTCATCCAAGTCCGCCGATCGTTTTGCAGGGTTCGCTCAACCCAGCTTCGCCTCCACCGTCTTCCCAAAGTGCTTACAGCAGTCAAGGAGAAGCAGGAGTTCCTGAAAGCCCGACAGCCAGTCATTCCGCGAATCATCGCCTGAAGCCATTGAAAGTACCGTCATATGGAGGAGATAAGACCAAATT
>NC_090892.1:24234393-24236893 GCF_036669925.1 Montipora capricornis | reverse complement strand
TTGAGGTCGAAGGGTGTCTGGTGTAGCTTCTTAAGTGCATCGTTAAGCTGCACATTCTTACCACCCTGTTTCTCCCAAGACTGTACAAAGGCCATATGATCGGTGTGGGCATTGGTAATGAGTGTTTTACAAGCTTGCAAGGTAATAGCAAAGGCGAGGGCTTCCTTAACAACGATTGGGACAGATCTAGTATCGCTGCTCCAATAGTTGCAAATTTCAAGGGGTGACATTCCAGGAGACGCGATAGAGCCTCCCCAACTAAAGCCCGAAGAATCAGATGAAATGCTGACCACAACATGTTTTTCATTAAGCCACAGGAGACAACCGTTCCAAGAGTCGAGGAATCGCCAATGTTCTATTTCCTTCCTAAGGGCTCCCGTCACTTGAACCAAACGCGAAGACTTGGAAAAGCCAGCTGTGGACCAGAAAATGTCCCTGGCGTAGAGCAAAGCCGCGGGAACCGAGATAAAACAGGATATTTTACCCGCCAATTGCTGGAGGGTCTTACCCGAGACCTCTCGGTTGGCTAAGATGTGTTCATGCAAAGTTGCAAACTTAATCTTCCTATCCTCTGGCAAAAGGTTGGCACAAAGTTGGAAGTCAACCAAAAATCCAAGGAATCTGACCACTTGAGCAGGGATACGCAAAGACTTGGATAGGCCAATAAAATATCCTAAAGAAATTAGAACGAAGACGGCTATAAAAATGGCAGCATTGGTGAACTCTAAATCTGACCAATCCGCCACGGACGAACGATATTCAGGGGAAGGAGAAAGCTGCCCAATATGACGGTCATCAATGTATTGGCTACAAGGCACTCCCAAGGATCTGATGTAACTGGTAGCAGCCATGCCGATGGAATGGTAGACGTAGTCGCTACCCTTCCAACCAAAGGGGATAGTATTGTAAACAAAATACCAGCCTTGCCATCGTAAGGCAAAATATTTCGTACTCTCCTCAGAAAGCTCGACGTGATCGTAACCACTCTTGTCATCTGGTTTGAAAATGGAACTTTGCAACATAACGAGGTAAATCAGAAATGTAATCCAACTTAAGGGGCAAATCTCTGATCCACAAGTTGAGAAAGCATTCATCGTGGCATAATCTTGGTTTTGAGGGTTCTACAGTCAATGGCATAACAAGGTGAGGGGGTTCGACTTCACCAATTCTCCCCCAAACCGAGAGAGATCCATTCTTAACACGTTCCGAGATAGTTGAAGAAATAAAATTCTCAAAGCCGAGACAAGATTTATTATTGCTAAATTCTGCTCTAGGTGGGCAAGGAGAATCATAAAATGTTCCTTGAAAATCCCCTCGAAAGCAGATGAAGAAGTCCCTAACATTAATCTTGTATTTGATGTACGACAAAATCTCATCTTGTTTTGGATGCTGGGCGAGGATTGCCTCCCACTTGTGAACATGCCTGTGCAACTCCCCAGCTACAAAAGCATCCGGGTTTCGAAATGAAAGAAACCTGGGTGAAGCTTTGGCCTTGACCACGGAAACCATATGAACCGAGGGTACCGGGGTTATGATGCCTTGGGGTTCACCCTTCCAATCACACCAACTAATGGAAACACGCTGGAGGGCAGCTTCTTCTGGGTTGAAATCAAAGGCCTTAAATCGTTTAGAATTCCCCTGGAACGAAGGAAGCATACTGTGAAGGGGAGAAAGGACCCCAAAGCGAAGCAACCCCGAAATACCCCGTCCAGGGACAGAGCAATGAAGGGTGTAAGATAACCCCTACAGGGAAGCCTAGCTCGTGCAGGGAACACAGACACGCAAAAGAAAAACAAACTCGAATGGAGAGATGCATAAGCAGTACACCTTTATTATTTCTTCTTGTTCAAAGGACAATTGGCAATGAAGTGCCCTGCACTCTTGCAATAGAAGCATTTGCCACATAAGGGACCTGAGGGCCCGCCTCCACGGCCCCCGAAGCCAGTGGAGACTATAGGTCCGACGAAACTAGGACCTGGCTGCAAACTTTGGCCAAACTGAAGAACAGGACCATGAGGTGACGGAGAAGGATTGCTCGATTTTAAGAGCTTGTGAATCTGACCTGCTACCAATTTCTCTTCCCTGTCACCCAGTAAATTGATGACAATGGCAGCAAGGCGGGGCTCATTAACAAGGGGTCTGTACTGCTTAAAGATCGCATCGTATCTCTTGCGATCAGGGTGGACAGTCTCCCTCAAAACATTCGCCAACTGTTCAATAAGGGCGTACGGGTCAACCAGGGGAGTAGGGCGGCTAGCCATCTGACACACAGTATTGAGCACAGATGAAATGCTGGTTTGCGTCAAAGTTGATTCCTACTGCTCAATCTTGTCCTTCAAGGCGTTAACACTCTTAAACCAAAAAAAAAAAGTAATAATTACAGCACGGCAGGGAAACGCCGCCAAAACACTTAAAGCGAGGCCAACACTTTACACTTCTAAAGCGACACAAACACGCAATAAAATTTCTAAGCGAGATTAACTCCCAACAGCTCCAGTGG
>NC_090892.1:24201893-24229393 GCF_036669925.1 Montipora capricornis | reverse complement strand
TATACAAAATTTGAAAATACAGAGCAATGCCTACTGGCGTGACATGCAGAAATGTGATTGGTTAAGCTAAGCGAATATGTTCTTTAACAGGAATTTTCTTAGAATGTCTACAATTAGATATCAGTTTGCTTCTGTTGTTCAGTGATGACATGTCGGCTTTACAGATAATAAAATAGTTTTTCCCATAAACAGAAATTAGATCTCTTGCTCATATTAGAATATGATCCGGCCTGTTTTACCTTCTGCCAATTGATGTTGTACGAAATACTCTTATCCTTTAGACTCCAAAAAGATTTACTTAATTCAGTTGCATGCTTATACCGCTCATTCTTAAAGGAGCAAACATGGTTTCTGTATCTTAACTTAAAGGTTGTATCGGAAAGAACAATGTGTCTCTCTTGAGGTTGGTGTCGCGACTTCGGCTTGGTAGATCATGTTTCAGTCATTGCATTTTCCGCAAGGAGCATGAAACTGACTAGCAATAATCGTCTTCAACCAAATAATCCAACTCTGCAAATCTATATATAAGGAACTTAACAGGGTCTCTCAGGCCAACAGTGCATTTCGGCCCCCCAGGAGGATCACAAATGGATTCACAGTCCAAGCCTCGGGGAAATGTACTTAATGAAGTTTGAAGGGACAGGGGGCGGACAACCCCTGGATGACATTTTCATTGGGAGAAAAACTTTTTCATGCCCTGAGCGGGATTTGAACCAGCCTCCTCCTGATTACCAGTTTGGTGTGATCACCACTACACTGTCAGAGCAACCATGCTGGCTACATGACCAATGTTGATAGTGAATGCGAATTTAAGTGGTTATCCCAGGTCATTGTTTCTCTCCAACTAGATGACAATGGATCGACAGGAATGACAATTCACAGGCGGACAAGAGAAAAGAAGACAATTTGTATGCAAGTTAAAAAGGTGTCTTCGGCCAACAGCGCAAGCATTGTCCTTTCATGGCATTTTTACATGCCACCTCCACAACAAACACCCACCAAACTCTGCAACTGCAGAGCACTAGACAAATGCCCTTTGAAAGGACAATGCTTAGTCAAGGAAGTAGTGTATCAAGTCACCATCACGACCGCCAAAAGCACAGAGACGTACTTCGGCCTCACAGCCACTGAGTTCAAGACGAGATGGCGAAACTACCAAATGTCATTCAAAAACGAAAGTAAAAAGAATGACACCAAACTGAGCAAACATCTATGGCAGCTAAAAGATCAAAAGAAAGACTTCGCAATCTCCTGGGAAATTCTAGCCAAGGCCAAATCTTATAGCAACCTTACTAAACGATGTAATCTATGTAGTACAGAGAAATTCTATATTGTATATAAACCGGACATGGCAACGCTCAACAAACGTAATGAACTCGTGTTGACTTGCAGGCACAAGCGAAATTTTCTCCTTAGGTTCAATCGCATCCTCAACAACCAATCATAAATTTACAAATGCTTTTTTACTATTAATTTTTCAAGTTTGAATCTTGTAACGATCACGCTACTGATGTATATAAACCCCAGCAATGCTACAGTGTACATGGAATTTAACTGATGAGTGGTCCAACTCCTTGTTGGTCTACGAAACAGACCTGTATTAAAATCCATATGAAACTATATTGAGTAGAAAAACATTGTTATATATATATATATATATATATATATATATATATAATATATATATATATAAAGTGTAAAACTTTATTTTCGTAAAACAGTGCTCAATACATAGAAGTAGAGCGTAGTGTACATGTATATATGGAAGAAAAAGACAAATAAACTACAAGTTCATCCCTACAAGCCTGTTTCGTGGTCGCCCACTCATCAGGGGGCGACCACGAAACAGGCTTGTAGGGATGAACTTGTAGTTTATTTGTCTTTTTCTTCAATATGTATATCTAACTGGATTTGTCAAAAGGTGGCTGCAGAAATTGTGAAAACAAGCCAATTCTGCTGGCGTCACAAACTTGAAGAAAGGCTACCCTCCCACCCCGGTGCTTTGGTCAGACAACTGCCAATCACCCAAGCACACCACAGTGTGGGTTCAGTCTAATTGGTCATCAAAAGCAAACTATCATTCAGGCCTACACTGGTGCAGGAAAAATTGCCAATGAAAAAATGCTACACTGTAAAGTCTCACTTAAGAAGGCCACAAACTCTAACTGCAGTTAAAGTCTCAAAGCAGCAACCCACCCAGCCCTGTGCTTTTGACACACGACTCAGAGGTAGAACTGTCCCTGGGCTGTTTGGCAAAGCAGGCCTTGACGGCAATCCCCCTGCATTTTGAGCGACCACAGTGGCTTGAACACAGGCTACGCCCGTGCTTAAGCGAATATTCCAGGGGCTACCTTTTAGCAAATTCGCTCAGATATCAAGGGCCAATGGCCTGAAATTCAGTCAAAAATGGGCTGATGACACTCGATTTACTCAGCCTGGCTCACAGAATGCCATTCTGGAGAGAAATGCGCACATAATAAATTTCTAACTGGATTTGTCAAAAGGTGGCTGCAGAAATTGTGAAAACAAGCCAATTCTGCTGCTGTCACAAACTTAAAGAAAAGCTACCCACCCAGCCCTGTGCTTTTGACACACGACACAGAGCTAGAACTGTCCCTGGGCTGCTTGCCAAAGTAGGCCTTCACGGCAAGCCCCCTGCATTTTGAGCGACCACAGTGTCTTGAGGTCTGGACCCTTAAAGACAACAACATCGAACACTTTATTTCCTGGCCCATGCTTTCATCGCACTCGCCGTACAACAGCTCAAGCAAAAGATGTAACCTCTGCCTCAAAGAAAAATTCCTAATCATCTTCCAACCCGAACTATGAACACTAAACAAACGTAATGAACTCGTGTCATCTTGCCGCCACAGAAACAAAGCCCTCCCGCGCAATAACTAAGCTTAATTTTGCACTGCATAAATTAGACAAACTATATTTAGACAAATTAAATTAGACAAACTATATTTCTGGTAGCCTGTGAATCTTCTTCGGATGTCCGTCCACTGGCCTCTTTTAACTTTTATACAATTTTTAAGTATAAGTAGAATGATAAAGATTGAGTATCCAACGATGATGCCACTTGCGAGGAGGACCCAAAAGGATACAAAACGTCTTGACTCAGATAAGTTAATAAGGAGAATGAAAAAATGAGTCGCTGGCGAACTTCTCACAGGTCTAGTATATTTTAATCTCATATAAACGTTTCGCCCTTCGGGCACTAAGAACTAAAAACTAAAAATACCTGGTACAACTGAACTTGCGCTATTTATACAAAACCATGAACAAGAAGGTGTAAATGTTTAAAATAACAAAAAAAGAAAACATCACAATAATATGTCATGTAATATGTGTGATTGGAATTCATTAAGTGGACTATACGTGAGATAAGAAATAGTTAGCTCTATTCCGAAAAAGGCGTTAATCACTAGGCATCGAAACTAATCATTTAAAATTAACAACAGGACTTTGTAAATCTTGCAATCAGGTGGCCATATGATGAGCACAAAACAAGATCCCAAGAGAACGCCTCTGGAACCACGCCAGTACTAAACTCCTGATGAGTGAGGCTCCTGAGTATTAAACTCCTGATGAGTGAGGCAACTCACGAAACAGCGTTGTCGAGATGCAACATCTATTCTTGTTTTAACTTTTCAACCAAATCATTTATTTCTGCTCTATCTAACGATATCGAGCACTCTATGCAGATAAGTCGATTTCCTGTCTACTTATATATAATATATATATACAATATGTATACAATGTGCCCTCCCGGTTGTCAACATAATGGCTTTATAGCAACTCCTGAACTTGGGCACAGGATGTATATATATATATATATACTGAATGTAGGTTGCCAATAAGCCCTCGCAGAGTGCTCAATATCTAGTGAAGCTAGAGCTATGCATACAGTTACGGGTAAAATAGACTACATTCCGTGGTCAACAAATTGTCCTACTCTTCAGGATCGTACAATGATTACTATCTCTACAGGATTACTGTTTTTTACATTATGCTTTTATCTTGCTGCCCATGTGCGTCTTTAAGAGGAATTTGTTTGCATCCCGACAGCCGCTTGCTAATTCTGATCGTTTGTTGAGCATGGCAAGGTTTGGGTGACAAATTTTATAATACCTCTCGAGTGTACATAAGTTGCATTTTTTGGTGCTGTAAGAATACACACGCACCCTTCCCAAAATCTTCCACGCAATGCTGTAATTTACTTTAGTATTTTTTAATCCCCACACATATTTAGATTGGGAAGGTCCGAGATCGGGAAGGTTGCAAAACAAATACTCCAGAGCATAGTAAAAAGCACTGCCTTAGCTGCTAAAGTAAATCTGTGGAGGAGCACGCGTTCTGTACTGGAATGGTTCAACGCCATCGAAAACAAGAAAAGTGCGTCATTTGTCTGCTTCGACATAGTAGATTTCTACCCATCCATCACAGAGAAATTGTTATCAGATGCCATTGACTTTGCTGCCAAGTATGCAAACATTACATCCACCAAGAAAGAGATCATTATGCACGCAAAAAAAACACTTCTGTTTGATAACAACGTCCCTTGGGTAAAGAAAGATGCACCTGGTGGTTTATTCGACGTAACTATGGGGTCCTACGACGGGGCCGAAACGTGTGAATTGTTCGTAGTTTATATGCTGTCGCAATTAAAGAGCTTTTGTGGCAACACAATAGGCCTTTATAGAGATGATGGCCTTGCAGCATTCCACGACCCACCCCGAGTGATCGAGCGCATCAAGCAACAGATATGCCAATTGTTTGCGGACAATGGGCTAAAGATAACAATTGAAGCAAACAAAAAGGTAATCAATTACCTAGATGTAACCCTTGCTTTAAATAGCGGCAAGCACTACCCGTTTATGAAGCCTGGAAATGTTCCCACTTACGTGCACGCCAAGAGTAACCATCCACCATGTATATTGAAGAGAATTCCGCAAAGCGTAAATCAGAGGCTATCATACATATTGTCTGATCAATCTGGATTCAGCAACACAGTACCACTATACCAAGCGGCCCTGGACAAGAGTGGGTACCAATATACATTGAAATACCAACCAAGAGCGAGCAGAGGAAGGACTGGCAGAACAAGGAAAAGAAACATCACCTGCTTTAACCCGCCTTATGATGCACAGGTCAAGACCAGCCTAGGAAAACAGTTCTTACGAATCGTAGACGAATGTTTCCCCAAGGGCCATGCTCTTAGACCAATTTTTAACTATCACAGGTTAAAACTATCATATAGTTGCATGCCCAATGTCAAAACCATAATGGACAAGCACAATAAGCACGTGCTACGAATGCTAGAACCCGAGATAGTGTAGAAAGATCATGCAATTGCAGGGAAAAAGACCAATGCCCCCTTGACAACCATTGCTTAACAAAGGGTATAGTATATCAGGCAACAGTCACCTCAAGCGAGGGAAATGAGCATTATGTAGGGCTAACTGACACCGACTTCAAGGCTAGATTTGCCAACCATAACCAGTCCATCAGGAATGTGGTGCACACCAACCAGAAAGAGTTAAGTAAATATGTGTGGCAGTTAAAAAATGCTAAAGTAAATTACAGCATTGCGTGGAAGATTTTGGGAAGGGCGTGCCCATATTCTAACAGCACCAAAAAATGCAACTTATGTACACTCGAGAAGTATTATATAATTTGTCAGCCGGAGCTCGCCACGCTCAACAAATGATCAGAATTAGCAAGCGGCTATCGGCATGCTAACAAATTCCTCTTAAAGAAATTGTAATTAAATCCTGAAGAGATAGTAATCATTTTACGATTCTGAAGAGTGGGACATGGTCCTACGAAACAAATTTGTCGACCACGGAATGTAGGCTGTTTTATCTGTTACTATATACATATATATATATTGCAGTTGGATATAGCTCTTTGGCATTACAAGGCTTTCGCTTTCATGTCCAAATTGAGCACTCTACTAGGATGAGTCATTGCCGCTAGCAATTGCACATGCTCACTAGCTCGCTAGTTTGAGCAGTCTGGCATGGCTTAGATGTACCACATGTGTGGGACATTTCAAGTGGTTGTATAAGCTTAACCTCCATCCTAGACATCAGCACTACACTGATGAGGCCCAGAAACAGTAAGTGTGACCTCTACTATCAAACGCACACTACGGACATGTAATATTCAACCCACAGAACAAGAACTAGCACAAGACCCAGTGTATATAAAATTTCCATTTATCAACGAGGTCCTAAAACAACAAAAACAAGCAGTAATCAAGCGATCAGGTATTCAAAATATCAAAGTTCATTATATGACTGGTCGCCCACTACCAAAGGAACATCAAAAGTGTCCCGAAGCTTGTGAGACCTGCACATCAGCTAAGAAGGCTTAAGCTTATATAAGAACTGCGTGTACATAATTGAATGTACACACTGTCATTTAGTTTACCTAGGAGAAACGAGTAGAACCGTTGGGTCCAGAATCACGGAACACATACGGATGGAAAAACAAACTATTTATCATCATCTCGTTAGACATACCAATACACCAATGCTTAAAGACATCTCATGGGACATTCCATAACAACATTCCACAACATCAGACACGCAAGATCATTGAAGTGTTCGAAATCAGTAAGAAAAACACTGAAACTATCATGAATGGTTGTATTCGACGTGTATTATCCTGACCATACACTAGCAGGCTTAATGAACCTTATCAAAGACCATTGTTCTTTACTTGTTATATATTGTATCTTGTAAAATAACTTACCAGTCACTGATGAAGTCCTAACCAGCGAAACGTTTGACGTTCGATTATAATCAATTTGCCTTAAGAAGTCTTCATAAATTATTTTACATATATATATATATATATATAGAGAGAGAGAGAGAGAGAGAGAGAGAGAGAGAGAGAGAGAGAGAGTGTGTGTGTGTGTGTGTGTGTGTGTGTGTAGGAGAGAAACCCTGACAATGCACACCCCAAATAATCATATTTTTCACTGAATAAATGTTTTGAAAGAAAATTTGCCCGGAGCGGGATTTGAACCCACGTCCCCCCGTTACTAGTCGGGTGTGATAACCACTATACCACCAGGACAACCATGCTGGCAACACAGCCATCGAAGAGGTGATTTATGTGGTCAGGGCGTGGGCCTCCTGGGAAATTTTCTTTCAAGGTGACAAGATAGGGGAGCCTATAACTCTACTTGAAACCCAACTAAGGATCAAGTTAATGATGCACGACTGTAGTCAACTTAACGGATGACAAGTAAGGATCCTCGATGGATACAGGCTAATATATAATATATATATATCTTAGAGGGAGAGAGAGTATAGGAGAGAAACCCTGACAATGCACACCCCAACATATATGCCTTTTGTTTTCGAATCAGAAAGGCGTTGACAGAAAAAAAAATAAGGGGGCCATTTTACATTTTACAATTCACTTTGTTCTGATCTTTCATAAAGCGGATCTGCAATAATTAATCTCTGTAAAACAAAAGAACAACGCGAACATAATAATACCTAATTAGCAAGGCCTAATCGGAATAACAGTAACAACACTTATTGTATGCGATTTCTTGTTATCTCGACAAAGTCACGAGTTATTGCCATCCTCCTGATGCAACAGCGAGGAAGCATGAGTAGCACTTTACTCATTCTTTTGCTTTTGATTCGGCCTTGCTGGCATGAACCCCCTTTACATGGTGAATCATGCAAAGGTTTAAATGAGTTAAATAAGTCATAAATTTTGGTTGGTTTGGAGGTTGTTTTGTTGGCGGATTTACATAGTAGGATTTGAGAACGTATTGTTCCTTCAGCGAGAAATAGACATGCTTTGTGTCTCATCTTTCTGATGAGAAAGCAAAAGGCATATATATATATATCATATATACTTTGAAATTGCAACGATTTTGAGAACGGGTGTATATATATATCATATTTGAATTTGTTCAACTGTCACTTCTGAAGATATATGTTGTAGCATATGAAACGTCAAGTCGAAAGTAAAATGCACTTTATCATTATGTTTGTAGCCACTGTTTGTTTTATGTGTTTGGTTAAGCGGAGCTCAGGTGTGCAAAGTACACCAGCAGAGCACCATGGGTAAGATTTTGTGGGAAATCTATCAAAGGCGAAATTTTGGCTATGACGTCAGCATATGCCTATCTTAACAGACTGTCAGGGTGGAGGTGGGGAGGCAAGACAGCCTCTGGGGACGGGAGTGTTACGGCAATTTTCCTTGGCTAGCCTGTGTAGCTTGCAGGATTATTTTAAACATGCGTGAGTAAATCGATGGTTGCTTCATTGTTTTTGCAGCAAGTGAAAATCCGGCCTGCCACATTTGCTGCAATTTTTGAACGCCACCCACTTTTGTTGCCTTGGTTAATCACCCAGTCAAAGGGAGGGTTGTAATTAGACCCTTGTGAGAACAAGAGATAAAGTGCAAGCGATAATAAAAGAATGCTCGTTGAGTTATTCAGTAGAATTGATACCGCAGATTTTAAAAAAACATGCTAAAAAGCATGCAAAACGAGGTAGAACGACGAAGGAAGGTGGTTCGATAAGCCAACACTGGCAGTGAGGATAAGTTGCTGACGAGTGTCTCAAAGGCTGCTTGGCATGTGGGTGTCCAATGAAACTGACCTCTTGTCTGGGAATATTTCTTTGACTGTTGGGCCATCAGTTGATGAAGGGGCTTGGCAATCTGTGCAAATACACTCACAAATGTGCGATAGTATCCAGAAAAGTTCAGAAGAGCTCTTCGAGGGATGGTGAAGCCATTCTTGATGAGCAGGGATTTTATCAGGGTCAGGAGACAAACCCAGGGCGGAGACAGCATTGGCGATTGTGGAACTGAAACGATACACATTGCAAGAAGTTCAGCTTTTTCTGATTCAGAATTCTCAGGATCGTCTTGCTGGAGCAAAAAGCTTTATGTACGGCAAATCTGTAGCTAACCACAAAATTGAGGCTTGGTGGTCCTTCGTAAGAAAAAGTATCACTGACTTTGTGGATGCGTTTCTTTAAAGATTTATCAGAAACCGGCCATTTTGACAGCAATGTAATGCGTGCCTGCAATTTTTTTTTCATGGGCTTACTTCAAGCGGAGTTGCATAACGTGGCAAAGACCTGGAATTTGCATCAAATAAGGCCCTGTAATGGGGATACGCCTCCTGGGAAACTGGATATTTTGTTTTTTGTATCACGTGAGGCTGGTGCCCGCTTATAAAGTCAATTTTTGCAAAAATGACTTAGTTGTAGTGGAAAATATGTGTGGCAACAGATGTCATCCTCTCAGTTGATCTCCGTTATTTGTTCACCTCACAGAACTGATAATGGAGTTAACAGCTTGCAAATGCCCAGGAACCCAAAAGAAGGATTGTCTTTGTTTGCAGAATTTTCGTAATTTCCAAAAGTCAGCAGTTTTCCGTTTAGAAAAAGCTATTCCCTCGTTTTTTCAGGTGGTTATCGGCGAGTCGCTTACAAAGCTTGTCATATACCTAGACTTTCACTCAACAAAACGAGCACTGTGATTGGCTGATTCGTGGTCCCTGATCAAATTCAAGTGTATCCCGACCGGGATACAATTCTGAAGTTGTTGGTTCCCGCTTCGGATGTTTTGCTGCGTTGTTGAAGGAAAATTCTAAATATATAATGTCTGGTCCCGATGGAAACTACTTAGTTTTGTTTTCCCGAGACGAACTCCCTCGGGACCATACATTAAGTGTATATTAATCATGCGAAATACAGTTCAAGGGGAAATAATCATGCACAAGATACATTTATCAACATTTTTTTCTCCTCTTCTTTTTGGTCTGCTTTAAGTTTTCTCCACATTTTTCTTTCATTTTCAAGCTGGGTAGTTATGTTTTGACGCCATGACTTCACCTTGTTCTCCCAATTAGAAGATTTACTGTTACTGGAACCTGTTGAAGGCTCCAACATACCTTTTAAAAGAAAATGGTCATCATCTGAATGATCCCATCCTGTGCATGTAAGGTAAGGCCGCACAGTAAAAGGGACTTCTTGTCCAGCGCTGTCTATGAATTTACCAATAATTTCGCCTGTGAATCATGTATAATCAGGCGAATTTCCAACTTGAAAAAACACCATTTGGAAAGAATAGTTTTTTCCCTTCTTCAATCAATTCTTGTTTTGTATTGAGAAGGGGTATATCCAATGAGCGAGTACCACCATCCCGTGAGTAGCGCACAGTGACAACCTTGCTTTTACCTTCGTCAAAAAGCATCAAACCAAGTGAAATCCGCCTTGTTTTAGAAGGTTTGGATGATGTTTGTCCAATTGCAGTGGATGAACTGGAACAGGTACTTGTACTACTAGGCTTTCTCTTCTTCCTGCTGTCTTTTTCTTTCAAAATTTCTTCAACAAGTTTGCGTTTTGTGGTTTCTCTCTCGTCAATTTGCAGTGACCTTGTTTTGCGAGCACACATTGCTTTTAAGCCATGCAAGTCCCTTTTTCTCTCCAAAACCTTATCAGGGGTGCAATGAATGAATGTTTTGTGGTTTCACTTATAAAGATCACAATACTGTGCACAAGTGGAACAGCCACCTAAACAATGCTATTCATCTACAAGAGGATACATGTAGATGGACAAAAAACTGGTAAACTTAAGGGTACATATACATGCATCATGGTAATGATACATTTAACTTGCATTAAGGAGGCTCAAAGTAGTTTCTCCTTTCTTGACACAAATAAATATATCCTTCTCTTACATGCAGATATAGTTAGGGTAATCATATGAAGACGAAATGTACCCATCATAGATTTCTCACATCACATTTTCTTCCAAAACATCATTACCTTGGCAACGATATGAGGCATTTCTTTGAGCCCTAAAATCAGCATAAATTGTCTGTTTTGAAAAAACAGGATTGTGACATTTTCCCATACAGCGTTACCCGATAATGATAGAAAAATAATCACTTAGAGCAAGGATCTCCGCTTCAACTCTCTTTCCTTCCCAATTGACATGGACAGTAAGTCCTTCCCTGTAGTCAATATCTTTCTCCACAATGAAACGTGTGGGCGCGATGCCAGTTTTTTTTTCTTCAGGGAAGACAAATAACGCCTTCGAGGCTCGTTTGCTTGCATAGTTTTCGGAGAGGCATTCTTTGGCTGTATCAACTGAATCACGGTTCGATCAAGACAAATGTGGGGCACTGAGCTGATTAAGCTAGCACAATATAATTTAGCTTTTATGTAACGCGTGCTCCTTAAATTGCAAAGCTGAAGGACATGTGCATTTAAAATGCCACAGTTTCATTGGATAACTGAGATTTTTAATTTTACGCTCAAGTTGTTTAAGCGATAAGTAACTTGTAAGGTCACAAAGTTCCATATGATTACGTTGGGTAAACAATAAGATTGTTTTAATGATACACCTGCGGGGCACTTGACAAAATGTGAGAATTTCTCAACTGCAATGGAGTATTGTTTCAAGTCAGTGAGGCCATTGATCCGAAAAAGCAGTTTTGCTCGCCCTAATACCAACCCTGACAGGTTTGAAAAAAAAAAAAATTCGAGATGAACATCCATGGAAAATCGAGACCAGTTTCCGAGATCTCGCCTCAACTTCTAAGTCCTTTGTAAACATTTCGATCACGGTGTTCAAATGAGAGGGTGGGCTGGCTCGGTTGCCGAGATCTCGGTTTTTCAAACCGGGATATCAGTGAGCGGGCTGGAAATTTTGCCATATAAACACTTCAGCCTGGTTACCGGGCTGAAAATAACACAACGCATTTTCGTGATAGACAGGACATTATACCGAGTTTTTACTTCTACTTTTCTTCGACAATGAAGCTTGGGATAGTTTCATTTGATAGTTAATGTAAAGTCAAAATGTATCTGAGGTTGCTTAATCAACAAAAATCAAGAAATTCTCGCCGGCCTTGTTCGTATGATTTCATGCCTGAATGATCACGTCACCACTAACTTTTTGTCTTTTTTCAAATTTTCATCTCGGAAAGCGGGCTGAAAGTTGCGATATGAACAGAAAACAATTTCATCTCGGTATAAACCGAACCAACCCAGTCAACCGGGATCATGTGAAGAGCCTCTGAGTCAGCGAATCTACTTCAGTGCCGGTAAAATAGCCTGTGTACATCCACTAATGAAAGGCTACAGATCGACAAATAATTATTTGAAGATCATGTATCCAAGGAAGCGATAGAGAGCGGTGAGAGAGCTTTGTAGTGAAGCTCTACAAAGCAAACCAAGCAACCACAAACATCTTGAACAACTAGAATCAGGCATGTTTCTTTTAACCCTAAGCGATCGCGACGACGGTTATAGCTAAAAACCTTTTTAAAGCGCAACAAAATAAATAAATATAGATAGCAAGCATAAGATTCGATGCAAAATCAATCCATTGATCGATGAGTGATCAAGCAAGAAACACCATATGACGCATAATTATCTCGAGTTCTTTGAAAGAATGATTCGTTTTTGGTTTTACGGTGTTGTTTGAACGAGTAGACGCTTCTGCAAACGAGTGGTATGTGATATTTATCACACGGTTGCCAACCTGGTTCAAACGAGTGGGCAGTTTATTTTACACGGCTGACCAGGTCGGTCGCACGAGTGAGCCAAGCCGCGAGAATGCCTTAAAATTAAATCTGCATGGGTGTAACACGGCTTCCACACGGAAAGTCGTTAGTGTACGTTTTCGCGTGAGAGGTCATATTTGTCTATCATCTGCCAGAAAACCACGACTACGTAAATTTCAGTATATTAACTGACACGAACTAGACTGCAAGAGTTCTCCATTTCGCTCTAAGCTCAGGGGATAAAAGTGAAAATAACGAGTGCAATGTGTCAAAGATGCAAGTCGCGAGTAGTGCATCGTGAGCGACATTGTGTGCGCCAAATTTTAGAAAATATGTATCGACAGATAAAATTGAGAGGTTATACTGTTTTTGTAAGAACATTTTGCCAGTCGAGGCGAATTTTTTTTCCTTGCCATTTTCAGCTGAAAAAATATTGTGCTTACCTTACAGGGACTTTTTTTTCCCTTGAGCTGATCCCTTAACAAAGCACACTCTATTCCAGCTGCTGTTTAAGGATGCTGATTTCACAAGATTTCTTTGCTGCATGTGCGCTGCGGTTAGCAAGCCACTCCACCTCCCCATCTTCTTGTTCCAAAACGAACTTATCGTACGGGTGTTCCGGCGGTGACTGAGGCTTGGGTTGCGGTGGCGTCAAAGCTGGGGTTTTGTTTTTAGGCCTTACCTAAAGGTCATCACAATTCAATTTACCAAACAATAGACTACTAAACCCAGCCCTTTTGAGCAGGATATACCTCTTACTAACTGAGTTCAAGGTCTGTACTGTAAGTTACGGACCAAGTTTTTTCCCCAGGTGCGAAGCGCGCGGGCCATAAATTGAAGGCGAAAAACAAGGATCCATAACTTACGGTAGGGACCGAGCAAAACGAGGTTATTAAGATAATTATTTATTATATTTCTCTTGTGTGTCTGAAGGGTTCGGAAACGTGATTTCTATTTACGTGGAACGGCTTCAAGTTTCTGACACAACTCGAACGCAAAACGAGTCATTTAAAATTATTGTGAAGTGACTGTTAAGTCTTTCGCCGGATAGGGTTTAATGCACAATCTCAGAAGTGAAAAAAGTTTTAAACTTTCACTTGTCAAAAACTGTATTTAAGATCGAACGAATCCAACATAATCGGCCTGGAACTTTTCGAATTTTTGCATTCACAACGCCTTATTTGAAACCAGTTGAAAAAAAAGTCTAGGAAATTATTAGAGCACAGGCTAAGAAATGTAAGTTTCAATATGCTTAATTGCCGAATTTTTGATCCTATAGCAAGCGTGCTAAATGATCTAAATCTTTTAGATAATTTGTACTTGAGAATAATTGATTATTCAAACTAACATTTCTGAGAGATCTCAGTCGGACAGTCATCAAAAATCTTTTACAAAATGGAATAGAAACTTAAGGAATCAATTGCATATTTGACTAAGCAAAAATATCCTGTGTGCAAGAGGGTTCTTTGTGGGAACGGTGAACCACTGAGCGAAGTAAGCCGCGATCGGTCTCGCTAAGATCACCATTTATATATTGCTCACCAATGGTGGCTTCGACCCCTAAAAAACGCTATAGCACTCAGGGTAAAGCAAGAACTACATTTTGTTTAGACTGTTAGACTATAAGCTACAATAATTTCATTTAGATCATCTCTACCTTGTCTGGCCATGGGACTTCCTTTTTTGGCGGCTCAGTGCTCCAACAGGTTATCCTCACTCCACTCTAGGTCTTTTGACTTCAACACATCTTTGTCTTCTGCAATAACAAATTGTAAATGCAACTATTAGTTACATTACTAGCATTTGTTATGGTTACATTAAACTGTTTTAACCAGTTCAGTTACAAAAGAAAAATAAGCAGTTTTAACTGCAAAAGAATAGGGACCTCGTATTCAAGACGATGGCGATGTCTGCGACCGATTAAGGCTGGATTGGAGTCTGTGTTTTCCTGCCAAAATAGAAAAACGTTTACCTTTCGCGATGGCAACGTCGTCATTTGTCTCTTGCAGTTTGCAAAACGAAAACTCAAAGGCTGAATATGAATTCATTTAAGAACGTTTGGGAATCGCTCTTACTCTACTTAGCTATGTTAACAATGTCGTTTCTGATAAAGAGTTGGTCCTTCTTTATGACGCTTATTAGTCCAAGAATCCCGACTTTAGTTACCAGCAATATGACCCGTTCAATCTCGATAACATCGATTCAGCCGAAAGTGAAGCAGAGTTCCGCATTGAAAAAACTGACCTTCCTCGCCTTGCTGAAGCACTGCAATTGCCTCCCACTTTCTACTGTCAACAAAGGACTGTCTTCGACAGTATGGAAGGATTGTGTATGCCTTTGAAAAGAGTGTCCTACCCCTGAAGGTACAGTGATATGATTCCTCAATTTGGGGGACCGGTATCTGTTTTAAGCCTTATAACAAATCACACCTTAGACTACATTTACGAAAACCACGGTCACCTAATAAACAGTGGAATGGAAATATCTTAAATCCTCCTGCCCTACTGAACTATGCTGATTCCATCTCAAGGAAAGGAGTTCGGCTCAACAATTGTTTCGGATTCGTCAATGGAACCGTCAGGCCGATCTCCAGACCAGGACATGATCAGAGAGTTGTTTACAATGGACATAAAAGGGTTCATTCCCTTAAATTCCAATCGCTGGAGTTGCATAATGGATTAATTGGAAATATTTTTGTGCCAGTAGGTAAGTATGCAAGAAAACAAATTTTCTCAGTAGATTGATGGTCTCAATCAGACCCCTTAATTTTGTACTCTTTCTGTCTAAGGAGGATAGCTTAGTGAGGCAAAAATATAATTTTTTGTTTTGCAATCAGACAATTGATGGAGTGTTCTTGTAATTCAGAGGGATGCAAGCACGATGCAGGCATGTAGGCTGACTCAGGACTTCTTACTAATCTTCAGAGATTTGCAATTTCTCCAACTGGTCAACCCATGTGCATCTGTATGGGGACCCAGCATACCCTCTAAGGGTACACCTCAATGATGAAATGGTATATGAAATGAATCATATATGAACTGAAGGGTACACCTCCAAGCTCAGGGCTGTCTTACTCCACAGATGCAGGCCTACAATGACGCGATGAGTGAAGTATAAGTTTCCGTTGAATGGCTTTTTGGCGACATTATTAACTCTTTTAAATTCCTTGATTACAAAAACAATTTAAAGATTGAACTCAGCAGTGTGGGAAAGATGTACGTGGTATGTGCACTGCTTGGAAATGTGGTCACTTGCCTTTGTAAAAACCAAACTTCCCTTTTTTTCGAGCTTGACCCTCCGATTCTGGAAGAATATTTCCAGTAACTTATAAAGACAATTTTTATTAACCTAAAAAATTGTACAAAGTCAGTCATGAAATGGAATGGCGCACGTGAAATATTTGAACTCAACATTATATTCAGGCTGCAAACAATTAGCTATAAAATTCGAGACTGAAGCTCAATACAGTAAGGTGTAAGAGTCATTGTCAAATTCATTGACAAATTTAAATTTCCAAAACTTTAACTGGGTTGAAATGTTTTAACTGGCATGCGTTAACGAATTTGCAGCATGCAATTTCATTTGGTAAACAAGGCATTGTTTACAAATAAACTCGTCCTAATTTCACTTCTCAAGCAGTTTCTCGACAACTGATATGAAAGCCTGATTCATCTGCTGCTGTTTTAACATCATGGCTTGCATCGTTTCCTGCTGTTTTTCCTGTTCCTTTCGTTTAATGTCCAACTCTTGCTGGAAAAGTTCCCTTTCAGCGTTAGCATTTTTGCACAAGAAATCCACAAGCGGTTGTGCACATCTCTTGCAGCCTGAGTTTGTTGGCTGTTCCTCATCAGTCATTCCTCTCGAAAAGTTTCGCTTTTTTGTTTCCCCCACACTCTCCATGGCTTTGTTCCCTATGTCTTCTACTTTATCTTTGTCTTGTTGAACTGATAGACGGTTGTCATCTGGTTTGATGGTATCCTCTCTCTCGATCAACTCTTGTATTAGAACTTCCTTCTTTGTCAGATCTTCAATGACGACACCACTGGCCACCTCCTCCTTTCTGATCTTTCACCTAAATTTTCGTTGAAACAATACCTAACACCTCTCTTGTCTTTGATGCAAACCTGTGGCGAGTCTATCTGATTAAGCTTTTCAACTATAGAATCCCATGCATCTCGTCGGCCGATGCTTCCTTTCTTGAAAGAAAATACATCACTGACAATAATTTCCCTCAGCATCAAAACGTCGTGCTCATTGGTCCACTCCATAGGCGCTCTACATAAAGTATAAAACACAAAAATTAGCAAACAACACATATTTGAGCATTCCGCCGAGTTCCCGGCCGTCCTTGCAAGGCCAAGTCTTCAGTAAATCGAAGGAAAGTTCTTTATAAGCTTCATTTGACTTCACCAAGTCTTCTCTTTACTCACTTACCTCCTTGAAATGAAGTCCAAATTGTGTAAAATTCCTCTTAACACTTATCAGTACTAACATGGCTACTCAAAGCCACACAATCTTATCATTTAGTAGGTTAGCTATCAACGTAAAATAAGATTGTTACAGGTACAATTTACTAGATTTTACCTTAACTTAACTCGTTAAATGAACTTAATTTGTTGTCGTTGTTCATGTTTACAGCCATGCCTCGGAACTGAAAGTTAAGATTACATTTGAACACATTATTAAGCCGAAAACTCAGGTTAAATACCAATTTTATATTGCCTAGTTCGTTTTGAAGTCTTCAGAAACCAAATGAGAAAGAAATGGTAGATATTTAATGGGTAAAAGCAAAAAATGTACTCACGTTTTGTGGACAACGGGAGACTCGCTGTTCTGTCATCCGCACGGAGAGGGAACGGCTTCCCACCGAAATGTAAGACATCTACCGGAAATAAATTTGACTTCCGGTTGCTGTCTCCATAGCAAAAATCTGCGTTGCTAATTGTCCCTGATGATATTGTAAGGGACCTGTCAAGAACTGTGAAGGCAATATGCTAGGATCGATGCGAATACATGTATACGATTTTCAAGGTTCTACTAACTTTCAGTGATGTACTTAGTATCACCGTAAATACTTTTAGGGCAACTTACCATTCAAGGCCACTACAGTATTTCAGCGAGGACCTTTTTTCCTTGCCAGTTTACTGACTCACTTTCATTCGCTCTGTTAGGTCTCTGTCTTTTTCAACAATAAGCCGTGTTGGTGCTATCCCAGTTGAATTTTCATCAGGGAAAAAGAACAAAGCTTTAAGAGGCCGCTTGTTTGAGTCTTTACACAACTTCCTTAACGACATTACGAAGTCAAGTATCTGATGCTCGCTTAACACTTCGGTACAACTGCAAAAGGAAATCAAAGTCCTCTTATACCCACTTGATGAAAGCGGAGGGATCAAAACTCCCGCCCTTCAATTGGCGGGGTAGTTTTCTTTTGTTAGGCGATATTTACATGCTTAGCTCCTGGGAATGTTTACATCTAAATTAAAAGACTGAGAAATGTATTTAATTGTTTTGTAAATTTTTAGCATGATGCACTTTTTATGACTAAGGGTTTGAATCGCAAATTGTTTTCAATTT
Source organism: Montipora capricornis (assembly GCF_036669925.1). NCBI lineage: Eukaryota > Metazoa > Cnidaria > Anthozoa > Scleractinia > Acroporidae > Montipora > Montipora capricornis. Next base: position 24,211,254 of record NC_090892.1, on the reverse strand, counting down.
GACAGAGCCACGTACGCTTTTAGCGAGTTGAAAAATGGAGAAGCCTGCAAAGGACCTTTTTTTTTTTCTTTGGTGGTAGTGAATTAAAGCAACTAAAAATTTTGTTAAAGTTGTATTCAACAACTTTTCAATTTGTTTATGGACCAGTCAAGCACATCCAGAGAATCTAAAAGATATACCTTTGACGCTCCATGGTTGAATGCTCCAAATTGTTAAAGGGCAAGCAGTAAAATGAAGTGCTACTGTAGTCCCATAATCGATGTATGAAGACTCTTCATACATTCAAAGGGTATGAACCCTTTAAAAAGGGCAAGCAGTAAACTGATCTGCCACCACGGTCCACAGTGCCCTTGTTGATGAACAAAAATTGTTAAAGGGCAAGTGGTAAAATGAACTGCCACTGCAGTCAGCAGTCCCGTAGTAGATGAATGAAAATTGTTCAAGGGCTAGACGATCTCGTAAAAAGTGTAGTTAAGCGAACCGCCACATGAAAGGTAAAATTTTATGAGAGTGCTTACGCCTAATCACTGAAACAAGCACTTAGGCTTAATCAGTAAACGAGTGCTTTCTTCTTCACGTGATCTCGTGCATAAGGGGCAAGCTCAAGTTCATAAACGGGAATAAATGTCCTACTGAAAAAAACTCTCACCGCAGTCCCGCAGTTTTTAAGTAAGACATTTTGTGGGCCGGGTATTCAGCAATCTACCCAGAGTTTGCAAAATATCGAATAGCAGAGTAACAAGACGAGGATGTTACTGCGCCTTTCAATAACATGCGGACTTTAAAATTCAAAGCGCAACCCGCAAATGAGTTCTTTTCTTCACACAATCTCATGAAAAGTGCAGTTAACAGAACCGTAAATGAAAGCTAAGGAGCTTCTAGACTGCAGAATACCCAGTTTAGGAACAGAGTTATTTATATGAATATCATTTTCTCTACCATGCCACTGCAGACTGCGGGACTGCGGTGGCAGTTTTTAAGTGAGACATTTAGTGGACGCAAAAGCAGCATTGATAAACACGACTGCTGTGACAATTTTTTAAATAAGATACTTAGTGGGCCGGGTATTCTAGCCCGAGTTTGCAAATATTGACTTTTAAATTCAAAGCTCAACCGACAAATGCGTTTTAAGCTACTGTCAATCAAATGTTGGGCGAGCTTTCAGCAGCTCCTCCCAGCTTTCGACTATGTTTTATAAAGTGCGCTCAGCCCTTTTAATTGATTTGATTTTTGCATGCTTGGCAGTAGTCGAAAAACCTTTTTGTTGGTGTAGAGTCCACGTGTTGAAAGGCGCAGTAAAAGCGCGAGTGTGGAAGTAAGAAAAGTCGTTATTGCACACAATTCTTTAATAAGAATACAACTATTCCTAACGAGTACTGAGCATTATTTACAAATGCAAGCTACACTGTTAATGTCATTGAAAGTTCACGGTGCTGGAGCTATGAGGTCTTCAGTTCCTGGTTTACAGAACTGCCTTATTCAGCGGTAGAGATAGTTCTTATGTTCCACAGTCAGTCCATCGGGATTAATTTCGTTAGGGAAGGTCAAAGAAGATGGAAAATGACATTTCTCTTGAACAACATAAACGATTGTTCTGGACTTGACACAAATTCTTTGAAGAAGACCACTCCAGGGTTTTCCTGTGAAAAGCGGAAATGATGAAACTTGATAATGTTCGGAAACTTCTCGAAGTATTGTCCTAGGAATGAAATCCAGTCGTATACGGAAACAATCACTCTCCTATGGTGCGTTCCTATGAGTTGAGCTTTGTTTATTCCAGTTGAGCTGGAAGTCTCAACCAGGCGGGCAAATTTTTATAGTGACGACACATAGTTGACTTTGTAGGCGTTGTTTATTGTCGAAATTTTGTGTGACTGGCGATAAGAAACGAGTAGGTAATGGTGTGATACAGATTCATCATACTTCTCCATGCCAGGTACCACAGAAAGTAGTTATTTTTATTCTGTCCGGCACAGTTATCAGCATTCAGATGCACACCCGTTTCTTTTCTCCCAATCCATGTGTTTTGAAGTAGTAGTGAACGTAACTGATAGTTGTATTGGCTCCTGTGCCAGTAGAAGAGGCCTCGTCTGTGGTAAAATTCACCTGTCTGGGTAAGCCCTCAGAAATAACACCAAATAGTCCACATTTTCTGGGAGTTTTAAAATATATTGGCCCAGGTTGGAAGAGATATGTCCAGAAATGCATGCAATCGCAAGAATAACAAATATAACAAAACATTTGTTAAGTATGAACGAAAATAACAAATATAGCAAAAATAACATATGAAGCAAAAGGCAGGAGCGTGAATATAACGAAAATAACAAAGGAAACAAGCCACAGCAGCAAGAATAACAATTCTTAGAGGGAGACAAGAGAAGGCCCGGGCCACACAAATATAACGAAAATAACAAATATAACGAATATAGCGAAAAATAAGAAATAAAGCAGACAGCAGCAGCAACAATAACAATTCTTCAAGCAAGAGAAGGCAAGGGGCCCCACAAATATAACGAAAATAACAAATATAACGAATATAGTGAAAAATAACAAAGGAAACAAGCCAGAGGAGCTAGAATAACAATTCTTCATGCAAGAAAAAGGAAGGAGGACCCACCAATATAACGAAAATAACAAATATAACGAATATAGCGAAAATAACAAATCAAGCAGACAGCTGCAGCAAGAATAACAATATTTCAAGCAAGAGAAGGCAAAGGGGCCCCACAAATATAACGAAAATAACAAATATAACGAATAAAGTGAGCTTTTACACATTTGATTGTCAATCAAGGCCTCCGTATACATTGAGACCTTTATATTAAATACTGTGGTGGTAAGTTAAATGTATTAAATGCATAAAACGGTCAGAGTGTGTCAAGCTTGGGGGTCTAGGACAAAAGCATGCAATCTTTGCACACAAGCTTTTAATAAATATCATTGTAAAACAAAACGTTCAAGAAAAATATTCCTGGATCCAAACTGGGTCCAAACTGAGGAATTCACTGCTTTGATTGCCATGCAAACATGTTAAGGCATTTCTGATCAAGGAACATACAATGTACATTTTTCCCACTGTGCTGAGACCTATCTTTCGATTGTTCTTGAAATCAAGGAACTTCAATGACTTGATTATGTCACCAAAGATCCATTCAACCGATGTCCTTACAGTGCTCATGGACTTGTTGTATGCGATCATGTCAGGAGTGAGTACTGCACCCTTGAAGGGTGACTTCAGGTGCAGGCATCCATTCTCGTGTTTTGGGGGTAGGGTAATCAAGCATGGTGCAGAGTAAAGTAATGTATTGCTTGCAACACCACCTTAAAGCTTACCTATTGGCCCAAATATGTTGGCGATCAACCCATTTGGCAGTGTAACAGATTGGAACTTTTAAAGAGTGGATCCTTTTATGTCCACTGTATACGATCCTATGTTGTTGTCTTGGTCTGCATCTGGGGCAAACTTTCCTGGCTATGAAGCCAAAGCAATTGTTCAAAGCAGGCATCAGCATACTGTTGAAGATGGACTGGATCCAGGATGTCATTGTTCCAATCAGTGATTCTGTGGGCATGCTCATCACACAGGTAATTGATCACAGTGTTTGTAATCATACAAATTTCGGGCACTGGCCTCCCGAACAAGGGAATCATGTCTGCGTATCTGCAGGGGTAAGACATCCTCTTCAGAAGCATACATTTGATCAGCCCCGGTCCTCTGAGAACAGCGAAATCATTGAGGCAAATGGAGAGCCTCAGTGATCTCTGGCAGATCGTGTTTTTCAAAGCTGAAGTTTGCTTTGCATTCAGGATTATCGATGACATCCAAATCAAAAGAGATCTTAACTTGCGTAGTTTAATTCAAGATTTCTAGCCATGTTCTCTTCCAATAAAACAATAAGTTAATCCTCTGAAATCAATCGTTGATCTTAGCTTTCATATTTCTTGTCGTTTTAAAGGAAGCCATTATTAAGTTTGAATTAAAGTGCACAAGTCGAGATTTCACCCTCATTTTTTATTTTACAATCTAATATACAACGGTCTAAGGAACATTTGTTTACAAAAACAATTTAACTTTTGTTTGGAGAACATATGAAAAATGCAAAGAAACCTTGCAAGGGCCTGGGATCGAGTTGAGGACGTCATCGGTCGTGTAAACTTGCAACTTGTGCAAAGATTCATTGTGGTGGTGAGTGTATTTTACTCCTACGTTCACGATTTACACAGCAATATAGAGTATCCCCAGATCTTCTCTACTCGCAGTTGTAGTTAAGTTATTTAATGAAGAATAACAATTTGTAATGAAATCCACATGGGGCGAAATCTTGCGGTGTGTTCACATCACTCTTGAGCCCGTCAATTGCAATTTTCCCCTCCACTTGTATTTTCAGTTCTCGGTACCAGATTACATCTTTCCTCATCTGTGGGCTTAAGGGTCTCTCTGAAGACCTGAGTTAATTATCCATTATCCATATCACTATTAAAAGACGCGAAGTGAACTTTATTTGGAAGGCGTTTTACTGGAATTCGAACGTTCAGTTTTCACATATTCTAAAGTCAAACCGTGAGTTCGTCCAGTATTTTATCTATACAAGGTTGAAGGTGACCTAGAAATAACTCTTTTTACGAGTTACCAGTCCCTTAACGTTTATGGTTTTGAAAATGCAGCATTTTGAATTTCCTCATTGTCACTTGCGTGACACCAAGCAATGAAATCTGTTTTGATTGAAAATATAAATGTCTCTCGTTATAATTTTCCGCAGTTTTAACGTTTCAAGTATATTAGGTGTTTAAAACTCATAGGTACTGTCTCACAAGTGAAAAGTAACCAGACTTGGTGAGGTTGTTTGTGTATTCGTCTTCTACAACATTTCACGTTCTTGACCTTTTCCATTGTACGGCTTTGAATGTAGTTTTTTGGGCGTGACAGTGAAAACGATCTGTAGGCAGGCTTGGGGTTTGTCCATAGTTGATCACTGAACGGGCTAAGTGCATTTCAATTGATATCCGAGTTCGAAAAAACATTGAGGAAGTCATTATTCATCGTCACTGTAGAAGTGGAACCATCTGACTTGGAAGGATATGGCATAGAACGAAGTGGTCGATTGAGAGCATCAGCTCAGGTGTGCGAGCATTTATGAAAATGGGATTGGCCTGTTTGAGAGTAACCTGAGCGCAAAGGGTGTGTAACTTCCTTTAGGTACTGCTTGACCAGAAGATCAGTGGCTGGGTTATTGAGCAGAAGTGTCAGCCAGTCTCATTGGCATCCAACATCAGAAAAGATAGAGCATAGTTTTTCAATATAGGAATCCACTGCGGAATACACAAGACGTAAAGGACACTGGCAAGGAGAGATGCTCGTTTGGCCAAGATAAGGGCATCCGTGCTTATGAACTTGCATTTTACCTTTGGAATCCTTAAACACCAGGTAACGAAAAAACATCTAGGTGGGTGGCCTCAAAAAGCGTTTTTTCGCCTGGCAAGGCCAAAAGGAAGCTTTCGAATTCAGTCTGTAAGGATTGACTGGAGGAACGTAATACGATCGTGAATACAAACGAGGTTAAAGGTAACCGGGGCCGGAACGGGGTGTTAACACATCGCCTGGAAAACAATAATTCTGGCAAAACCGGAAGATATGATCATTGTCATAATGGCAAGTTGGACAAGACACGGTAGAAACAAACAAGCAAGGGACAGGGGAAGGCAGGGGAAGGCCCTGAAGGAGGAAATAAGAATTGCAAACACAAATAAGACAAAACCAAATCTATAACACAACAAAATGAAAACTTATATCGCTGAATAAATAATTTCATTTTCTTCGTTTTGCTATGACAAGAAATTTTAACCAAATTAGTTAACGTTGTTGTAAGAATATTGCAAAGAAAGCCCACGAAATTATTTCATGGCATAACAATGCGGAATACCCATAGGTCCCAGGGTAGGGGCTGGAAGAAGAAAAACCATGAGAGGAGGAAGAAAGAACCATATCTGGCCTACCCCCAGGTGCTAATAGAAAAGAGGGAAATGATTGAAGAAGAGGCTACCAAAATTTACTTGGTGGAACATCAGGAACAACTAGAGTGCAAGAAAAGGACTGGCTTTTAGCAAAACGCAAAACTTGGGGAATTAGTTTAATGGTAGGGAAAATATAAGGGTTAGAAGACAGGACACCATATTTGGCCAGAAGCTGCGACAGAACATTGACCCCTGTAGAGCCAGGAGTTGGGTATGTAGAAAAGAAAGGAAAGGGGGAGCTATCCAAAGCGCATTGCACATTCAACGGCAAAGCCATCAAATCCGCAAAGTGACCAAACTGGCCTCCAAATTTAGTGTGAACAAGGGACCAGGCAGAGGGGGATAGATTGGCATCCTGCAGGGATAAAACTCGCAATGGGAGGTCCGCAGGACTAACAGCAGAGGGGATATAACAAAGATTAAGGTGAATATTAGTTTTGGTGACGACCAAAACAGCTTCTTGAGGGGGTTAGAAAGGTTTGTGACCTTGTACCTTGAGACTGCCAGGCCCTAATGAGAACTTGGGTATCAATAAATACTTCTACCCAGCTGTTACTGGACGATGAGTACTCTTGGGCATTGACAAGGGCTAAAGTCTCCTTAACATTTATGTGAAGACTGCGCTGCTCCGGAGACCAGTAATCGCGTATGTTGACGTCATGAGAGTTGGGACCAAGGGTGCAAGCCTAAGTGAAGGAAGAGCATAACTAATTTGATGATGGTGTTCTTGGCGCCAAGGAAGGAAACCCGTCCAGGACTCAAGGAACAAAACAGAAATTGGGCGAGAAAAGCAGAGTCCTTTTGCAATAGCAATATTGATCTCATTAATGCAGAGTCGAGCCCCCAGAACTGCAAGAGCAAAGGACATGTACTTCCCAGATAAACGCTGAAGGGTCTTGATGTCAGTGGAGCTAGAGGTAAGAACATGGCAGGTGACGGAGAGACACTTCTGCTTCTTTTCCTCAATAAGCAAGAAGGCCTGACGAACCTGGTCTACTTAAAAGCCAAGGTAAGGGACAACCTGCTTAGGGGTAAGGAGGGATTTGTTAAGACCAAGAAAGTAACCCAAACCAATGAGCATATGACAAACTACAAAAATGGCGGATGATGCAAGAGCAAGGGATTTCTCAGATTGCGTAGATAGTCAGGCGTAGGCTGGGGCCTTGCGGGGAAGCTGAATCTAAGCTGTGTGGCGATCTTCAATGTACAGCAAGTAAGGTATAAGGACAGAACGAAATTAATGAGATGCAAGAAGCCCAATAGAATGGTAAATATATGCCGAGGATTTTCAGCCAAACAGGAAAGTGTTACTAGTAAAAATCCAGCCACCCAAATCAAAACCAAAATAGGTACGACTGTCTGGGGAAAGCAAAACATGGTCGTACCCGGATTTGTTATCGCAGACTGACTGGAAAGACAAAGGGGTAACATAACGTACTAGGCCAGAAAGAGAGTGCAACTTAAAGGGTGTGTTCTTGATCCATAAATTAAGAAAACGGTTATCACTGCACAGACACGGCTTCGACTCTTCCACCGTAAAAGGCATAACCAGAAGAGGGGGGTCAATTTGGCCCACTTTCCCCCAAAGAGAGATTGCCCTGGATGATGAGAAAGTGATAATAGTATCTGGGATAAAGTCAGAAAACGGTTTACACGACTGTGGAGATTACCCGCAACAAAGTCTTCCGGATCCTGAAAGGCAAGCATAGAAGCATCTCCAGGGGCATGACCATCAAGGGCCACATCCAAAAATTCCGGAGAGACATGAAGGTTATCTTCTGCCATCCCCTGAAACATCTCAAGAGGAGAGTTATCAAACTTGACCCATCGTACCTAAGGTCTTGTTACGGACTCTGGGTTGAAATCAGGAGTAACTTCCCATTCTGGAAAGGTCAAGGCAACTTTATAGCGCTTGTCAGGGGACGACAAGAAAAGGGATAAGTAGAATGTAAGGGAGGAGATGGCTTAATGGGATGACAGCCTTCAGCCTCAGTAATCCGAGAGGGAATTAGACTGCCTTTCAAAACTGTCATCCTAGAGCGAAGTGCGAAACAAAGCGAGAAAACGAAACAAATGTACTGTAGGACAATACAATTTTATTAACAAGCAAATTTAAAGGGAAATACATGAAATGTCAGGAACGAGAGAGCTGCTTATTACCGCCACGACCACGCTTGGAATAAAATATGTAGTGATTAACAGGGTGGCTACAATGAAAACATCTATTTGCCTGTGGCCAGGGATACCACAATCAAAGCAGACTAGGCGCTGGAGCCAAGAGAACTCGCGACCAGAAGAGCCAGGCAAATGCTGCGCAACGGCGCAAACAGGTTGAGTGGAGTATGAGCAAAGCGACTTGTCGACCTTCAAGATGCGGTCTAAGATTTGAGTGTACTGTTTATCAGGAAACAGAGCAAGAAAGTAAACTTTATTAGACTTCTGAAGGTGACTCTGCAACGATTGGGAAGCAACGGCAAGGAACGATGCTTTAGAGTGATTAAGTTGCTTTTTGTCAGAGGCCAGACAAGTTCCTTTGGCCATACGTCGACAGGTGGGATATTTGGCCCTCAATATCACTTTTTTGCTGACTGTCAAGAAGCGCAAGACGTTTCTGTAGCTGCTGGATAGTGTCAGTCTGGTACAAATAAAGATAAAGGAACGTAAACAAAAAGAGTACATCTAGGGAAAAGATACCTAAGCCATTGAAACCACTCAAATTTATCTGTGCGAATTTCAATACAGAAGTTAAGCTGGCAGAAAACAAAATTTGCATTACAATAAATACAATTAAAACCTAGAAAAGAAATAGTAACAACATGTGAACGAGTAAAATGAGATACACACTTAACTGAGATCGATGAAGAGGAAACAAATGTTCCACCATTTTATATCGAGCAATACACTAACATGGGTAATGAAGCAATAAATAGTACAGCACCTCTTGACTAGAAATATGTGAAATAAAAATCGGCTGTAATGCAACAAGTAGCTTCACTTCATTTCACATCCGCATTTCATATATGATTCATTTCATATACCATTTCATCATTGATTCATTCCTCACGGGACCATTAGAACCCCCAAATGACCAGCTCCCAACGTCAGTGGCTTCATAGCTCAGTTGGTTAGAGCGTCGCACCGGAATCGCGAAAATTTTCAGGCTTCTCTACGCAATTGTAAAAATTGCGTTCATTACTGCGAAGATCATAGCTTCACTTGATCAAGATCTTGTGTCGGAAAATATATCAAATAAAGACAAACAACAAAAATTACATGTTCCAGCCAAAACATTTGCGCATGAAACAAAAGTTTGATGCCTGAAAACATCTATAAAGCGGTAATGGAACAA
>NC_090892.1:24174393-24199393 GCF_036669925.1 Montipora capricornis | reverse complement strand
ATCCACTGGATAAATCACTATCCAGCAGATAAACACTAGCAAAATAAATGGAGTTATCCAGTGTATAAGTTATTGTTAATCCCCTGGATTGTGGGTAATTCTGGTTTCTAGTTTCTGGATTTGGAATTCTGGCTTCTGACTTTCAGTGCTGCCCTGTTTTGAGCAACGTCTGAAGGTTTTGTTGGTTTCTTCTAAATTAAATGCTTCCCCATATGAAAATGAACAAATATGTTTGCTGAAGAATCAAAAACGGCTCACAGGAAAAAATAACGAAATTCCAATCTTGGGAAAACAATGGAAAATTATTGGAAATTCACTTGTAAAACCAAGTTATCCATAGTTCTCCATAGTTTTTGGTATTCTATCTTTAATAAACCAAGGTTGGTAGATGTAAAATGAAAGTCCAACATTGGAAGCAGCATTTCCAAGATTGGTAACTGTAATGTCAGTCCAATATTGGAAACTGTTTTCCCAAGGTTGGGAAATTGAAATAAATAAGACCCCAACAGTGGAAACAGTCTTTTCAAGGTTGGAGAATGAAACAGAAGTCCAATATCGGAAAAATCATTTACAAGATTGGACAGCCAGTAATTTAAATTTCCAACATTGGAAGCTTCCTTTCCAATATTGGCTAAATATGTAGTGATATCCATAATTCAATCTTTCCAAGATGAGTGGTTTGATCAGTATTCAATAACTCCAACATTTAACTTTATCATGATTAACTGTTCTTTCCAGTTTATTGCTTTTGTTTCCTGTTTACAGATCAACCAGTTTACAAACATAAGAAACTTTAACCGAAAAAAGCATTTACATCATCTACTATTCCAATGTGAACTTTATTCAATGTAGAGCACGAGTATCACCAGACAAAACAAAATTAGCTAAAAAATATATCATCAGTTGTAATTAGCCATCCACTTTTTCAGCAACAGATATAACACATATAACTGAAGCTGCATTAGTCAGCCTGCTGTGGTTCATCATCATAATTGTAATCCGGCCCTGAATCTGTTTCATCAACAAACATAGTAGATCCTGAGGATGAATCAATAGGATCTGAACTGCTGGATTCAACTGATAACAGATCTAGTTCCTGAATCTGATTTCTTGAAAGACATGAAATTTGCACCTTCAGCAACTTCACTCATCTTCTTCTCTACAAGTTCAGATGCAATTTTCAGGGCCAATTCGTACTTTCCTTTGCCCCTATGCTTGATTTTTAGTTCTTTAGCAGCTGGAGCAAGGTGGTTTTTGACACTTAAATTTCTGAAGGTTGCCTTTTTGAAAAACTGCACAGATGATTTGTCCATTTGTCAAAGTATGTGAATATGCGTGTGAAATGAAATTTAAAGATAAAAGCTTTATTTAAAAAAATTACCTTATTTACCAAATCTAGATTAAAATTGATGTTCCTAACAATGCACAATGAATAAGTCATAAAAATTCACAAACTGCATTTTTGCAAGAAACCCTGGCAGCCAGGATAATTCAACTTTATTACATGTACTAGATAAAAGTCTTATCATAAAGGAAAGGAATGGCTGTCAGTGGCCATATCCTTTCCTTACCAATGCTCTCGTTTGAATCTGTTGTCGAACTTGAGAGAGCTCTCTTTGCAGATGTCCTGGGGTGCTTTTCATTATGCAAAACTGACCGGTCAGAGAACTCTGGACCAACCACTGAAAAATGGAACGACATATTCTGATCGACAAAACCTATGTCTCATTCTCCCGCGTGGTTTCTTAGCAACACCAACAAGATGGAGGACTTGAGTGTAGGGCTCTTTGGTGAAGATTCTGAAGAATCCAAAATCCCTTATGAGCTTGTGGAAGAGTCCGATGACGTGTGACTGTTAGGTGCTACATCTATCTTTATGCAAAGAGATCTGAATCGTGTACTCGGCTATTTTGAGGCTACAGTGCCGCTGTATAGTTAATGCCAATTTCAAAGCCATTTTAGAGTAATTCGAGCCACATTTGAAAAGCTCTCTCGGGAAGTAGTTAACACAGGACGAATTCCGCTTAGTAATAGAGGTAGAGAGCGTATACCTCCTGAGAAGCAGGTGTTAATCTTGGTTTGAACGATGGCTAACCAAGATGTGTCACGACTTGTGGCTGATCGATTTAACATCACCTTAAGTAGCATGCATACAGTGTTAAATCGTTGTGCTCTTGGAGTCACTGATCTATGTGCTACCTACATCAAATGGCCCAATGGTAAGCTTATAATTATTTGAACGGTATATTGATGGCTGTAAGTGAATTCAGAAAATTGACATTTTTGATTGAGTAAACTTGACAGTCCAGTCATCATTACTAAATATTGTGAAAAAGTAAAAGAAGGCACCTTAATGTGGGAGTTGTTTGATGTCTCAATCGGTACGATGTGAAATAAAGTTGTTAGATGCCAAAAGAAATTTTCTAGAATGTATCATAGTAATAGCACATTATTTTGGAAAACTGAGGGGCACCTCCCACTGTTACCACTGATTCAATAAAGTACAAACAAAATTGAAATGAACTGATAGTTTTAATGCTGTTATTGCCCTCAACATTCAAAGCTCAACGCAGACAGGAGATATCAGTTGCAGTTCAAGAAGCCCAAGAAGCCAGTAGAATTCCCAACGTTATTGGTATCATAGATGGTACTCACATTAGAATTAGAGCACCAATGAAAAATTGGAGGTGTATGTGAACAGGAAGAAGTTCCATTCCCTGAATGTCTAGGTTAGTTTCAGATTTGCCTGTCTACTGTTTCATGTATAAAGCAATTCTTAGATGTCTACAGAACAGTAGTTTGGTTGTGGGGTATTGTGCAATTATTTCAAACACACCTTGCATAACCAGGGAACATTCCACTGGTTCATAAAGTTCAATTGCATTCCGTAATAATTATATAGAGTATTATGATTGACAGGTTGTATGTGACGAAAATATAGTCTTGTTAGATGTCTTGGCTCGTTGGCCTGGTTCCGTTCACGACTCTAGGGTGTTGCATAACTCCTCCGTTTGCCTTCAAGCAAACAACCAGTCCCCTAATGACACTCACTTATAAGGAGATGGAGGATATCCCCTTTCCACGTAAGAAGCAGTTCCAACTCCTTTACTATTTACATTCATTCATTATCTTATATTCACTGCTTTGAGTTTATTCGTTAATGGTATCTTTTCCACTCTAGGTGGCTCATCACTCCGTTTAGAGACAGTGGTCATTTGACAGCAAACCAGAGACACTTCAATAGCAGACTTTCCTCTATTAGACAGAGTTGAAAGATGTAACAGGTTACTGAAAGGGCGGTGGAGGAAACTTCAGTTTCTTGATCACCTAGATATGGAACTGATGGTGTTGTTCATAATTTCTACATGTGTCTGACTTTGACGACTTTGACGAAGGATACTTTGGCAATGACAGTGATGATTTTGATGATGATGATGGTGATGATTATGATGGGTGTGATGGCCCTACGATTGCTCTCCGTGTTGTGATTATTGTGATTATTTAACAAGGTGTATATGTACAATTGATATTATATTTGTGGCACTATTAAAACTACCATGTCAACCCTACTGGGACATTTACATCCAGACATAACTACCCCTTATCAATGATCAGTGACTTAATCAATGACTGTACACGTCTGGCAAACGAGGATGTCAATAGTGCCATGAGATTCAAAGTTGCGGTCAGCGGAGAAGTGAAAAAATTGTCGCATGAGTTTTGAAAATACAAAATGGCGGCTAAGTATTTTACTGTGGAAGAGGCTCTTAAGCTTGTATTTGAAGACACAACTGACGATAATTTGGACGAAGACGGGAAATACGAAGAATCGGATGGCTTTGAAGAAGTAATGAAGCAGAAATTAGAGGAACTGGCTGAATTTGCTGCCGAAATACAACCAGAATTTGATGAACACACTTTCAAAATATCTACACTTCGATTCGGTTTGGCATGCTTTACCCTATGTTCAACACCTTATGGTAATGCAATGAAAAGGGTCCTTGAAACAACGATAAATTGTGGATCAATTCTCTGCAGTGAAAGCCGATTGTGGTTGGAAATGCTTTATCGGAAAATTGGTGGACGAGCGAAAATTAGAAATCCTTATTTTGGAGAGTGTAAGAGAGACATTCCTGTTGATGTGTTCATAGCTCTCCAGTCTGCTATCAAATCCAGTGGTTTGGATCAGTTCAAGGAACCAAATTGCTATATCGCAGGGAATGGAAAAGGCGCAGTGATCTCACTGACATCAAGAAAGAGTGTTGTTATGTTGTTTTCCATTCTTACTGGGTACAGGGAAGTAAGAGTGCAGAAATATTTTACTCATACTCTTAAGGGAAGTAGAAGTGGCAAGGCAAAGTTGATTGTAAACATGGAGAAGAACTTTGTACTGATCTATAAGTACAAGCAAGGAAAATTTACAATGGAATTTAATTTTGGAGTCTGGAATGCCAGTGGATTCCCACTACATACTTAAATAGGTACTGTAGTCTGATTAGGGTTCGTACCCTTTTTCACAAACAAATTTCCAGGACTTTTCTAGGAGTCAAATTGATTTTTCAAGGGCTCAAAAATTCACATTAACCGTTACACCCCCAAGATCTCAATATTTATTCACCTTACCGTCTTCCCTACACTTCACATTTTTAGCTGAGTTTAAAAGATTTCCAGAACTTTCCAGGACCAGTGGCCTTTTTCCAGGAATTTCCAGTCCTGGAAAATGCCATAATAAAATTCCAGGACTTTCCAGGTTTTCCAGGACCCGTACGAACCCTGTCTGATTACCATGTGATAGACAGTTATATTTTCATAACACAGCACTTTTTATTCCTTTGTTCAAAGTTACAAGTAAACAGGGAACCATAAACATTTAAATCTTGAACATGAGTTTGTGCTGAAAACTGTTTACAATAATTATTTGTATTCTGTGTTGTATAAATATAATAAATAAGAGAAACATCTTAATAATTCTATATAAATTTAAGGCCTGGTTTAAACGTCGCACTTTACATGCACCGAATTAAATACCAATTTTAGTTGACTCAAATAACACGTTCGGCTGATTTGATTTAAACGTCGCATTGTTTTGCCGAATAAAATAGCTGAGCGCGAGCGACATGTTTTAAATTCCCATTCGAGCAAACATAAATTATTTATATAATTCCAATGGATTCGGCACTTGTAAAATGTGGCATTTAAATCAACTACCGAACTTCAGTCAAATATTCGACTGGATCAGTCGAATATTCGACTCACTCGCATCGAATTGAAATATGCCGCATTTAATTGACTTAGATGTCGAATTTTACATGCATTTAACTTGGCAATTTGATTCGGCGCATGTAAAATGCAACGTTTAATCCAGGCCTTAACCTTGTTGAAAACTGTCTACAATTTGTATTCTGTATTTTAAAAATATAATAAATATGTTAAACATCCCAATTATTATATGAACATTTAAATCTTCTTAAACATGAGATTGTGTTGAAAACTGTTTACAAATTATTTGTATTCTGTATTGTACAAATAAGTACGAAGACAAATAAGTATCAAAGTGTTCAAAGTTACAAGAAAACAGCAAACCATAAATATTTGCATGTAACCTTAAGCATGAGCTTGTTTAGTTGAAAAAATGTTGACAACTTGTAAACTGTATTGTATGATCTTCCATTTCTATATCCATACTCTCCATGCCATGGAAGTGTTTTTCTTTTGGGGGTTTGCAGCCCCACCTTCTTGGATTTTTTTCTAGAAAGTCTTAAATTCTGCCCTTGACTCCCTTGAGTGACCTTCCATGTGAGAGTATGAATATGTTTTAGTTTGATGAGCATTAGCCCTCACGTTTGTATCACCATAACATGTTGAATATATGGTTATAAACCATTTAAACCTTGAAAGTGATCTTCTTTTGCTGAATACTGTTGACAATTTGCATCCTGTATTGATGTTTACAGTATTTACACTCTTTCCCATCTGTGAGCATTAGCCCACAATAACAATAAGCAGAATCTGAAACACGTTTAGGAATATACGTTTCTGTGCACTTTTTACTGTTTGAAAGGTTACATCCCCTTTCTCGTAACCAGATGAGCGAGACAAACTCGTGACGAAATACTGACTTCCAGCGAGTGATGTTGGTGGAATTTGTCGCATATCTTGAGATTGTCAGATGCTTTGCTTCCCTTCCCTCCATGGAATTTATGAGCAAACCCTTCCCATACTTCTGGAAAATATCTCTTGTGTGAACAGGAACTACATTACCAATTGTCCATACTGTTGGGTTTACCTCAAGATAATAATGCACAGCAAATGAAAAAGTTGCTACATTCTCTGTCAAGTTCATTTATTTGTGCTTCATCAATACTGAACCTGCTGTACAGGGAAATGGCATTTCGTAGAGACAAGATTGCAAATGCAAAAATGTGCAGTTTCATACTGACTTGTCTTGAATCATTTTCTCCTTCAATTGCTGATATCATATACATAAAGTTATGGAGAAACCTGCGTGATTCTTGCCCAGTAAACCTGTAGTCAAAGGATTTTGCATTTCCCGTGCGTTCATCAAGCGCACGCATGATTTTCTTACCTAGACGAGACATGTTGCACTGACATTATAGGCTAGAAATTAGCCTGGCAAATGGAGAAAGGTTACTAAACTTAGAAAATTCATTAATGCTTTGGCTAAGTTCAGACCTTTGTATTGAAAACAATAAAACATGATTATACATAAGAGCACATGCATTGTTTTTCAAGTGTAAAGGTTCAACATGTGCTTTGTTGATCAATTTGCCAATTCTTGGGCTAAATTCCTGTCTTGACTTCTTCTCAGCAATAAAAGAGGTTATTTTGCTTCTCTTTGTGCTTTCAGTTAACTTTGATTTGCTTAATGTTTCTTTCAGTTTTTCAACCTGCTTGACAACCTTTACTCGTGTTTCATAATCCCATGGTCTCCACTCATTGCCCTCTGACAGGCCAAATGTGAACTTCAGTGAATTCATGTTGTCATAGGAAACATTTGCAAATGAGGAAAAGTACTTTGCACTATTACTTAGTTCCCCACCTAAAAAGCAGAGCATTTTCATATCATTTGGCAGTTCAGACACTTCAAATTTAATGTCTCTCCCATTTACCTTCAAAACCCTACCCTCCAAGTATTTGATGTCACTGACAAGTTTGGCCACATACTTTTTAACTGCTTCACAGCTCTCAGAGCAGTTGGCTCCAAATATCAAAAAATTGTCTTCGTTGCTCAGAAACCTCTTTCCCACATTTAAAAAGCTAACCAGCCAAGCACATGATTGATCATACTTGCCAAAGGGAGCCCCGTCTCCACCTATGGCAACCTTAAAGGTAAAAGGGTTTCCAAACCAGTTGAATTCTTCAGGCTTATAAACTTTCAAATAGAATTCTGCTAACCTTCGAAGAAATTCCTTAAGGTCTCGAAAAAAACCATTAACCTTGTTTTGGCTATCTTTGCACAATTCTTCCTCCACAGAGTACAAATTGCCTATGTCTACCCCTTCCAGAAATTGCACAAGGAGAGGTATTTTACAGTTGGCAACCTTGATTCGTGTACTTTTCTTAAACTTCGAAACCACTTTTTTGAATGAAGTTGACTGACGCACCTTGATATATTTTCTCTTCCCCATTACACCCATCGCATAATACACATCAACGCTTCTCAGCATGTTTTCATTCGTTTTTTCATATGCAGCACACTGGTCACTATGAAAGTTAGAGGCTACAGTCTTAGCTAAAGCGGGTTTCTTACAAATAGCTGAGGCTACAACTTTTCTGGAGAACTTGGTGTCCAGTGTCTCAACCATGCCATCCAATGCAGGGTGATGATTCTCCTTTGTACCACCATTTATTTCGATGGCTGCCTGGAAAGTTTCTTGTACACGCCTTCTCTTTGTTCTGATTGACATCTCTCCATTTTCCATATTTGTTGGTGACTTCCTTCTTCTTCCTAGGGACAAATCAGAAACAAATGCCCCATTTGATTGTCCTGTGTTGTTTTGAAGACCCTCTTTCAGGGTAGTCACATGAGCCACTGTTTCATCCATCTATATATAAATATAGAACACCATGATTATATTTAAATTCGGTTAACTAGTTAATGTACACAAACCATTTTTATTATTACTGTTGTTGTTGTTGTTATTATAATTATAAACAATTATTGGATGAGGTTTTTGTGATATCTGGAGTAATCAAGGTCAAGGTAAGTAAGAAAGTTTCATTGAATCTTTATCTTCAAGTATTTCTCAATTTATTGCTGGGTCGATGAAGCGAATTGGGAAGCAATTCTTATTTCGCTGTCAGTGAACTTGACATTGCTCTTGGAAATCATGCACTGTGAGCGAAACCTACAGATTATTCATTCTGTAGGTACAGATTAGTGAATAATCTGTAGGTTGCGCTGTTTCGCAGAATTAAATGTAGGCTTTTAGCCAATGAGAAGACAGATGGTGACTGCAATGTATAATAATAATAATTATTATTACTATTGATCATGTATACCAAAGGCATCCTACTGCCGATCAAAACCCTCGATCGATACTTGATCAACACTCCATCAACACCTCGGTTGACACTTGGTTGATTAATATTAGTCGGCTGAAACTCAGCTGACTAAGGACCGACTGATGATCAAGTGTCAACCGAGAATCAATTGGGATGTCGATCGAGTATTGATCAAGATGTTGATTGAGGGTATAAATCTACACTCGACTGCAGAGGCCTTTACTACACGTGATCCATTACTACTACTATTACTACTGCTATTATTATTGTTATTATTAATATTACATTACATATTAAGTCAACTTATATTTATGTAAATTAAGAAAAAATCTTACATTTACAACAATACATAAATACTGACTGCATGACTGCTAGTCATAAGCTTATGTTACAAATGAAAATAAAAATGAACAAATATAAAACAATCTAAACCGGTTTCTGTGCCATACCTTGTTTTGCAATCTTCTAAGTTGTAACTGAGCGGCTTCTAACTTTTTCCTTTCCCCTTCTATGAGGTGGTTAGTTGATGCCAATTCCTCTTGGGCTTGTTTACGTTCTTTCATAAAATGGCCGACATTGAAACGAGCAAACTTTTTCTTTGGGGCCAGGGGCATCCTACGCAAACCAAGAAGTGACAAGTGTTACTTAACACGCGCGAAATTGCTGCCAGTAAACTTGAAATATCTCAAATAATAAGCCATTGCCATCAAAATAAAAAACATCAGATTCTTACCTGAAAGCTCCTGCCACACCGAGGGTTAACAGAACCAAGTAAATATTTGAACCAAAAAAGTTATTTGAAACCATCTCCGTCCTTCATTTCGTGCTAAACGAATGTTGTGAAACTCCTGTGTTCTAGACCGTTTTCAAGACAGAGATTTTTAGGGAAAAAATTGGTATTACTAGGCAAGTTTGGTATCAAACGAAAGCTACGAATTTCGAGTATTGGCGGGAAGCAATGTCAAACCTCCAATTGCCTTATGGGTTGACAAAATCCTTATTCTTTAGGGACCCCACGGGATCAATTTTGTTAGGTTCCAGTCCCCCAGGAAATTAAAATCCCGGTCGTAATTTCAGCGATCATTTCTCGTGGCATGATTTAAGTCCTCGTTTGCCCGACGTGTAAAATTGGTGGAGCAATGATAACTCATCCATGACCCATTGTGTATTGGCAATACTCTGACTAATCTGCTGATTATTTTCTGAGTAATCATTGTCATCAATTAGTTACGTCTGGTAATAGGTATTGGTATATGGTGTGGTCAATTTTACAACTGGTACAATCAGGTATTACCAAATTGTTGCAAGGGTAAAACTGAGCAACAAAATCTACATTTCCCTGAATCTTGTTATCTTTTGATACACAAACAACAGCCCTAGAGCCCCACCCACTTCCCAGTTCTACTGGTTTGCTCTCATGATTTGCTCACATTGATAATGTAATGAGAACTTTAATGGCAATTATTGCAAACAATACATTAAGAACAATAGACAGTCACTGTTTCTGATCTTTTCTAATAAACATGAAAATCGACGCTTACTTTGATGGATGTTTTCAAATGTAAATAAAGTTGTTTCAACAGTTCCTGGGCAGCCTCCACATATGAATTAACTATTTCCAAACTGCAGTACCTTACCAACACTAGCACATTTAGGCCTGAGCCATCATACACAGATGCAATAAGATGTTGATAATTAGCACATTTTGTTAGGAATTTTCCTGATAAAATGCGCTAATTGTCAACATCTTACTGTGTCTTTATATGATGGCTTATTCTTATGCACTAGTGAAACCAGCCTCTAATGTACACAACATTGATGTTAGTTGCCTGTCTTTCCCTGTTTCTATTTACATACCTCTAGGTGTATTTATGAGAATAGTTATTAATTTTGGAATTGTTCTTCAATAAAATAAAATTAAACGTTTTCTTTCAGAAGAGATTATTATATTATGTCAGCTTTTACTCCAGTCTCTTCACACCTGCATTTCAGATTAACAAAAGCAAATCACTTACTGAAAAAACCTGCAGATCTCTTGAATTAGTTTTGTATTTCTATTTTGTGTCTATTCGTAACATACTGGTAAGGAAAATACCACTTTTGATGATGTGAACTGAAAATGATGGAATATAACATTGAAACACAACCTACCTGATATTAGTCCATGATAAATGAATGTTTTTCTATCAATTCCAGTGACATTTTCAACAGTGCCAATGCACTACAGTGCTCTACACTGACTACTTTTTGGAGAAGTGCTTTGTTTCCTCGTGCATTGCTTTTAAAATGTTCACCTTCTCCTCTTCCTCAGAGTAATCTTTCAAAATCTCAATCATTTCGGATGCTGATGATCGTGACTTCCTTTTCCTCTTTAGCTGTTTCTTCTGTGGATCTTTTTGGGAACGGGAACCATCTTCTGTTGCGTCGTCATCACTATCACTTTTTAAATTAAAATGGGAAGAAGTAGATGGTCTAGAAGATAAAGAAGAAGAATAACTGCCAGACGTTTCGAATGTGAACACGGGCTTTACACTGGCATTATCCCCAAGACAGTCCTCCATCTCTTTATGGAATTTCTAAGTTTTCTTCTCTCTTCCAGTTCGTCTGTCGTTATCCTCAGAAATTTATTTTATCAAACGAGTTGATAAAGGTTGAATAACCACCGTAAAAGATTTGAAAAGCTGATGTTTCAAGCATTAGCCCTTCGTCGGAGCGAATCAAGGGCTAACGCTCAAAACGTCAACTCTCCAAATCTCTCACGGTGGTTATGCGACCTTTATCAACTCTTTTGATAAAATAATTTTCTGTTTCAATCTCCCACCGACGCAGCAACACAGTTTCTTTAGAGACTAAAATTTTGTCATAATCCTCAATTTCCTTTTGCTTGATTCCATTTTTTTCCATTTTCACTGCTAACAACAACATCCTAAGTACGATTGAATTCTTCTGCACTTTTTTCTTCGTCTGCTGTGGCTTTCCCAGCTGGTCTTTATACTTCAAATAACACTCGATCAATAAACACACATGTTTATCTTCCCACTTCTCCAAGGTTTGACTCGGCTGATCAGCGCTCAAGGAAGGGGTCATCATTTGGGAATCAGCAGTTGAGATTTGTTGGGCGATTTGTTGTGATACTCCCAGAGAATCAACCCCGACTGTTAAAACATGAAAAACAAAAACGCGGCAAAATGCATGTAAGACTTAACTACCACGAAACAACAACATTTTCGACATATTTTCGTATAAACACTATGCAGACACATACCAGTCATCGCCGTACAAGAATGCATTAATAGTTGGGATAAGTCTGTTGTAGTATAGCCACAAACGGAACATTGGTAACACGAAGAAGATTGTCTGCTCCCAATATCGGCCATGATGGATTGAGTAAGTGACAGAAGAGCGGTACTGGGAACAAGAAACTCGGTAAATGGAACAGCAAATTTCGGTCAGGATATTCCAACCAGAATATCAGGACCACCTCCAGAGGTGATCCCAAATATTCCGGTCGGAAGAAACCGAAACGGACCTTTCCATTTGATTTCTGACCGAAATACCCGGAATCTTTGGCATACTGGAAAGCACCTGCCAAAAAGAGAGAAAATGCTTAATGTTCCATTGCTAAGTTTCAAGCTTAATAGGATGTAAGTAGTACTGGTATTCCTTACAAGGACTAGTTGTACCTCAAAATCATAACCATCAGTAAGTTTTCTGTTCTTTTCGTTTGCCCACTGTAAAATGTGGTGTATGATTGCACCTGAAACATCAAACAAAAACGACTCACATGAATTAAAAAATCAAACAAATTCAAACAAAGAAAAGACAATAACTGATCTAGAATATCAAGTCAAAGGATAATGCTTCAATTGTGTACACTAGCATTTTAACAAAATCTACTAAAACATTACTGTGGCATGGCTCAGTCAGGGATAAAAAACATTCACTTACTTTGCCCAAAGCCAATTTGTTTCAATGTGCATATGGGTTCCAATGAAGACATTTAATTCTGAGAGAATTGAGCTGTTTGCATTGTTACTCCGGGAATACACTGAATTGTTTCCAGGCCATCTCTTAGAGCATTCCTTTCTTATTAGCTTGATCCTGCAGCATACACAATGAATATTTCAATACAATAAGGCATTTGCATGTACTAGTCCGTAATTACAATAAAGTGATTAAGTATGTGCTAATTATGAATGGTAATGCAATTAATACAACAGTACTCACTTGCTGTGGTACAAGTGTTTCTCTTCAGCATTCATTTCTTGTTTATCTTTTCTGGTTAATTTGGCTTTCATACCCTTTGAAGGACTGTGATGTACAGACACT
Organism: Montipora capricornis; assembly: GCF_036669925.1. Lineage (NCBI taxonomy): Eukaryota > Metazoa > Cnidaria > Anthozoa > Scleractinia > Acroporidae > Montipora > Montipora capricornis. Next base: position 24,186,538 of record NC_090892.1, on the reverse strand, counting down.
GGACTGGACTGTCTTTCAACATGGGCTAAAAATTGTAGAAAAGGTAGTTAAAAGATGATGTTTGTCAGGCATTCTTAGAAAGGAATTTACAAGCACCTAAGTGTTCCTTTAAAACGTGATACCAGGCTGTACTCTTAAGCAATGCACAGTGACCACTGGCTGTTCATTTTTTTTAATGAAAGAATTATGTTTGAGTTTAATTGAATTCTTAACTTAACTCTACCCACTCCCCTCAACTGCAAAGGTCAAGGGAATTTAGTGTGATTAACTACATATTTTTACTTCTACTTTGCTCAGAGAAATTAGCAGGAGTTCATAAGAAATATTTTACTTTTTTGTCCTTAATGTAGTGCCCATAATACTGGAAAACCACTTTTCCAAACTTTAAAGTTTCTGGAGGAGCTTCCAAGATCCCACAGAAAGAAAATCAGTTAATCTTACTAATCAACCTGGTAATTACTTAACTTCTTATTGAAGTCCTTGCCTCTGGACTAAAACTTGACTAAAGTGGCGCTCAATGGCAATGCCTGATTGCCTGATTAAAGGACAATCAATCACATCAGAGGAAGATAGCCAAGACTTATAGTGCAGTTGTTTGATACAGGCTGAGACAGCGAGTTGTTTTCCAATTGATCCTATACCAATGTCCTTGAGACACTGCCTGTCTACAAGAGCCAGTGTTTTACCAGATATGTCATTATCTAAAAAGAAGTCACTGTAATAAGCAATGAAAAGATAACAATTCAAAGCGATTACATTAAAATATTAATACAGCATCTGCCACTCCGGAAGGAATCAGAATAATGAGCAAGGAAAACACTCAGCTGTGAGCGGAATTAGCCTTTTTCAGTTTGCCAATAGGTATGGTTTGCTGCTCTCAACTTGGTTTGTTCGTCTCCCTCTTTTCCTTTCACTCCTTATAACAAACAAACAGTAAACGAATAAACCGAAAAGAAAAACAAAAAATCAATTCAAACTGCTCAATCAAAAATACATATAATTTACCTTGAAGAAGTCTTGCTTCATCCTTAGAATCCGGATGCTGAGAGTTTAGCCACGATGCTACTTCAGCAGGACTCCATTCCTCTGATTGTTCATGAAAGGGGCAAAGTAAAAGTCAGAGAAAAGTTATCTGAGAGTGAGCAGAGAGGAATGTGAACGCTGAACCTTTTTTAAATGGTCTGGATAGCACAAGTGTTACTAATATTTTAAAAAATACAACCACACTTTTAAATTTTCGGAACATGTTTCGATGTTTCAAACATCATCTTCAGCCATAGTGAGTGTAACCTTAAAATTTTTACAAGATAATTCGTATATATATAACTATCAATACAATGATTCTTTGTTGATTAAATGTGCGTTACAAGTACGTAAAATTCAAACGAACCAACAATATTATAGAGAACACAACTGACATAACGGTAAAAGTTTAAAAGTGTAATGCTAAACTGACATGATCAACTTGTTTGTTGAGTTCGGGTTTCGACCGCTCAATATGGAAGCTCTCCTTGATTTTGAGTTGATAGAAAGAAGTAGCATTATCAATAATTTTGAAGCAAGAAACATCACAATTATCGTGACAATTTTTAGAAAAACTAAGATGCTTGAAAATATGAGAATTTTTGTCCCGGAAAAGGTGCTCATTTACACATGTGTAGAAATGCCTGTTGGTTTCACCAACGGCTGAAGATGATGTTTGAAACATCGAAACATGTTCCCAAAATTCAAAAGTGTGGTTGTATCTTTTAAAATATTGAACCTTTTTTAATTTAACAAAGGGTGAAGCCGAATCTGTAGGTATGTGTGGCTCAGTCCGCAACAAAAACTTCAAGTTTCCACTGGTTTCTATAATCTAAGGATCTCATTTACACTTTCTGTATTTAGCTACAAGGTTAGCTTACATTAAATTAAGAATTAAATTAAATTAATTGGGGTAGTTAATGGCGCCAAAATTAAACTTATGTTTTACAAGACACAGCAAAAAAGTTGAACAAGTAATTAAGACTTACTCGCAACTGCTAAGTACTATCATTTACAAAATATATCTACCTGGTTTGTTTGAAGACACTGCGTCGCTATTTTCAGCCATGACAAAAGAAAATAATCTCCAAATTTGTCAGAATCTGTGGGACAACCTGTGGTAGTTCTTAGAGTCCGACGACGACATTACTTCTGTGTTTTGGCCTATTACTTTTTCAATCCCAGATCTCCTGATCCACTTTGAATTATACTTACCAGACCCTGCGCCAAATGAAGAGAACATGGTGATATCGATAGGTCGCGATTCTTTTCTTTCTTGTGATCGGTTTTTTGCTTTGGACACCTGGGAAAAATGTAATATAGAAGTAGAAAAAGACGTTTCACTTACTTCCTGTTATAGTCATCTAACCGCCGAAGCTACAGATATCAGCAAGAAGGGATAAAAACCTCATGTGCACTGTCCATGTGACAAATGCAGTGGCTGGGCAACTTGGCATATGACCGCATGGTGGAATTTACAGTCTGAAAGAAAACAGTCCTGTCAGCCTTTGCCTGCAAAGAAAACACGAACAACATATGAGTGGAGTATGAAGACCAAGAATTTGAACGCGAACGTGTTTTGTGTTTTTCAGACACGTACAGTGAATTTCCAATACACGCATCCCGTGATGTCTGTGCCGCTCCCTTAGGCCATGATCTTGAAGATATTTCATCCACTGACAACAGTAGTGCTGGAGGTTCAGATTCAGCTGATGATGGTGGCGATTCCAGACCAAGTGATGATGAAAGAGGCTTGGTTGGCAGTGATGATGAGGAAAAAAACAAAAAGAAGTTTGTGCAGTATGGGGTGCTTCGCTTGGTAGAAATCAAACAAAAAATGGGCTGTTCCATAAATCATTTTGAAGAACTTCTGCACTGGGGTAAAGATTTGCATGCAAGTGGATGATGCTGCAATTCACTGGCCAAAAAACTGGGATGATGTATCGAGACTGTTAAAGGAACTGGGATATTCTGAACCGAAACAATATTGGATTTGCTTCAGTAAGGACTATTGTAGTCACTATGGGATGATGGAATCGAAAGATGAGGGGGACATTGGGATTTTTGGTTTTCTGGTTTTGGCTGTTTTTCGGTTTTTGTGCCAAAAGACTTCGGTTTTTCGGTTTTGGTGTTCATGGCGGTTTGTGGGTTTTTCGTAAAAATACGAGCGGTTTTTCGGTTTTGTTATCCGATGTGCTTTTTGGGTTTTTCTATTTTGTCCTATTTGGTTTCCGGTTTTTCTTAGATTTGAGCAGCAATTGATCTCGAAAAGAGTGTTATTTATTTATTTAATCTTTATTTAACCACGGTGCAATTCATCAGCAATATAAAAAAAATATGTACAATTAAAAATTTATAGATAGAACTATGTAAACTACATTAACTATCTTACTCAATATCATACTATAAAGGCTGCTTTCCATGAATGCCGTGTTTAGAATAATGGCTTAGATAACCTCTTTAGTCAGTCGTTTGAATTGATTGAGGGACTCTGCTTTCCTTAGCTCTTATGGCAAACTGTTCCACAAAACTGCGCCACTAAATAGCTAAAGCTGTTTTTTGTAGTAGTTTGCGCATGGTTGCGGAACATTTACCTTATTCATAGAGTCTCTCAAACAATAACCAGAATCGTGATGGTCAGTTTTAGAGCACAGATACTCAGGTTCTAGTCCCTGTAGGGACTTAAATACCACTGTTGCTCTTTCAATTTGCCTTTGAGAGACTAGGGATTTCCATTGTTGACATGAGCGTCATAGTTAGGGTAGGTCAAGACACGGGCTGCTCTAGCTCTGTTTTGTAGTTTTTGCAGTTTGTCCTGCAAAGTTACTCCACAGTTTCCCCAAACAATATTGCAGTAGTTGAAATGAGGTTAAACTAGGGCCTGATAAATAGAATGTAAGGTCCCATAGGGTACAAGATGCCTGTTTTCACTCACGTGATCAGTAACCTTGTTTTTCCTCCAAAACAAAAGAAAACGTTTAAGTGATAATAGAGCTCAATTCCCAGAGACGTCACATGAAAACACTCTATAGCCGCGAAACGCCAAAGTTATTGAGAGGAATGCATGACAAACGGTAGGGGATCACAAGTGTCGAATGACGCCCGAGTTGGTGCGGAGTGGATGAAGATGAAGGACCCCAGGAAGATCTGAACGAGTGATTGAAATGAGTGAGAAGCTAGTGACTCTGATAAAGGCCAGCAAGAATGTGATAAATGTGGTGATGACGTCAGTGCAGATGACAACAATTCCCAGGGCCAGCAAGGTGAATTAAGGAAATCGACAAATTGTCTCTTTGGTGCAGCGTCGCGATATGGAAGGGCGGTGCCTGGGGGGAGGGGAGGGAAAGACTCCCATATAAAATGGGGAGGGATGCTTGTCGTCTTGCGTAGGGGTGTATATTTCGGATTTTGGTCTCACTTAGGGTGTTTTAGGCAAAATGCAATCATATGTAGCTGTAAAAATCTCCTTAGGCTTGCACGCGAAGAAATATAAAAAGTGTATATTTACACTTTTTTCTTTCTCCACGCAGGTGAAAGTTTTAGATGATAACGTCTTTGCCATCATTAAAAGTCGCTGTATTTTTTATTTTTCTGTTTTATGGATAATATGGTCTCTTTCAGGGGTCAAAAAACGCCCGGGCCACGCCCAGATTGGTCTCCTTTAAGGGTTTAATCGCATGTTTTAGACAGAGATTAAACATTCCATTCTAATCTCCAAACTGTCAGGTCTTAGTTATCAAGTAGAAATGTTCAATTAGAGAGTTTTATTGGAGGTTTCCAGAGCTATAGCTTTTTGCAATTGCAAAATTTAAATTTTAGAGAGGACTTGTGTGGAAATTCTCCTAAGTTAACTTGGCTCCATTACCAGCTGCTTTACGGAAAATGAGCCCACAAAGTCCGGGCTCGAGAGAGCGGCAGAAATGAACCCTATGATTTTAGCAGGTACTAAAAGATATGAAGCCTTTAGACAAGTCCATGACATTCACAAATACCTTGATGAAATAAAGTGTTACCGTAGTTTGCTCTGTATGCCGCACTTGTCACCATTGTATCGGTTTTTTCACGGTTTTGGCCGAATTTTTTTGCGGGTTTTGCGGTTTTGGATGATTTTTTCTTCGGTTTTACGGTTTTCAATACACCCCAATGCCCCCCCTCAAAGATGAGCCTTGTCGTCACTTAGGGACAATCCCATACTACTACTTGGGGCTACCAGACAAGGTAAAAAAGTGGTGCTCCTCTGCAGAAATGTGGGAGAAAATGACTGCTCATTGGTCACAGTGTGACCACTGGCTCCTTGCTGAGATGCAAGATGGTTGGGGGTGGCCACTGAAACATGAAATTTGGGATGGAACAAGGTTTGCCCATCTTGCATATTTTTGGGATCCAAAATCCATTTGGACACTCCCAGTTAGATGCACGTATCCAGGATGTAATACTGTTATTTCTTCCTCTGAAATAACTGATTCTCCTGAGGCAGTTGGTGGCTTAAAGAGGATCAAGTGTTCTGCATGTGGTACTATATTTGAACATTTACCAAAGGAAATGCATGGGGACCCTCGTAATATTGCTTATTGTGGTGGCATTTAAAAAATGCAGCATTTTTGGCTTCTTTGTAATGGTGTTTATGAAAGACTGCTACCTAAAATATGTTATAGTTTCCACAATTATAGTTAAATGTAAATGCTACATTTTCTGTATTTATGAGTCACCTCGTCTCTATATTTTTCTAAAGTTTCATGCAATCTCATGATGTGATCACTTGTCCTCTAGAGAGGTCTGATAAATACCTGTATTTCAGGGGGTTTTTTTAATGAGTTTGGAGATGTGTAGTCATAAAGTTTTCGAAAAAAGAAGATAGGTTGAGTGTGATATAGTTTGAGGTGTCAATTGAGAACATTAAGATTGAACGAAGACTGAAAAATTAGACATTTGGGCCGAACTGTGGACACCCTGGCGGTTTGGTATAAACCCAGAGAGTTCTTGTGTGGTTACGAGAGTGTATAGAATGTATGTATAGAATTTCTAATCCTTCTTTTTTTCCCTCTTAAATCAGGTTCAATTTCGAAAAACTTCCTAACTTAACCCTCCCCTACCAAGTTGACGAAATATGTGGTTGGTTTTGTTTCAAGTTACCTTATTCCGAAGAAAAGGAGCCAGGCATTGGATCCATTTCTTGAACCATTCATCAGTGATTTGGAGGAAGGTTTTATCAATGGAATTCCTGTGAACTATGCAGCTACCATTGCTGGCATACCGTCAGGCCCAACTCACATACGCCATCTTCTACTTTGTTGGAAAGGAGATCACAATGGACAAGGTGAAGCTGGAAAATTAATTAAGTGTGGTAAAATTGGAAAGTTAAACGAGACTTACCTGGAAGTCGCGGTTTGATTGAGATTCTACCGTAGCATTTGCAGGAATGAGGATTCTACCTCGCATTTGCATACAATCGGAGGTCACGTGAGACTTCAAAGCTAGAGGCCACATAAAACTAAGCAGCTGATATCCATATGGCACACTGATCATTTAATGGTTATTCTAGCCCAGAGTACCAGACATGTATGTCATGCGATGTAACTTTATAACAACAACTCATTCACAACCTCTGTAGTGGACACATACAAGAGATTAGTACATACAAATTAAAGAGGTAGTTATTTTAAGCTAGTACTACTGAGAACAGCCTTTGCAAAGGTATTGTCACTTCTAATTGGACGGTCATAAAACTTAGCAAAAGTTGACTCAGAACGCCACTCAGCAGTGTTCATGATCTCTTGAATGGGAACATTAGCAGCTTTAGCTGCGGAGGTGGCTGCACCCCTAGTACTATGGGGTTTGAAAACTGTGGTATTAGTTCCTGCAGCTTTCATGGTTTGTTTAATCCACTGTGAGATGGTGTCTTTAGAGACTGGTCCATGTGGTGGTTTATAACAAATCAGCAGTTGCTTTGTTCCCTTCCTAAGAGGGGCAGTTCTCTTGATATAAGCTTCTAATAACTCAACAACACAAAGTCCTTTCTCCAAGGTTAAACTCCGAAATAGAACAGGAAATAAATGTCTATTCTGGCCCCCTTTAGCACTGGTTTGTTTCAACAGAGATGATATGTAGAATGTATATTTTCCAGTTGATATGCACATTTCTCCCAGTGAGTGTTTCTCTAAAGTCTGAGTTCTCTGTGCTGAGAGAAGGGCCATGAGCATGAGTAGTTTAAGGGTTGAGCTGTTTTAATGACATACTATCAACAGCTGGAAAAGTTTTGAGGTAGTTGAGTACAATCTGGGGACTCCATGTTTCGATGTAGCGCAGTAAGGCCGGTTTTTGATTGAACAGGCCAGACATAAACCTTGATACTAAAGGATGTTCACCCACTTTTATACCGTCTACTGTGATAAAGGACGACAGGGCACTTCGTGCAGTTGCTTTAGTGCTATATCCCACAGTTTTAGATTGGTGAGTAAGGAAGTCCAGGACTTGTTGTAGTGTTGGGTGTATGTAGCTTATGGAGGTATCCTTACAGAACTTAAGCCAGGCAGTTACATAACTCTGGTATAGCTTTCGTGTCCCTGTACGCTATGAGTCCAGAATTATGTTTAGAGGTTTTCCTTGAGCTACTAAGGAAGCCCTGACACAAGACAACCATGAAGTTGAAGTTTGGGGTACAATGGATGGACTTCCTTGGGGTGATATGGAAGTGTGAGGGTTGATTTTAGCGTCTTGATTACCAATGGTTGAGATTTGAGCAACTGCAGGAGATGTGGATAGCAGAACTGGGTTGGCCAATGAGGGATTAGCAGTATTGCTGTGTTATTGCTTTCTTGGATGTATTGTAAAACTTTGCCTATGAGACTGAAAGGAGGAAAGCAGTATATGAGCTTATACCTTGACCAGTCTAGTGTGAAAGCATCAATGGCTATTGCATCAGGATCTGTAATACTCGTCACAAATCGTTGAAACAGACACCGTTTCTCTCGAATTTTCTAGACAAATCCTGAGATTTCTAATTCACACTGTTTTTCCACCTGAAATGGGCCTTCTACCTCCCCAATCTTGAGCCACGTGTGTTTTGAAGCACTGAGACCACCGTGATACCCAAATCAACATTGGGGAAGGGCAAACAGACACAAGTGTTTCAAGATTTTTGACAAGTATGTCATAAAGTTTTCGAAAAAAGAAGATAGGTTGAGTGTGATATAGTTTGAGGTGTCAATTGAGAACATTAAGATTGAACGAAGACTGAAAAATTAGACATTTGGGCCGAACTGTGGACACCCTGGCGGTTTGGTATAAACCCAGAGAGTTCTTGTGTGGTTACGAGAGTGTATAGAATGTATGTATAGAATTTCTAATCCTTCTTTTTTTCCCTCTTAAATCAGGTTCAATTTCGAAAAACTTCCTAACTTAACCCTCCCCTACCAAGTTGACGAAATATGTGGTTGGTTTTGTTTCAAGTTACCTTATTCCGAAGAAAAGGAGCCAGGCATTGGATCCATTTCTTGAACCATTCATCAGTGATTTGGAGGAAGGTTTTATCAATGGAATTCCTGTGAACTATGCAGCTACCATTGCTGGCATACCGTCAGGCCCAACTCACATACGCCATCTTCTACTTTGTTGGAAAGGAGATCACAATGGACAAGGTGAAGCTGGAAAATTAATTAAGTGTGGTAAAATTGGAAAGTTAAACGAGACTTACCTGGAAGTCGCGGTTTGATTGAGATTCTACCGTAGCATTTGCAGGAATGAGGATTCTACCTCGCATTTGCATACAATCGGAGGTCACGTGAGACTTCAAAGCTAGAGGCCACATAAAACTAAGCAGCTGATATCCATATGGCACACTGATCATTTAATGGTTATTCTAGCCCAGAGTACCGGACATGTATGTCATGCGATGTAACTTTATAACAACAACTCATTCACAACCTGAAATGGGCCTTCTACCTCCCCAATCTTGAGCCACGTGTGTTTTGAAGCACTGAGACCACCGTGATACCCAAATCAACATTGGGGAAGGGCAAACAGACACAAGTGTTTCAAGATTTTTGACAAGTATTGTCTTCTCGTTTGAAGGGCGTGGACGGGTAACGTTAACGTAGGCAGAGTAATTATTGTTGCCTGCAGTGTTTCGTGAGGAGAATTTTTGTTCTGACTGTTCTAGATGTGAAGTAGGAGTTATATAAAGAAGCTATGTAGACTTTTGAGTATAGCGATTTTCAGGTACTTTTGGGGTAAAACAGTTTAGTGGAACGGCTCTGCCTATTAGCACATTGTGATGATGTTTAAAGATATAATCGATAGCGTGACTCGTGCACGTGCGTATTATCTATGGCGGATTAAAGGCCTATCTGTGGGAACAGTTGCCAGCATGTGCAAAATTTCTGCGGCGAGTGTTTAAAGAATTGCACATGAGAAAACGTATAAGAGGCACACTTCTGAGGAGACGTGTAACAGAGGTCGCAAGAACAGATTAAGTGAGGGCGACAAAAGACAACTGATACGATGCATTACAGTTTTGAAGGAAAATTTAGGGAAACTTTACCTGTAAAGCACTGATGGAGGAAGCCGGAATTCAACTAAAGGACGTATCTGTAAGAACAGTTTCTCTTTTTGTCAATTCACAAAATTACTACTATTTGCAGACTCGCAGAAAGGGGCTCATGACAGCGGAAGACCACAGCAAAAGAGTTAAGTTTACAAAGTACATGAAAGCCAACTACGGCCAGGAGATTTGGACAAAAGGAATTTGCTTTTATCTGGATGGAACAGAATTTACGTACAAAAGAAATCCACTAGCACCAAAAGCTCGTGTCTGAAGAAAGAAATCAGACGGTTTGGCTCCGGGATGCATAGCAAAGGGCCGCAAAGAGGGAGCTGGGGGCAAAGTGCTACCACTGATGGTGGCAATTTCTTACAATAAAGGAGTTATCTGGTGTGAACCATACGAGAAAATGAATGGTCGTTATTTCGCTGCGTTTATAGATAACCATTTTGATCGCCTATTCGCAGCTGCTGACAAAGGATGTAGCCGAAATTTGTTACAAGATGGGGATCCCTCTCAAAATTCGGCATTAGCACGGGCAGCGATGCAATGCACAAACAGTACCTTAATCAAACTGTGTCCAAGATCTGGCAGTCATTGAAAATGTTTGGTTTCCCATGGTGAGTAGGATGTTAAAAAGACAAGCAGTGAAGCAACAACTACGCCAAGAAATATTCGAACAGTTTAAGAATCGTGTTATCAATACATTTTATTCTATATCTGTTGAGACTGTGAACAATTTAGTATGCTCTATGCCGAAACGAATTGATATGGTTATTAGAAATAAGGGGAAGCGTATAAAATATTAAAGAAATACCACTATTTGCATTCTGTGGATAACTGTGTGAGATTTCTTCTCGCAAAATGTAAACTTTCAGACACGAAAATAACTATCGCACTATTCACCAAAAATAAGGGGGTAACGGTGGTGTTGCATATTTCAAAACAGAAGGCGGTGAAAATTGCTCCGATGGCCATCAAGACGACGTTTAGCGATTTTTACATAGCAGAATGATTTTTTGCGGTCATTGTATGAAATTGATTCGGTATTCATAGTGACATGATTTCTCTTGGAGCTCCTGAGAAAGAGTAGTGAAGTACATTGCCTCTTAGTCCTTATCTCAAATAACTACACGAAGGTGTCAAAGGAACACGGAACCTTTTCCTTCTTTTGCTATAATCTGAACAGTTCTATGTACAAAAGTAAGCTAACTTTGTAGAAAATTACATTATTAAAAGAGATCATTTGTCGTAACGACCTGTCAGGCTTCTTAGCGCTGAAACTCAACGATTCACCACTGTGTTCTAAAGTAAAGTAATTATGCTACCATAGACTTTAAGAACTATCGGTTCACCATGGTGAAGCCCTACAAATAGCCTTATTGAATAGCTTCATCAAGAAAATTATCCCTAAGGTGTATGTTCCGTGATCTGTTCTATCACTTAATACACTTGTAGATGCAGTAGCTTTTGTTGTTGGTTCCTAAAATAGGCAAAGAATTTTCCAAAGTCTATGGTGAATCGTGTAGCACTTAATCCATATGTCAACAAACTCGGCGATATTTACATACGATCAGGAGTAATTGAATTACTCGCCTTGAGGGAAAACAAGTCGACTAAAACATTTTCCACACGGGGGACTGACTTCTGCTGTTCCTCGGATATTTGATGGAAGAGATTAAAGACCCGCCACCTTACGTTCATCATCTGAGTCTCCCTGACATCAACAACGCCACCTCGTACATAACTAAGCTCATCCTTACTGGTACAAAATATGGGTGTATCTCCCTGGAACAGAATATCTTGTCGGTAGTGTATTTTGGGGGCGGGTAGATGAACACTTTGCCCTTCAAGAAGCATTAAGAAGTCATGCCAGGGAATAATTTGGGCCAACCACCTAAAATCCTTGAGAAAAACTACTTCTGACTGTTCTGCGCCAACCCAAGCAAACGTTGTAGAGGTTTTCGCACAGTTACAGGGACCTTTCAAGTACAAATTGAGATACTTTCCGTGCCCTTTGTCGAGAAGTATGCGAACAGCTTCTGCAAAGTCATCCCTCACAATAGAGTTCCGCTCTAACACTTCTTTTGCCATTTCCAACCACTGGCCATCACACCCTGGCTCACACTCTCCTTCCAATTTACCGTAGAAAATCTCAATTCTAGTCATTTTACTCCTTTGCAGTGTTCTCTCCGCGTTTTGTAATTCCCAGCCTACAGCAATCGCTTCATCCACTACCCGACTTCCACGATTCGCTATGAACTGCGCCAAGTCAAGTTTCCCTCACTTTTTTGCTTTTGTGCTAACAGCAGCAGCTCTAACCGAGTTTTTACGCCATTTTCTACGGCTATCTGCGATACATCATAAACCAATAAACTTTGGGAGGACTTTTTTTATGTTCCTTTGCAACTAACCCATGGGGCTGAGGTGAGACCATTTGGTAAACGTGTAAACTCATAGAGAGTATCTTTAAACTCAAATCTGAGGTACTTTCTGTGCTGAGGGTTAATGGGCGCAGAATAGTAAGCATCCTTGAGATCGAGTACTGCTATCCAAGAATACTTTTGTATAAGCTGAACAGCG
>NC_090892.1:24159393-24166893 GCF_036669925.1 Montipora capricornis | reverse complement strand
GCCGCATCTACAGCAGCTGCATTTGCTGGGTATACTTGCTTAAGACCAATTTTTACTTGTTCATCATATTCAAACTGTTTTCCTTTACAGAAGACACATTATTAAGTCTGACAGAAAACACACTCTCAAGTGTAGCAACAGTGTCTCCCTTGTCTGGATCAGCAATTATCACATGCTCCCCAACTCTGTAGAGGAGGCCCTCAAAAGAGTGTTTAGGTTTTAAAAGACTTCTGCAGCACCATCCAATAACTGGAACACCCTTCACGTTGCTGATGACTTGCCTGTCACTATTTGATAGTTCCATACTTTTAACACCACCAACAAGAATGCCTTCTGACAATCGCTCATGATTCACTGTGCCTTTGGAGCTGTCAAAGCGTTTCTTAGGAAAGAGCAAAGACCGTGCTGAGGGCTTAATAAAATCAAAAAACACAATTAACATTATTGTTCACATTACTACACAGGTACTAAATTTAATGACATGCCGTTAGTAAGAATAGTAAAAGAAGATCATGAAATGTGATCACACCACACTGTCCTCATAGCTCTCCAAAAAAACAGTGCTATCAAAGTGCATATCAGCAAAGTGGTTTGGACACTATTACCATCAATTTATTCAGGTAAGTCATTCCTTAAGATACAGTGTGACCCTGAGGATAAGTGTCCATCTTAGGAGCTTTAGGGAGAACGGATGTTTGCTGCGGGCAAGCCTGACAAGGATGAAATGATACACAGTCGGCAGACAGGTCAAACCGGGGGTGAAACTGGGAGATCCCATTGTAGGTAAATTCACTACAACGGAGTTAGGCAAAGAAGGCTAAGGTGAAGGCAGCCCATAACATAGTGAAGTCCTGCTCCCCTAGCCAGGTACGAAGAATTGGTTGGATTGCTGCAAACACCACGGGTGTGACGGGTTGGCAAAGGATATGAGACTTGTCCTAGCAATGAAGAATGCCCCGTGGCACCTTTTGCAAGAGAAAATTTTCCCTGAACAGGATCACTGTGGCCACAGGAAATGTGTAAATTACGAACCGCAGAGAGATACAATTTTATAGTACTATGCTTAACTGTTCTAGCAAGGTACGAAGCAAAATAAATAAACATCCCATCGGAAGATGGGAGTATGTCCCCATCATTTGACATAAGTCAATTCGTAAGGCAAAATTGGAGGAAGCGTTTCTCTCTGGAGCTGTACATACTGTTCGGGGTCCATACTAGTCCCCACCTTGCGTAAGTTTGGACTTCATCCCTTAGAGGGTCATGAGTGAAGGCAGGATGGTGCAACGGGTTTTCTCAGCCTTTGAAGACACTGACCAGAAGCAGGCGTCCTGCATGAAAGGGCGTCAGCAATTTCATTAGAAACCCCAGGGATGTGACATGCTCGAATAAAGAAATTATGTTTCATGGATATTAGAATAAGGAACCTAAGAAGATCCATGATGCTCGGAGCCTTTGAATGGCCCAAATTGATAATGGCCACAACGGATTCGTTCTTGCACCAAATTTGAATACATTTCCCTTGGAAATGAAAAACCAGAATGCGCATGCCACCACTATGGGGAAACGTTTTTGCCATTCGATGCTTATACCCCGAGCCCTGTTTAGCTGCATGTGAGGGGGCCACCTACCCTGGAACCATGGCCCATTGAAATAGCCCCCAAAACCAACGGAGCCAGAGGCATCGGTGTACAGTTCTAGATCAGGAGAGGGGGTAACAGTGGTGTCTAAAAAGAAAGAGCGCCCATTCCACCCTGCAAGGAAGGCGTTCCACATTGAGAGATCTTTGAAAATTGTTTGTTCAACGGGATGTGGTGAAAACAGCTGAGTAAATTTGATCATGTGCTGTAAAAACATTCTCCCAGGTACTACCGCCTTGCAAGCAAACTGTAAGGTACCAATAAGGGATTGAAGCTCCACCAGACGCATGGAGCGGCAAGTGGTAAAGGAATGGAGTAGGTCCCAGGTGCATTGGAATGTTTCCGCGGGGAGCCTGGCCTCCATGCGAGTTGTGTCTAGTTCAATACCCATGAACTCAAGTACTTGGGAGGGACCCAGAGTTTTGAATGTGGCAACAGGGGCATGGACAGACATGAAAAAACGGAGTAATGTACTAAAGCTAGCCAGGCATTGGAGGCGAGAGGGCTCAGCTATGAAAAAATCGTTGAGGATATGAAGGACACGCTGTAACCTGTAATTGTGTTTTAAACCCATTCCAAGGCATCGGAAAGTTGATTAAATAGGAAAGGTGCTGAACGAAGCCCAAAAAGGTGGTAGAAGTCTACGTAATACTGTTTTTGCCAGTAGATACCTAGCAGCTGCCAATCGTCTGGGTGAATGGGAATAAGGCGAAAGGCCGATTTGAGATCAGTCTTTGTAATAACTGAACCCGGGCCCAGGGACTTGAGGATATGGATTGCATCGTCTACCCGCAGCACATATTGGAGGGCGTAGGGGTCCTTGGGGATGTGGTTGTTAATACCATCCCTGTCAGGGTATGATAAATGATAAATTGTGCGCCATTTAAAGGAGTGTTTCTTGGGGACCACGCCTAAAGGGTGACACTGTAGATTGGGGAGAAAATATAAAAGGTCCCGCCACATGCACCACACTAATTTCCTTTTAAAGATTCGATGTCACAATGTTCGGGTGCTGATTAGCAGAAATCAGATTACGGCATACCCTGGGTTCGTTAGGACCGGTGTAGCCGACGTGTACCATATCGAAAACAATTAATCAAAGTATTAACAAAATTGTGACCAAGGTGCCCCGAAAGTTCTCTCTGTAAAACATCTACGTTAATGGGGGTAGTTATGTCAGGTGAACTGTGCTTGGCAAGAAGCTGAACTTTATCTCTTGCTGCGTTCGCCGGAACTGGTAGAGGTATGGTGGCGTTGACTGGTCCTTGAGATTCTGTTAGGGCAGTTGATGATGGAGTGGGCAGCGGACTGGCAGCGGCAGCAGCCATGTGGGAACAGGCAAGTACTTGAGGTGCACCCAGAGGTCCGGTTAAATTGGAAGCAGACAGGTCTGTTTTGGGGCTGCTGTCTTGGTGGGTCTGCGCTAGGACAGTCGATCTGGTTGTGGTAGGGGCTGGAGCAAACAAGACAGTGTGGCTTAGCAAGGTCAGAGAAGGTAACAGTCCACTGTTCAAGGTCAACTTGATCCCAGCATATTGGCGTAAGCGGCTTTATGGCGAAACTGTTCATCGTATGAAAGGAACGCCAACCCCTTGAATTTGGTAGCCACCCTGCTTATGATCTGCTGGTACTTCAGCAACTCAAGGGATCTTCGAGGATACGATGAAACGATAACCAGCACGTAGGCGTATAAGCATCCAACCACTTATGACAATTGTCAATGATAGGCTTGTGTTTGCAAACCATTGACATTGGTGAGGCAGAACATGGAGCAGTGTTGTCTAGGCGGAGCTGGATTTTGGGAACCTGGGACCAACTTGAGGTATTGGGGAGCAACAGTATATGTACTCACCACGCAGAATTTTGTCCTCCAAATTTCTGTCCAGAGGGTGATGGAGGCCCAGAGGAGTACCTGCTCCTTGTCTGTGAGGTGCTGGAGCTGCTGTCTTGGGCGTAGCAGGGCTCGACAGGCAGGTACAAGCAGCTGTTGAGCGCTTGCTCCATGGACAAATGAACCGTGTCCTGTATGGCAGCCATTTGGGCTTCGGAGAATGCACCCGGTTGCTGGGTGTCACACTTTGTGGGGCTGACAACCCGAACTGAGAGAGATCTACATCGTCCTCATCCAGGCCATCCACAGAACCAACAAACAAGGAATTGTCGCTCACGTCGTCGACTCCATCAGCCCGCGCAGTAGCAGTCTTGCGATCAGAACGGGAAGGTTTTTTCAACGTGGATTTCTTCACCCAACCGCGTGGTGGCTGCTTGGTTGGGCAAGGTTGGTCGACGGCTGCTTTCAAGCGGGAAATCAGTTCGGCTTTGCTACCAGTTGTCAGCATTTGGGCCTGAAGATGAAGGCAAAGAACTTCCGTCAACAGGGAAGTGAGATTTTCCCGACAACGATGGCGAGCACCGGTAGCTTTCGAACAGCCACGCAGATGAGCCATAAAAAAATTCGTAAAAAGTAAAGGTACTCCTTCCGTCAAAGATGATCTCAGCATTCGTGTCCAGTCGATGGTGTAGGATGGCTTTGTGGTAGTAGAATAGTTTAGAGTTGCATAAGTTTCTTGATTTCATTGCTTAGAGATCTCAACCTTAACTTTTGTTCTACGGTTTTATTTTCGTGATATTTTCTCAATGCGTGGTACTTTCTTCTTAATGCAAGGTGAACCCTGTCTATCCAGGGAGGGGAATTGGTGTCTCTGATGACCTTCATTGGGGCACATTCATTAACTGTTTCTAGAAATAAATCTTTCCACTGAGACCAATACATATCAACAAAAAAAAAATAAACATCATCAGAGTGTGTCATGTCAAAGGGTAATAGCTGTAGGCGACTTCGCAAATCGTTAAAGACTGCCCTTTTATAGTCGTATAGTCGTCGCACTCGCCTTAATCGCTTAAATTTCAGTCGAATAAAAAAGTCCGCCAAATAGTGATCAGCAGGGAAATCCTTTTGGTAAGGGCTGGTGGTGGAAACATGGTCTATGACTTCAGAGAAGTTACATAAAAGTAGATCAAGTTTGTTTCTGGCAATATGCGTTGGACCTTTGATGAACTGACAGAAGAAGTTATCTTCCATTACGACAGAGAAAGCTTCCTCTGCTGCTGTTCCACATAAGTTGGTTGAGGTAGACTCGTCACGCTCCATTAACTACATTTTAGAACGCTGTTGTAAGGCTTTAGTATAGGTAATCACATGATTTCGAGTGCAGTTTGGAGTAAATAAGCAGGAATGAAGGAATGAAGAGGTCACATGAAATAGCGAGCTTGCAGTTCGAGTTCAGGTTTTAAAGACAAACATTTATTTGGTGGACAAGTATGACATAATAGGGGGGAGGCATCAGGAAGAGGTAGGTTGTGACCTCTCCATTCCTGCAAATGCTACGGTAGGATCTTAATCAAACTTCAACTTCCAGGTAAGTATTGTTTAATTTTTCAATTCAACCTCGCGTTTGCATACAATCAGAGGTCATGTGAGATTTAAAGCACCATGGACATGAAATATTAGCACAATACAGCAAACTAGCAGGCCTACTAAAGCTAACTGTTGAAGTGGTACTGCGAACTGCTTGAACAAAAGCATTAGCAAGTGCCTTAGCATAAAATGTAGCAAAGGTACTGTCTAATCTCCAGCCTGCTGTGGCCATAATAATAATAATAAATAATAAACTTTATTTATATAGCGTCTATATCATTAACTGTTCTAGGTGCTTTACAATATTACGAAAATGTATTAAAACTATAAAAAAAAGCCTAACAACTACATATATAAGCATAAAAATTATATATACAAATCTATTTATAAATCAAGAAAAGGCTTTGTGAAATAAGCATGTCTTCAAATGTTTTTTTGAAAGAATTCAAGGAATCGGCATTTCTTAAAGATGCAGGTATGCTATTCCATAACTTAGGTCCTGCAATAGAAAATCTTCGGTCACCATAAGACTTTAGCTTAGATCTCGGGACTTGAAGTCACTTATTGGAGCATGAACGCAAAAGAGTAGGAGCTGCTACAAAAACTGAGCAAATTGGATATATAACTTGGTGAAAAACCATTTATAGCCTTGTATACTAACAATGAGATTTTATAAATAATACGGTAATCGACAGGCATTCAATGTAAGTCTATTAAGCTTGGTGTTATATGTTCGTACTTCTTGGTGAATGTTACGATGCACGCTGCTCTATTTTGAACTAGTTGTAAGCGGTTTAAGAGAACCTTAGGTAATCCATATAGCATCGCATTACAATAATCCAGGTTGGTAGTCACAAAAGCATGAATGATTGCTTCAGTAGATTTACAATCCAAATATGATCTTATCTTACTAATATTAGTTAAATGGAAATGACATTTCTTGCATATCTTATTAATGTGGTCTTCCATATCAACACTGGGATCGAGTATCACTCCAAGATTACAAACAGAAGAGGACGGTTAAATAATTTCCCCTCCAACACGAACAGATTCCAATGAAGGACTGGGCCGATAACGTGAACTAAGTAAAAGAAACTCAGTTTTCTCCTCATTTAGCTTAAGGCCATTAAGAATCATCCAATTATTGATTTCCTGTACACATATTTGAATGCTAGATTTTGCTGAGGCGAGAAGATCATCACTTCCTAATTTAAATGACACAGAGCTGAGTGTCATCAGCATAGAGATGATACGTAAGATTGCGTCTCTTTATGATATCGGCCACTGGTGACGTATACAAAACATAACAAAGGCCCAAGGACAGACCCCTGCGGTACACCGCAATTAAGTTCGCATATAGAAGATCTTAAACATTCAATTTGAACAAATTGTGTACGAGATGATAGGTAAGATGCGAACCATTCTCATACAGACCCTGTAATACCATAACGCTGAGATAGCCTATCCAGTAGAGTTTCATGAGACACAGTATCAAATGCAGCGGATAAATCTAACATCAGTAGTACAACGGTTTCATTGCCGTCAATTGCACGCAGAATATCATCTTGCACCTTCACCATGACAGTTTCAGTAGAATGATGGACTTTATAAGCTGACTGAAAATCTTCATGTAGGTTATTGGTCATCAAATAGTTGTTTAACTGGAGAGCAACACTTTTTTTTCTCAATAATCTTCAATAGCGCCTACAAGTTCGAGATGGGTTCAAAGTTCTTGAATTGTAAAAAGTCTACATCAGGTTTCTTGAGCAGAGGTGACAATACTGCAGACTTCAGACACGTAGGCATGCAACCATCACGAAGGTTGACAATGTTAGTAATAGTAGGCAGCAATAGGTCAGTGCATTGTTTGATGATAGAAGATGGTAATGGATCCAAGACACAGGACTTCGAGAACAGTGTTGCAGCCACTTTCCTGATGTCATCAATTTTCATCTCAGTAAAAGTTGAAAATTTAGTCGAAGACATAGTAAGTACCTCATCATTAACACATTCAACGGAGTCAATGAGAGCCTTCTTTTTAACGAGGAGGTCTTTATGCAGTGTGTCAATCTTAGTAGTAAAAAAGGTAGCAAATTCATCAGGTAGCATACGGTCGTTTTCGGAGAATGGGTAGTAATTAACAGTTGGCTTTTGAAGTAGCTTTTGAACAGTTTTGGACAAAACTTTTTGATTACCAAAGTTTTCTTTAATATTAGGAGAATAGTATTCTGACTTAAGAGACTTGATTAGATTGATTACAACCCTACATTGGTGCACATACTGCTCACAGTCAGCAGGGAGTCTCGATGCTCGCCATTTACGTTCAAGTCGTCTTCGTTTCTGCTTCTCAGCAGTGACTTCAGCTGTATACCAGGGCGCAAACGGATGGATATCCCCAATCTAACATCCACTACCTTAGCAGCAGAGGTAGCAACACAGCCTGCA
>NC_090892.1:24111893-24144393 GCF_036669925.1 Montipora capricornis | reverse complement strand
GTGACTTCAAATGCCGGTTAATTGCAGCTCGGATCGAGAGTAAACTTGATTTTTTGTAATAACTTCCATCTCCTTTCCTCGCTGACACATAGAATTTTGACAAGCATTTGTTTAACTCGGTGACTTCCATATTTTCAAACTCTGTTGTAAACTCGCTTTGATGTTTAAACCATTCTGAGAAAAAGATGTTGAAAATGTCAACAGTTTGTTGTCAGAACTTTGTAACTTTGAACATTATCGGTCGACTCGCACTTGATTAAGAAAACAAGAAAATTTACTTTTTATACCTTTGAATACCTTAACACCAAATTTGGTAGCCTCTTTGGTCGATTTAGGGACAGCGGTTTCTTTAAAATTTGCAATTTCATCTTCACTTACGGTGGCAAAACGAGTACTGGCAGCCATTTTGTTCGTCGAGGTGATTATCAGCTGATAATCCAAGATAGCGAGCCAATGAGAGCGCGCGAGTTTGTATAATCACCTGTGTATTTATACTAATAATATTTAATACTTATATTGCGCTTTTTCTATAAAAATACTCAAAAGCGCATTACAATATTATTATTAAACTAAATTAAAAAAGAAAAAACTACTCAGTAAAATTACAATATTTACAATATAAAAATTTCCAGAGTAATTAGTAAAATATAGAATTTTTAAGAATCACAATATTAAATAAAATGAATAAATAATCTAACTAAAAGCCTTTTTAAATAAATATGTTTTAACAGAGCGTTTAAAAGAGTCGATTGATCTTTCCTGTCTTATTGACTGTTCCATAAGAAGGGGGCAGCTATCGAAAACGTGTGATCTCCATAGTCTTCTTCGTTCTTAGCCGAGATCTTTCTAACAATATACCATTATTGTTTCGGCATAGTTGGTAATGTGAGGCCGGTAAGACAGAGACTAGGTCCTCAAGATAGCTACAATACTCGTCAAAAATCTTGAGACACTTGTGACTGTTTCCCCTTCCCCAATGTTGATTTGGGTATCAAAGTGGTGTCAGTGCTTCAAAACACCCGTGGCTCAACATTGGGGAGGGAGAAGGCACATTTTAGTTGGGAAAACAGTGTGAAGTAGAAATCTCAGGATTTTTCCAGAAAATTCGAGAGAAACGGTGTCTGTTTCAACGATTTTGTGACGAGTATTGTATTTAGTCTGAAGAGAGGAAAGAATAACAGTTTCTGTACAAGACTGACGAATTTTTCGATCATTGATGGAATATACCTGCTTGGTTCGCGCACAGATGAGAAAGAGAAATTTAGGATGTCGGATTATTGTTCAGTTAGGCCCTGTTTATACGTCACATTAGAGACGAATTTAATTCACATGAATTTACTTCCAGCAATTTGCTTCGACAGTACAGTGACGTATAAAACGAACTGAATTGCTCCTGTTAAATTATATTCGTCCAGACGTTTTATCCGTGTGCCCCAGACGGATACAACGTCTGAAATGCGTGTCGGTTTTATACGTCGCTTTTCAGTCGCGTCCAAGTAAATGCATACATTATTTTTCGACGACATAAATTACTCAACCGGCTAATTTTGAGCCCACGCTCACAGTTTACACGTGCATGGCATGCGTGAGGGGAGAAGAGTTCCCGCGAAAATAGAAAACATGGCGACTGCTGGAGCCCTTTTCCGAAAAACGTTGAGTCAGACTTGTTGGTCATGCGAGGCTAAAACGAAATACAGTTGTATTTCATGTGACAGACCTGTATGTGTTCGTTTGGAATGCTCTGTGGCTGAACTGGATGAAGAGGCGGAGGGATGGGAGCCCGGAAAGCGAGTTGGGTACTGTCTTCTTTGTGCAAGAATTTATATACAAACATCCACTCCTTGTAGCCCAGAAGCATCTATCTCGGCAAATTTGGTAGATGAAACATCTTCGCGATCAAAACTGAATGATCAAGGTTCAGATTTAAGCAGTGACAGCGAGGAAAAGGAGCCACAAGTCCCCAACAAGAAACGCAGAAATAGTCCGGCGGATATGTGAAAAATGCTGCACTTTGTGAAGAAAGCACCAAATTTTGCACAGAGGTTGTTTATGGCAATCTAAAGAGATTTTGCTATGGAGCCATTGACAGAAATTAGATCTAGGTCATTTAAGGGGTCATTATTCATGAAAGCGAGGCTAGACTAACAAGATACCCATTCTGGCCTATCACATTAATTCAAAATGTTCCAAATTACATTGGTCTTACATGTATTTGACGTCATGATATCATCATCTAACAATTAAACACAGAAACTTATAAGTTTTTGTTTCTTACACACAACAAAGTAATTTTCGTCATGACCTTGACCTTCACAACTGTACTGTCTTTTTATCTGACTTTAGGTTTGCTTCACATGTAACACATGTCAATGATTATAAGACAAAAACACTAGTTAGGAGGTGTTTTCATTTCTTTGAGCAGTTGAAACACTTTCAGAAAGTCCCAGTATTTAACGTGACCTCGAAAAGAGGGGCCATCTGCAGTTAACTTAAGGTGGCTCAAAACAGTTTTCAGCACTTTCCAAGACTTAGATTTTGATGGGTCATAATTACCACTCTTCATCAATTGATGCTACAATCGTGGTATTAAAAAACTGCCCAATCACTGGCGAACACATTGGTATTAATTGCGGTACACAATAGGTTACCATAGCAACACAATGACCCGCTAACAACACTCTTAATTTCACCTTTAAGCGCTTATATTTCAAAACGGAACGGTGAAACTTTTCTTATTATAGAATTTTGATAATCGGGATAAGATGCAACATTTGGCAAAGTTTAAAAAAAATTCTGTACATGGGGTTCAGGGCCACCATGAAAATTGACACATTTTGAAAATTGACACATCAAAATCTAAGTCTTGGAATGTGCTGGAAATTGTAAATTTTGAGCCACCTTAAGTCTTCTCGCTACTTATATTAAAATACCCCAAACCTCAGCAATATTGTTCCCAAATTAATTAAAGAAAATTGGAGGGGTGTTTGAATGACTTGTGATAGTACAGTAACTGCAGGTTGCAACAATAGCGGCCATCTTGGATTTTTTCAATACTATGAATTCAAAGCTTTCGCATGACTTTTGCAGTGGGGGCATTATATAAAATAGCAAGTCTAAGTTAATCAGTTATTCCCCCAACCTTGATAAGCGTAATCAATCTATTAGACAGTCTCCACCACAAGTGCAAAGTGCAGTGCACTTGAGAGCCACTCGGATGCATGAGCAGTTAGACCTGCAACCTTTCTTGCAGCGACATTTTATAAGTGCCTCACAAGATGATGATACGTCTGGCAATGTGGTCCAGAGGGGCTTCCAGCCAGCATCAGTCTTCGTCCATCCCCATTGACTAGGATATGGCAAGTTCATCACTGGAACAATTGCTTGACCCCAGCAATGTCCACCCTGGTATGCTGCTCTTCTAGTACGCTGGATAAGAGCAGCCTGCGTTGGGGGTATAGATTCAATAGACTTTGCCTTCTGTGAAAACAGCTGCTTGCGTGCCTCGTTAACGCATTTTGGTACTGGTGCGGTCATACAGAAGAACAACGAATCGCTCTAGCTTTCTCAGGCATTCTTCACTCGCATCATCTGGGTTGTTGGACAATTCAAGGAATGCCGAAGTTGCTTCTTCATAGGCCATCCACGTGATCCATGCAGTCTTCTTCCCTTTCCCAGAGAAACAAGAAACAGTATCACAGCCAGTAAAAGCGTGAAACATGGGTAGTGATCTTGCCTTTTCAGGACCAAGACGAGATGCAATTTCATGAACAGCTAGATATCTCAAACTAGTACCACTGCCAAAGGCAATCCACAGCTCATTGATGTTTAGCATCTGGGTCATGCCAATGCAGATGATAACGACATCAGTGTCTACAGTACGGATGAATGTTCTTGTGTCCTGCTTTCGACGCATCTGCTGCATGAACTAGAATTCTGGTGTCTGCTTCCTCGTGGTTACATGGAGTAAGGCTAGAAGTGTCAAACCGCGGTGGACTACAAAGAACCTGTTCTCCTTTCGTGGTAATGACTTGCTTCCCATCGCCAAACTCTACAGGAGGGATCTGTTCTGTTAAAAAACTGAATAGTTCCTTCTTGTTTTCATCTACACGCAGGAATTCCTTCCAGTTTTTTGGAACAGTTGTCAAAGACTGAACACGCCGGCGAAGACCACGTCCTCTCTTTTCTCTGGTCGTTGCTTTCAATCTGTTTGGTACATACTCTTCCCATATGACGTCCAAGTCTCCTTCTCTTGTTTGACAGGAGATAAACAGCCGTGAGAATAGTGCACAGTCACTCTTTAAAGTTGAGATTTGCTGCTTGTCTTTGGATGGTTCTTTCTGGCGAGGACTTCTGAACAGTGGAAGCTTACTGTTCTTAATAGGATCATGCATGTTCTTTGTTTTTTCTTCACTTAATCTCTCCTTGACGAATGTTTCGAACTGTTCTTGTCCGAGTGTTTCGATCTCTTCTACTGTTTTCACTACAGTAGCATCAGCTAGATCTTTAGTGTCAAGAACGAGAAGATCTCCACTTTCATCAGTGAACGGATTTCCCATGTCAACAATGACCGAAATTAAAGACTTCACATCCTTAGTGAAAGATAGCTGGGTGCTTTTTGCCTCTTCGTGATGCTTTGTAGACCCTGGTTTCATTTCCTCTTCTGTGTCTGAGGAAGCTTCAATTTCTGCTATCAACCTTGCAACTTCTGGACCATAAATCATCCAGCGCCGTAAAGCGGCAGGATTTTCCGTCAGCCCAACAGCTCCCCCATCACCCTTCCCCATAGCGTTATTCTGTTCATGTGCTTGGTCAAGGGCGATGGCTGAAAACACTTTAGAAGTCTTCTGTACTGTAAATCCACCATTGAGAAGGTGCGCATATGTCTGTGGAAGCCTCATCTTAAGAGTTAGCATGTCATGCAGGTGGACTGGTACCCATCTTGAATAGTTGACATGGTCAAGAGCGAAAAACCAAGGTGTTAATTTTTGAAGAGTATCAAGATAGAGAGGGAGGCAAGACGTGCGTATTGACCCCACGAATACGAGATACATTAGTTCCAGCTGTAATGTCGTGTACCAGAAGTGGAATTGAGGCGAGGCTCGTGTCTTTCTTCTGCACCAGTCTCTGAAAGAAAGAGCTTCTTCAAGGGTCTCAGTCTGCTTGTACTCATCATAGGCCTGTGTGAGCAAAGAATATAGGGCAGCTGCTGTCACCTGATGAGCACGTCGGGTTCGTTTGACACTTGAACCTTTGACAAAAGAATTCACCACCCCTGGTGATGCAATGTTGGCTTGTACGAAAGCGCTTGTCCACCCACTATCTTCTAACCAGTTACCGAGAACTGAAAGGGCTGCCATCTCTATATGAAGGCCTCCAAGGATGAAAACAAAGTGTTGCTCGCCATGGGACTCAGGCCAGTTCCATTGTATTTGCTTGGCTACAGTGAACAACGGTTGATCAACTGCTACGACTGGAACCTGACCAGGGTTGAGGTATTCTGTGGCTTTCTTGATCACGTCCATCGAGTGGCGAATCATTGGCACACTTTTAGCCTCATCTGGGAATAAAGGAAGCAGCGATGTTATTGCTGGCATTACTGCTTGCTTTGTTAGGGTTAGGGTTAGGTAAGTTGGCATGATATGCTGCCCAAGCTACTGGTGTCTCTCCCTGATATGATTCTTGATTTACTGATATCTTCACTTGATCAACCCATTCATATTCGTCAGTGATTGCCCTTGATAGAAAACAGCCATCGGCACCTTCGGGTCTACCCATGTCAGGTGGTTGTGCTCTTTTGCCTCGCAGAAGAGCAGGGGGTACCTCTGCATACCATTCTGGCAAAGAACAAATTGATTTAGTAACTGATCCAGTATCATTTGCCATGACGATCGCCTCTCGCTCACATCCTGGATGACCTTCAGGTATATTTTGGAAAAGGGAAATGTTAGTTCCATGAAACGAACCCTGGGCCGTGTTTGAGCTGGGGTTGTGGTCGATGTTGTCTATGGCTGAAGTTGTAAACAGTCCTCTGTGTAGATTCCTAACTTACTTCTTTGATCATTAAATGACCAGTGATTCTAAAAAATAATAACACTGCTAAACAAAAATTGATAACGGTGGCCTTATATTTCAAAAGCTACTGTTATTATAATTATACTAGGGCTAAAGTTCTCCAAACTGCCTATTATTAATGTAGCATCTCTTTATGAGCTGTAACTTCCCCGTTAATGTCCATTTTAAAGTTATGTGAAGTACTTTGAAGTATTTTTTGTATGTGCTGTATAAAAGTGACTGAAGGTCAAGGTCAAAGTAATTCAGAATTTACAAGATCACAGGTGATCATAGATGAGAGGAACATGGAGCTGGGTTAGCAAATGAAGTTATAATAACAAAAAGCAAGGAAAACCAGTGTATCCAAAGGTGTTAATATTCACATGATAGGCAAAATAGGTATTTTATGATTTTAGCCTCGTTTTCATGCAAAATAACCACTTAAATGCTCTTAACATGATTTTTAGCGGTGGCTCCATATCAGAGATTTTTCATTGTAGCCTAAGCTACCTTTGTGCAAAATTTGGTGATTTCTTCACAAAGTGCACAATTTCCCTCAAATATGCACATATCCGCTGGACTAAAAGCAGAATGAAGATGGTCATAGTGAGAGCCCTGAGGAAACCGCGGTAAAAGGGAAGAAGCGTGGTAGAAAAGCAACATGGTTGGAGATCCAGGTGACTGACATTGTAAACATAATCGTCAATGACGAGAACATCCTTCGGAAGCTGAAGAGAACACCAAGAAAGCATACAACACTGAGGCTTATCAGTCTGTGTTAAATAAAGTGAACGAACAATATGAAGATTCATTCTCGTTCACAGTAGAGCAGATGAGAACCAAGTTTAAATGTTGTGTAGCCACATGCAAGAGGATCTGTCTTACTGTAAAGACAGCAAGTGGAGTGAAGAGGCTGACTGATGAGAAAGGTTATGGGAAGTGGTTCGACCTACTGTACCCTATAGTAAAGTCACGTGATTCATGTCAGCCTGAGCAAAATCGTGAACCTTCAGCCAATGAGAGTAGTGCCAAAGAAATCTTCGAGCATGGGAGCAGTGATTGCAGTCCCGTCGAAGATAGTACAAAGGAGCCCCCTGAGAAGAGCATGTTTGTACCAGTTAAGAGGAAGGGTAGAAAACATAAATAAGACCAAATTGCATCAACTGTAGATTTAATAAGATCTGTAATTGAAAATGACCCAACAAAACAGCTCTTGGAAAGCATTCACGAGGAGATGAAACTAGCAAGAGAACAAGAGAAAAGGTATTTGGACATATGGTTGGGTTCAGGTCAGCAACCCTTCCAACAGTATCAACATCATGGTGCATATAGCAGCACACCTATGTTTTCCAATAATGGTGTGCCTGGAAACCAAACTCAGACAGGGATTATGTACCCCCCTGAGACTGCTGATGGTTTCACTCAATACTTTTATTGACTCTGGTTTTCTGACATTTGCATGTTTGAGAATCTGTTGAACAAAAACTGCAAGATCCATTTTTTTGTTGCATTTTCTACTTGGTTTAGGCTTATTTTGATAATAAGCTTCTCATGAAAGCAGTGGTTTTGGAGAGTAAATACTCCCTACACAACATCGGAGGTCTTTGTTTATGTGTTTCAGTTTGATTCATTAACAAACATCTCTTGCAAAGTTGACATTTTAAAGAACTCAAAATAGTTATAAAGCTACAATAAAGTTTGGCTAACATACAGTGTACCCATGTTTGTTTCCTAAGTCCTGTTCAAACGGTAGACATGTCGTAGGTAAAATCTGTTCTCAGGTTAAACTGGAGTTTCCTTTGTTTCTCATCCCAAATTATTCTTGATCATGAGTAATTAGAGTGAGGAGACAAAGGAAATTCTGACTCAACCTAGGTTAAAAACGGGTTTACATATAAGAACAGGTTTAATCTACAACAGACACACCATACCAACTGTCATGATTTTACTATCATTGCTTTCAGAATTTTTTGTTTGTGAAACCACACACTATTTATTCATCAAAGTATAATCACCCTTACTCAGAAGTCCCGTGGAACAATTCTTCATACAGGTTGTTAATAATGTACTTAAGGGTAATATGCTTCACCCTAAATTGAAAATTCAACTTTCAAAAATACCATAATTTTTTTTGCCCTTCCCATATTTTGCATGAGCATTGTTTTCAATTTCTCGTGGGCTGTAAACTCTCACCAGATGCTGTAAGTTATATTGAAAACATTGCTTATGCAGTTATGGAGGGAAAAAAGAGTGTTATGGTACTTCTTGAAAATGCTCTATACTCAAATGGCTTAATTCAGTGGTTCAACAAGTGTAACAACATGTTGACAATCATGATGTGTTGCATACTTTTTAGTGGGAGTCCCACTCTCTCATTGAAGAATGCTCCCTTTATTTCATAACTATATCAAGCAAACTCCCTTGCCAATCAAAAATCCCCACTTAACAAACATCAAAAATTTAAAAGCAAATCAAAGACACTTTTCAGGTTGAACAGTTGATTAGTTATATGCTGTAACTTTTTAGCTCCTTCTGAAATCTAGCAAAAACAGAAAAGTTAGTGCTGACAGATTACTGCTCTTCTTTCTCTTCCCAAAATTTGTCGAGAAGTGCTTTTCTTATCTCTTCTGCATGATGTGATTTATCCTTCTTCATGGTGCAGTTTCTCATCATCAGCAGTTCTCTGACCTCCTTCCTGCTTCGTCTCCCATGTTGTGCTGGATGCTCTGTTAAATCTAACTGTGATGGTAGTGAATCACTCATGTCTATAAAAACATTGTGAAGAACAACACATGCTAATGCAATGCATTTAACGGCATCAGGTTGCCAAGATGATTTACGGTAGAGAACTCTCCATCGACTCTTTAGCTGACCAAAAGCCCTTTCTGATACCATCCTTGCCCTGCTGAGGCGGTAGTTAAAATAGTGCTGTTCAGCACTCAGAACAGCATTGGAGTAAGGTTTCATCAACCAAATACGAAAAGGGAAAGCTGAATCCCCTAGAATCATAGGATAAATGTCTGTTCCTTGAATGTTCTGTGATATTTCGGGGATCACTTTCTTTTCCGTGATATCACTCCATAGCTGTGTAGACTGAAAAATAATCGAGTCATGTGAGTTACCTGGAAAACCTACGCTGACCCACATGAATCTTGCTGCACCATCGACAATGGCCATCATAACAATTGAGAAAAAGTTTTTATAGTTATGGTACTCTTTGCAAGCTTCCTCTCCACCAGGTGGGCACTGAATTGGGATGTGGCAACCATCAATTGCTCCCCAACACCAAGGAAATTGCCAAAGCTGGTTCATGTCTACCATGACTTCTGTAAAATCCTGTTCAGAATTTGGGAAATGATTTGTCACTGCCTTCTTCCAGAAGTTTTTAACGATTGCCTTGCAGACTTCCTTAACAACGACATGGATAGTTGCTAGCCCAACGCCAAACAATTCTGCTATTGTGTACAGCTAATCACCCCTCCCAAGCCGATAAAGACATATTGCTAATCTGCACTCCAGAGAAATTGGCATTTCAGTCAGCTGATCCTTTGTGATATCCTGCCTGATATTCTCTAGTATATAGTAAAACGTTTGGCGCGTCACACGAAAGGTTTTCATGAATCTTGAATTGTCATAAGTTGACCACACCATTTTCCCACCACCTAGCATTTCTCTCACACCTTCGGATACTACGAAAACGTTCCTCTTCTTCTCCCACTTGCTGCAGTAATAAACATAATAAAGCCAGCAGTCGAAGCCTGAATTTTCGTCTTACTGCTTCAAGTGTTGCCATCTGAAAAGACAAATTCCTACGCCTTCGCCTTGCCTGAGCAATCTTTAGCATTACTGCCTCTCTGAACGCCACCATGTTTTTTTGGAAGTTCTCCGCTGATAAAAGTCAATGCAGGCACAAAACGACATCGAAAATTATATTCGACGTCTAAAATGAACTGACATTCAATTTCGTCTCCCAGACGAAAAAAATTCATCAATTAAATACGTGTCATTAAATGCGACGTATAAACAGGGCCTTATATTTGAAAATAAAAGGAAAAGATAAAAATAAGGGAATTTAAAGCATTATGTGCCACATACAGGCAGTAATTAAGACATGCGGGAAAATGTGAGGTCGCTGGTGAAACTTCACTTTCTGAAGACATATATTCCAACTTTTGAAAAGGGGAAATAATATTTACCTAAGCTAATTACATGTTCTCAGCGCAATAAATGAGAGCATGTCTGTTGCTAAATGTTGTTGATGACAGGGAGACTCAGATGATGAAGGTTAGGTGGCGGGTCTTCAATCTCTTCCATCAAGTACCCGAGGAACAGCAGAAGTCAGTGTGGGAAATGTTTTAGTCGACTTATTTTCCCACAAGACGACTAATTCAATTACGACTGATCTTATGTAAATACCGCCGAGTTTGTTGACATTTTTAATCTTTGCTATGGCTCAAGTGTTACACGATTCACCATGGTGTTTGGAATATTCTTTGCCTTTTTTAGGAGCCAAAAACAAAAGCTACTCTATCTGCAAGTGTTTTAAGTGATAGAACAGATCATGGAACATGCACCTTTGGGATAATTTTCTTGATTAAGCTATTTAATAATTCTATTTGTAGGGCTTCACCATGGTGAACCGATAGTTCTTAAAGTCTATGGTAGTATAATTACTTTACTTAAGAACACAGTGGTGAATCGTTGAGTTTCAGCGCTAAGAAGGTCGACAGGTCGTTACAACAAATGATCTATTTTAATAATGTAATTTTCTACAAAGTTAGCTTATTTTTGTACATAGAACTGTTCAGATTATAGCAAAAGAATGAAAAGGTTCCGTGTTCCTTTGACACCATTGTGTAGTTATTTGAGATAAGGACTAAGAGGCAATGTACTTCACTCTTCTTTCTCAGGAGCTCCAAGAGAAATCATGTCACAATGAATAGCGAATCAATTTCATACAATGACCGGAAAAAATCAATCTGCTATGTAAAAATTGCTAAACGTCGTCTTGATGGCCATCGGAGCAATTTTCACCCCCTTCTGTTTTGAAATGTGCAACACCACCCCTCCCCCTTTATTTTTGGCGAATAGTGCGATAGTTAGTATTGTCTCTGAAAGTTTACATTTTGCGAGAAGAAATCTCACGCAGTTATCCACAGAATGCAAATAGTGGTATTTCTTTAATATTTTATACGCTTCCGCTTATTTCTAATCACCATATCAATTCGTTTCGGCATAGACCGTATTAAACTGTTCACAGTCTCAACAGATATAGAGTAAAATGTATTGATAACACGATTCTTAAACTGTTCAAATGTTTCTCGGCGTAGTTGTTGCTGCACTGCTTGTCTTTTTAACATCCTACTCACCATGGGAAAGACATTTTCAATGACCGCCATATCCGGAGGTTTTGGACACAGTTTGATTAAGGTACTGTTTGTGCGTTGCAAAATGTTTTGAATTGAGATAAGATAGTTGGGGTCGAATTTTCAGAGGCTATCAAAAATACCGCAACTTGTATTTAAAAGGCCCATCTAACTGTGGAAAAACTTTTCTTTTAAGTCCACTTTCAAGCATTTACAACCTGTCCAGTACAACCTTCCCATGGGGAGGTGCAGTAGATGCGGAAGTCTTATTAAATAAGTTCAGATGGTCCGTGAACATCATCCCATGGCATGATTTGCCGTTGCTATTGGAAGACCATGAGGTTCACCTGCAAGCACTCAAAGACCAATTACAGATGTGATTTTTTCTTGCAAGGGGATACGTCCATCCTCTGTGTTTGCTATAAAACCATGGCTGCAAACTGGATACGATTCATAACATTGCTAAATTGCAAAAGGACAAACTAAATGCACATGTTAAGTTAACTTTATTCATTTGGCTTACTTTTTATCAACATTTGTATTTTACATCTTAGTTCTCCCGTGCACTGGAATCTCATCAAGAGCGAGATCAAATTGCATGTGTGATGGCATACTTTATTTCCATTCGGATTTATGAATAGCACTAGTTCCTCCAAACACATACCAACAAAACTAAAATAAAGCCTGGTTGACACTAGGGACAAGCAAAACGACAGGGGTCGGCTCCTCAGTTCTTGAAGTCTATCATCGGTTGCGTGAAGGTATCTGACAGCTTTAATTAATTTAATTTAAAACTTCTAAGGCGCAAATGTCTGTATAAATTTATTCAAATGCGCCAAATCCCCCCCCCCCCTCCCCCAAAAAAAGCAGAAAACCTGTTTAGGTTACAAATTAATTTTTTTTCACAACTCTCAAGTAAAGTTGAAATAGAAAATCCATGTTATTATTTCCATGTTTTAAAAATAAAATTTAAAAATAAAATTGAAACACTTAACATACACAAAAGTTGCATTTTCTGTTTTAATACAAATGAAAAATTGGATTGGCCGAACCCTGCACAGACCATATAACTACGGCAGCTGTGATTGCCAAAACCCACACTCACTCTCTTGGGGGTCAAAACGCACGAATTCTATAGGGGTCAAAACGCACGAATTCTATAGGGGTAAAAAAGCACATTCTGCAACCATTAGGGGTAAAAACGCACTGCAAATACTGGGGGTCAAAACGCACAAAGAAAATCCAATCGAGCCCCAAAGGGGCATAATTGCACAAAAACTAAAATTAGTCAAAATGTATTGTTAACTCTTCAATCAACTTACGTTTTTTCTCACTGATCTGTTCTAGAGCAGCTTCTTTATCATTGTTAGCATATCTTGCCATTGTCTTATATCGCTTACCAAAGATTACATTGTCGAAATATAGATACTTATCATTTTCATTGTCTTTTATTTTATTTTGTCATCTAATTTAGCAATACGTTCTTCTAACTGTTTTTGATTTTCCATTTGTACTTTGAATTGAACCTTTTTCGGTTTTAATGGATTTGCTTTTACGTTCAGCAATAATTCACCACATTTTTCAGTATAATCTTGTATGTAAGCATTTTCTATTTTTTCTAAACTTTTTTTGTCGTTTGTTGGCGCTTTAATGATCAGTTCAATCACAGGCTTTTTCTTCCTGTATTTATATATTTGGCTTTTGCGGTCCTTCAGGTGTCGATTTAATCGTGTTGCCAAATCCTCGCACGTTGATCCAATGTAAACCTTGTCGTCAACAAGCACTTTGTATATTTTGCCTTCACTATACAGACTGTTGAATTTGGCATTGGTCAATTCTAAACATGGCATTGTACGATTTTTATATTTGTTGTTCAATTCAGTGTTGTCAAGATGAATATATTCGAATTTGGTTGTTCTTGATAAAGCAGTGTACAATAGTTTTTTGTCCATTCTATTGACATCATAAATGTTGTAAGGTTCATCAATATCTGCTCCTTGGCATTTATGAGCGGTTACACAAAAACTTGGAATGAAACACCGAGAAAATGTTTTTAAGTCAAACTCTTCTCCATTGATCCAAAAACAATCTTCTGATACACCTTCCACCAAAAACTCCATTGTATTGAATATTTTATGTTCCTTGATGTTGTCAGTTGCAATAACAGGCATTTCAGCACATACTTTATACGTTTCCTTTTTGTCATTGTACATAAACTCAACCAATTCGTATTCTTTGCCTTCCACAAACTTATCACAACATCGTGTATTTACTTCGATTCTGGTTTTGTTTAAATAACATATGTTTTTGTACAATTTTCGTGTCATAGAGAAGTTTTTTGCCAATTTGCCTTTCTTCAAGAATCCATCGAGCACAATGTGCGTTTTTTTGTCATATCGACATGAATCCTCGATATATTTCAATGTTGCATTTTTGGGGCACATTTGTCTGACAGACGCAGATTTGAGATAGTCATAGCATATTTTACTGCCAGATTGAACGGGAGACCATTAATTTGGATCACCAAACATGTAGACCTCGATACCGTACAACAAGAAGGCTTTGTAAATTAATGTCATCCACTTGTTTGGTACCATTGAAAATTCTTCCACAAAGACTGTTTTGTCTTTCAAACTCTTGAGATTTGTTTCTGTAGTCATGCCATTCCATTCACAAAAATACGAATCAAATGTATGACAAATAGCGTCGGGATCAATTTTGTTTTTTTCTGCACGTGTTTTAATTTCTTTAACATATGACCGAAAGTTTTTGTTTTTGCTACTCATCTTAACCGGTAATCCTTCAAACGGTTTACTAGAATCGCATCCCATTTTTCTCATTCTGTCCTTTACGTTCTGGACTGCTTTATTTGTAAAACTTAACACAATTGGCTTTTCAGTCTCTATCACCATTTTGCACAATTTGGTTGTTTTGCCAGAACCAGCTTGACCATTATACATGCAACCTTCACCCTTTTGTGCTTTATAACAGTTAATATCCATGTTTTCTCTGTAATGACGCTCAAAGTAGCATAGTGGGCTGTCTGTAATATATGCTTTGCCGATATTCTTGATGTCAAATACAACATCTTTTTTGTTCTCTAATATGACTCTTGGATTGGTAATAAATATGCCATCTGTATTGTAAGCATATAACGCACTTTTTTCACCATAGCATTTACGAATAAGCTCCAAACACTTCAATATTGCTTGAGAAACGACAAATCTGTTTACACTGGTATTGTCTGAAAACAACCGTTCGCACTTTTGTTCTTTGATCAAGTAGATTTCATTGTAGCTGTCAATTATGATATTGCGCCCGTCTTTGATACCTTGTGTCCAACAAGCCATTGCTGTATCATACTCAACACAGGTGAACCCCGTGTTTGTCTTGTTGTATTTTCTTCCTAGATCACCAATGAAACTGTTTGCCAATCGTTTGGCTTTGTCTTCAGAAAATATTTCAAATACATGTTTCAAAAACGGTTTGAATGTGTCAGGCTTTAGAGCTTTCTTAGAAACAATTTTGTATTTAATCTGCTTGACAGACATGTTCAGTTCATCAACCAAATATGACACCAAAGCGTTGCTGTAAAACCCAGCTTCAATTTTCAAAGGTGTTCCATAATTGTACAATATCGTTTCCTCAATGTAAAATTCACCACATTTCCCAAGATCGCTTTTGCCGTAAAATGGCTCTACTACATCATGAATGCTATAAACTGGAATTGGCATACCATTGTTGAGCAGAACATTTGGATACGATTTGGATATATCAATGTTGACAACATCATCAGGAATGTCTTCAGTTGTGCACCATTGCAATGCCCTCGGATAAAAATCATCAAGCATTTCACGGGTGTGCACATTATATGTCGATTGAGGCAAATAACCACATAATTGTTTAAACAGCGCAGAAGCCAAACCCGTGAAAGTTTGATTAACCCACATAAAGTCATGAGTTTTATACAAACCAAGCAGATGATCACAGATGGATTTTCTAATGTCATATTCGTCATTCAAGAGAAACATGTTGTTCCTATGATCTATGAAACCATCCAATATCCCATTATTGTTCCAATGCAAGTATTCCACATAATAACAGGTGGAATTAATGTATGCATCAATGGCTTGCATCATTTTAACATCTTCGGGCAAAACGATAATGTTGTCTTTTTTGTCTAATTCATATAAGTCATCAAATTTATCCAGTTTATACACACTTTCGTGATTTCTTGACCATTTCATGTCAGTCATGTATTTTAATAAGTCATTGCAGCCTCCTTGGTTTGCTTTGGCTGCTGTGAGTTTTAATTTTTCGTCTGTGATAGGATAACAATGATGGTCCTTGACAATGTAAACCAGAGAAACATCACAATTGTTCTTTCTGGTATGTGATTTGAATTTCCTGTATGTGCTATCATATGCGTGTATTGACACATTTGGATGGCAATTCTTGGCCCAATCAATCAATTCTTTTGTTGTCATTCTTGGTGGATCTGTGCAATATTTGAAGATCTCATCCTTCAATTTGTCATAATCGTATGTTTTGAATCCTCTTTTGCCTCGAACCTGATCCCAAACATAATCAAGCACACAACTATTTGAGCCATATGATTTCGGTTTTCTTTTACCACTTAACAAATAAGATTCCAACTTCAAACCAGCCATGAAATGATGAGCAAAAAATTGTGGATTATAAGTTATCACTCTACCGCCTATTTCTGTGACCACATTTGCTGACAACAATGTGAAATTGCTGTTCAATAATGTATACATGAAGAATTTGTACATGTCTTCAAGGCTTAATCTCGGAACATTCATTACAAATGGACCAAATGATCTTTTCGTGTCTCTGTCTTTATTTAATTCTCTGACAGTGACAAACACAGTGACAGAAACACGCACACGCCTTCCACCAATTTCATCAATTCGCTGTTCAAACAGTCTTGAAAATGATGAATTTTTCTTTGTGAATGAACCAGCCATTCTGATTTCTTGTCTTCTGTATCGATTGAGTGAAACTCTGATTTTTTCATACACTATTTTTTCTTTCATACTATTAGTCGAGATATTTTTTTTCATACTCTATATTATATAACAAGTAGCATCTTTTTAAGTGTAGTTGAAACCAATCTGGCTCGATTGATTTTAACTGTTGACAAACTATATATTTATTGGTTTTCCAATTCATGAATCCTCATATGCAGTTTATGATATTCAGTTTTCAAATGTTGGTGTTTTCCTCTCATGGCATAATTTTTGCCATTGTTGCATATAACACAGTACCATTGCGTTTCTCGCCCATATTTGTTTTTTTTTTCTTGAATTTCTCGATCAGTAAAAATCTTCTTTCGACCTCTCTTTTCAGACTCCATAATATAATAAGAGATTATTTCTTTTTAAATGTTTACAGAGATTTTTTTGAATGTTTTAAACTGTCGAAAAACAGTGGGTATCATCAAAGAAATTCAACGATTGTTACTTTCGAATGCTTTTTTGATTCCAAATGCTTTTTTGATTTCAAATGCCTGTTTTTGTTGGTTGGTAAGCACTCCACACCGCAAACATCGCATTCCCACATTGGTAGCTTTGTTTTTGGTTCTTCAGCATTTTCTTTACGATGCAATCTGTCCAATCTTCTGGCTTCTATCCTTTCTTTCAAATATAAATACTGCAAACGTTCTTTTAACGGTAATGCTGCAATCTCTTCTTTGCTCAATTCTTTGAAACCTTCGAAAATAAAGTCCCTTTCGTCCATATACTATATGTTCAGATTTTTATTTATGTAGTTTAGTCTTTGTCCAAACGCAAATTTCGATAAAATTCGTCTCTTGCAGATTCGGTGTCAGATTCTGATTCCAAATCTTCGGGGGCATATTTTTTATAAGCTTGTGCCATGTCTTGCAACATGTTGTCGTCAATGTCAATTGGCCGCATTACATAGCTGTTCACTCCGTCTGTTATTTTAACCATCAACACTTCATTGGTAAATACCAATCTGATTTTCACTGGTGGATAAACAACAGACAACACATTGCTATCAATCAAGTCTTCTAAAAATGTTCTCAAACTTGGATCTCCAATCACGCAGGTAATGAAAGCATTGAATTTTGATTCTGGATTCATGTACTATATGTTTAGATTTTATTTTTATATATTTTCTTGTATCAATTTCAATGGTGCCAAAAAATCACGGTATCTTTCAAATTCCCTGAACAAAAAAGTCATTCTGGCATCTGTTTTGTTGAAAGCTTCTCTGATTTCTTCCTTTGGAACTCCTTTTTTATTGCAAACCGCAACATGGGTAACTTCATTTTTCTCACAAAATGCATGTATGCCGCATTTTCAGTCATGATGTCACATATTGCTTCCACAAGCAATTTTCTCAAACATAATGTTCTCACTATTTCAGATCCTTTGAACCACATATACTATATATTTTATTGTTTTGACTTTCGTCAGACGATTCAGATTCCTGCGAACTGCTGCAGCTTTCTTCAGATATACTCTCTTGCGATGGTGTCCAATCGGAATCCGAACCAGAGTCTTGATCGCTCTCATAATAGAAACCAAACTTTTCTTCATTTTCAAACTTGTCCATATAATATAAGTATATATTTTTATTTTTTTATAAGTCTTTATGCGCGTTTGTTCGACCACAATTCATATGTTTTCAATGTCTTTCAATGGTATCCAACTGTTGAATTCATCACTGTATCCCTTCCATTTTACCAAAGCTTGTTTCTTTTTATAGTCTCTTCTGATCACTTTGTCAATACGGAAAATATCCTGCTTTGCTTTTAATAATTCAGGTTCATAAAAACTGCCTTGTATCTCTTCACCTCTGAGATCTTTTAGTTTGTATGTTATTGGATTAGTGTATTGGATCTTATCAACTGTAAACACTTCTTCGGTCCAGTTTGGAGTATACCCTTTATCGAACACATTCCGTTTATACTTGGATATTCGAACCTGGTCACCTGTTTTGAATTTAGGTTTCTGTTTTAATGGCTCCATATCACCATATAGATTGAAGTAAACGGTTCCTTCATTCCTCTTGTTAGATGCTTCAACGGGTGTCATCTTTGTGCTTGAATGTTTTGTATTATTATACTGTTTCACTAGTTTGGACAGCATATCGAGATACATTGTATTACCTTGAACTGTGAACTGCTTCCACATTTTGGACTTGATTGTTCTATTCCATCTTTCGACCACTGAGGATTTCTCCTCATTTTCAGTGGAGTACATATGTATCCCATTTTTGTGCAACAAGTCTTTCAAGTGTTTGTTGTGGAACTCCTTTCCCTTATCAACCCATAAATACTGTGGTCTTCTACCTTCCTTGAATATTGTTTTAAATGCTTCAGTGACAGATTCGCCTTTCTTATCCTTCAATGGGGCAATCCAACCGTATTTGCTGAAAACATCAATGACCATTAGAAGATACCGATAACCTTTATTCCATTTGCTAAACTGTTGCATTTCAACTAGATCACTTGCCCATATTTCATCAATATGATTTACGATTACACGCCGCCGAGTAAAGTTGCGTCTTATGGATGCATGTAATTCATCTGCTAATTTTTCTTGCCAGTTACCCGACGGCTTTTTCCGTTTTTTGAAACTCCAAGACCTAGTTTCTGCTTTGTATTGATAACATTTCTTGCCAACCAATGCCCCCATTGTCTTTCATTATACGGTACGTTGTCTAAAGCTTGAACCATTTTCCTATCTGCTTTGTTTTTACATTTCCTGTCATCCTTGCAGACGGAATAATCAACATCGTGTTGCATTGCGATCACATCAGTTTTTCCAGTGGGCATATCATATATTTCCAATATTTGACCAGTTTTTGGGTCATACTTCAGTTGATTTTCCAAATCATTGTAAGGTCCTGTGTAATGATGCCCAGGAAGCGTCCATCCGCCTTTCGGTTTCGGTAATTTACCAATAGCTTTGTGAATGTCAACAGCACCGCCATCAAGATCTTTTCTGTTTGTTGTGTATTTTTATTCGGTCTTATTTTTGTTGACAATTGATCGAGAGCTTCAGATCCAACTTTATGAAGTAGAGGGTTCATTTTTCTCAAACCATAATCGATTGCTTTTTTCTGCAATTTTGGGTCTCTCATCAATTCGGAACCATAATATCTACCCATTTCAACGGCTTTTTTGCCAAGATAAGGTACTCCTTTAGTTAAAAATAATTCTGTTCCAGTATTAGCAATATCGCTGAGTAAGCCGGCTCCCAACGGGCTGTTTAGTTTCCCTGTTTTTTAACAAATTTGGTCTTTGTAATACCACATTCAGCACAAGTGCAAAAGAACATTAGTCTACCATTTTTGGCTGTTTTGTAACCTGAAGGTTCAACACATTCAGTCACTTTCTTTTGTTTAACACAATATGATTTCATAATACATATAAGTTAGATATTTCTGAAATAATATTCGATAAATCTCTCATTTTTCATTGTATCATTTATGTCGAATACTTGTAATAAATCATAATACGAATTACCCTTATTCATTTCATTCAGAAAGTATAAACAGAAATACCCACAAGTTGTTGTTTGTATGTTTTGTATCTGATTGTTTTGATGTAACAAAGTCAGATTTTTCTTTTTGGCGTGATTTACAATCTCTTGAAAAGGTGGCATACCAAACGAATCGAAATAATTTATTACATTATCCTTAACATAAGTGGCTACCCAGTGAGATCCTGACATATAAGCTGGTTCAAGATTGTAGATGAATAACGCCTGTTTATGGTTATGTGGAACATTTTCATCTCTCGACAGTACATCATTGATCGGTATATTCAAATATTTGCACCATTTTATCAGATCGTGGTTGGACATAGGTATTTTTTTGTGAAATTTTGGTTTCACAATATTGCCCCCAAAATGGGTATGCCATTGAATGGACTGTTTTTTCCTAATAGTAACCCTTTTCCCGCCTTTTTTTGGTCGAGGATGTTTTTTTTTTCTTACCATAACCAGTCACATATGGCGGATAACTGTAAAATGGAGGGGGCATTCCCATTCTAGGTGCACCTGTACCATCCTTTTTCGACGAAGGTGGTCTACCTACCCTCAGTGCTCCTCTTCCCGTTAGCTTTTTGACAAGATTCAAAGCCAAAGGTATTCCAATGCTAGCCAACAGAGTGCCTAAAAATCCACCTGATTGTGTTCTAGTAGGTGTTATATGCACACCAGAACCTGTTTGAGCTGCATTGATGATGTCTCTTTGCTGTTTTGTAGTGAACATGTTCAGATATGGCATTAGTTTGTTGATTGCCTCAAAAGGTATCATCATGGGTAATGGCATAGCACCACCTTTTTGACCAGATCCTAACAATTTTTTAGCTCCGGCTTCTGCTAAACCACCAAGAGCACTCAACCCAAGGGTTTTACCAATTGCTGGTAATGCTCTCATACCAAGTGACAATACGGTGCTCAAAAGACTTCCGCCTACTTGTTTTCTGATATTGGTCTTAGCAAGCTTAATGTCCATTCCTTTGTTCAATTGTCGATTTTTTTGCAATCGTTTTTTCACCATTGCTGGAACATAAAGAGTGTCGTTTCCATTAAGAGAATCATTTGTCAGTCTTAGAACAATTGTTTCCCTTTTATGGTAAGCATCACTCAGATTCTTTTTTTGATTATCTGAAAGTCTTATGTTGATTTCATGAAGTTTAGTCATATAATATATGTTATATAATTCCAGTTACAAATAAATATGTGTCATTTACTTGATTTCATATTACTATTTCAGTTGTGGGCTTAAACTATCACCAATTCATTACCCACCTTGTCAATAACAACCGACTCTTCGTACAATACAACTGCATGGACATTGAAATCTGCTGCACTGTTGGCATTGAGTTTGTACCTGAAAATCAACTGTTTAGGGTCTCTTGTTACTTTCTCTGCCTGATATGACAGATCGAAATAGATCAGAGGATATAGAGAGTTGTAATTCGCTAGATTGAGCTGGGTTCCGGTGTTGTAATCATTTTTTCGCATTGCATAAGACATCAGATCATTGAATATTCTCACTTTGCTTTCACTGTCATATTCTGTTTCTGGGTAGAAAACACCATTGCCATATTCGAGTCTGCATGTTGTTAAATGACTGTTTGCGTCTGCTGCATTTAGTTTGAAGGTATCAAGTATATATGGATTTTGAGTTGCAACTCTGGTTTTAGCCCGTTGTAGATAAACAAAAATTGCTTTGACATTGTCAATACTGGAAGAAATCTGAAAAAAACCACTGACTCTAGCAGGTGCTGACACTGCATATAGTTCACGCTGATATGTCCATTTGTGTTCTTTCATGAAAGAGCTTACAAATTTGTCGTACATACTGTCTTTTGGTGTTAATTTTGGAACCCATAAAAGAAATCTGTTCAAAACTACTCTGCCGGCATCTACTCCTGCTGCCATATTGATGAGTTCATTGTCGTTCTGGAGATTCAAATTGAATTGCAACTGCATAGGAACCAACATTTTATCCTGCAACTCTTCAAAAAAACTGTAACGATTGAGAGGTATGATCAAATTCACATCTTTTGCTCCTCCTGTTCCATCATTATTGGTAGCTTGTGTAAGCACTCTTCTAGATTCATATCCTGAATTAGTATTGGCTGTCGTACCATCTGTGTCTAAATACCAAAAACTGTTTTTACCGACTGATCTGCTGTAATCATCAGAATATTCCAACAGATTCTTCACAAAAGTGACCTTATGTAGATTGTCAGTGTCATAAACAATTTTCCCAGCACTTTTAATCATCATATGTGCAATAAATGAATGAGATCCGTTTATCACCGTTATTCTATCGGCTGCTGCGTAACCAGCTCCATCTGCTGTTTTTTGTAACTGGAATTGAACCTCGAAATAAGCATTGTACCAATCATAGAAAGAACTCCGGTCGTTGATGGTGAATCTATAACCGTTCTTTTCTTGATGTTGACCGTTACCTGGGGCTCGGATTACATCATCAAGTTGAAATCGCACTAACTCATTTCTTTGCAATAATTCACTTGTTCTAAAAGCCATTTATACTATTGTATTATATAATTTTGCTGTCATGTTATTTATTTGAAAAATCTACGCCTTCTTCCAGATCCTGATATCAATCTATTTAGTATCATGTCAGCGCTTTCTGCTTGCTGTTTAATGGGAGAGGATGGAACAATTGCATTTTGTGTTGTAGCTCCTTTTCTCAAATTTGCTAATTTTTTCATTATTAGGTCTCCTGACTTTTCTGCCACCGTCTTGCCAATTTTATCACCAGCATGTGATACTCCTGATTCTAACGCCTTCTTCGCTAATGGCTTTGCAAATTTCTTGAAAACAGATGATGCCACACTCTTTAACGGTTTGAAAATATTGTCAACGATAAGTCCAGACCCTTTGTGTTGAAATACAAATTTACCAAGTTTTGGATGGTAAAACCTCTTAAATTCATACGGTTTCATTATACTTTTACATTAGATACTTTTTAGAATTAGTGAAAAAGACGTATCTGCTCCATTTAGATCCACTGATCTTCTTTTTCCATCTGT
Organism: Montipora capricornis; assembly: GCF_036669925.1. Lineage (NCBI taxonomy): Eukaryota > Metazoa > Cnidaria > Anthozoa > Scleractinia > Acroporidae > Montipora > Montipora capricornis. The sequence goes on along the minus strand of NC_090892.1, from coordinate 24,121,404 downwards.
TATCATGATTCTGATTGATGAAATTGTAGTTTTGTTCACAGGATTAAATGTAACTCTTTGTGGTTCGAGGGTGAAGGAGTAACTTGGTTTTAGTACACTGGTTGAGAATGAATAAATAATGTCTGTTTCTTCACCGTCAACTAAACTTTCGTTGACCAAATCGCAATGAATATTGAGTACGTCTGTGTCTTGACTGAGATTCGGCACTCTTGGTCCAATATGCGTTCCACTTGCTAATATCTTTTTATCAAAACCGATCAGGTCATTAAAATTACTTGCTCTTAAATCGAGTTGGTAATTTGCAGCTAATGTAACCGTGACTCTGAATGTTGTTTCGTTGAATTCAAGAGTCATCGGATACGTATCACCAGTTTTCGTCACATTTTTAATATGTCTGTCAAAGTCCGTATAATTCCATACCCCAGCTGGAAAGGTAATGTCCTTAAAAGTTGAACCATTATCGGAGCTGTATTTGATTAATTGATTTTTATACCCAGCATTGACATTGAACCAAGTGAATGACATGTTAATGACTCTGTTAAGACCGATAACGTATTGCTTATTATTGTCTAGAGTTACAGGTCTGGTGAAATTTGTTGTAAAATCTTCTGGTTTATTATCCCCTTTATTTTTCACACTGTAAGATGATAAAACTATCTCTCGTTCCATTATATAATGAAGTTACATTAAATTTGGAAATATTGTTTGTATAATTTACCATATTGTGATTTGTTAATTGTTGTCATTTTTAATAATGCGTCCAATATAGAAACACCCATATTTCGCATGTCAATGCTTGTATTACCAGCCAATATCTCACCAATGATTAAATCCAATTTTTTTATGAGTTCTTTCGGTTTGTTAAAAAATATCACATTGCCACCTTTTTGTTTTTTCCTACCAGAACCTTTCATTGTTTCCATTTTATTTTGATAATGTTTTATGTATTCATTCAGAGTTCTCATAGCGCGATCCACTCTTTTGTTTTCCTCTTGCCTATCAGCTTCCGTTATATTCCCACTTTTGTATTGCTTTGTAACGTTTCCTTTGTAGGCTTTCAATTGATTTCTTTTAAATTTAGCCGCATTGACAATCTTATTGAGATATTTTTTGTTTTTTCGTTCAGTCATTTCTTGTTGATTTATTACCTTTTCAACAGAATCATAATTTGGTATACCAAGATCACCTAATATCTCATTTTCCATATCTTCTTCATCCATTCCATAATCGATCTCATCGTCATCATCATATTCTGGTGGCAATTCCGGTTCTTCAGGAAAGTACTTAGGATCAACATACATCTCTTTTTTTCCTTCCAGAAGATCTTGTAAAGATTCTTCATATGTTGGCGGTTTTGGCACCAGTTGTTTTTCTTGCTGTGGCAAAACAGGTTGTTCAAATAGATCACCAAGATTCATATCTGGAACTTCATCCTCTATATCAATGCCGTAATCAGGAACTTCTCCTTTCTTCAGTGGTCGTTTTTTCCTTGGCAACCTTAAAACCTGATTACTATCAATAACATCATCTAATTTACTTGTAATTGGTTTAAATACTTTTGAAAATCCCTGTTGACTGGTCTTCTGATCAATATCATGCTTTGTAATTGCATTATGGACATAATTGATCTTATCCCCTAATTCAGATTTACTCTTTGCGAGTTCTTTCCACTTAAGTAAACTCATTTTTGTTATATTGTTACGTTACATAAAAATGGAAATTCATATATAAAAAATAACGTTTTACACTGTGTTGAACACCATGTTGAACACCATGTTTAACTACATCATTTTATCGAAACAATGTAACGATTTAATATAAATGAAGATACCTAATTATGATACTGGCGACGATGTCGTCACAAACTTCACACAACTACATGATTTTATGCCTGATCGATGCTTTCGCATGCTCATTTGTGGACCTTCTGGTTCGGGAAAAACAAACACACTGATGCATATGATTTACAATCTGTTGTATTTTGATAAAATATACCTTTATGCAAAAAACTTAGAGCAGTCAAAGTATCAGAATCTCATGGATGATTTCGAACCAATTAGTGATGAAGCTGGTTATGATATCATTGAAGCAAGCAATGATAAAATAATTCCTGTAAAAAATCTCAATGGTGACAATCAAAAAATTGTGATATTCGACGATTTCGTATGCGACAAAAACCAAAAACCATTAGTTGACTATTTTATACAGGGGAGACATAAAAACTGCTGTGTTATATATTTGAGTCAAAGCTACTATAAGACACCAAAAGATATTAGATTAAACTGCTCACATTTTGCCATTTATGATTTTCCGAGTACTAATGAAAAAAGTCTCATATGTCGTGAAAACAATGTCTCAAAACAATTATACGAGAAAGCAACTAGAGACCCTTTCAGTTTCATATATATTGACAAACCTGAGAGACAAGTAAAGAAGAATTTTGATGAAACAATATAAATCAATTGTATATGAGTTACTCAAATGGTAAATTACCTGAAGACACATATTCACATGAAAAAGTTGTTGAAATAGTAAAAGGATTGCCTGGTGTTGGTTTTAAACTAACAGATGACGGTGATTATGATATGCAGAATAAAAAACTGCGAAATTTAGATTCACCTCAAACGAATAATGACGCGAGCACCAAGAGTTATGTTGATAAAGAGGTTTCTGGGTGTTTGAAAATAGATGGGAGCAATGCAATGACTGGCGCCCTTAATATGGATAATAGACGGGTTGAAAATATAGCCCCTGCTAGACATGGCCAGAGTGACGCTGTCAGTAGTGCGCATATGCATAACTTTTATTTTGATTTAAATACAAATGATGGAAAGATAGAAGCCCAAAATCCGATTGACATGAAAAATCAAAGAATCCTCGGAGTGAAAGACCCGATACTACATTCAGATGCTTCTAATAAATTTTACGTTGACAGCTCTTTTAATTTTAAAGCTGACAAAACGGAGCTGGCTAATTATTTGAAAAAAGATGGAAGTATTTCCGTAACTGGCAATTTTGACTTTGGAAATAATAAAATCAGCAATCTTGCTGAAGGCACTGGCAATTCTGACGCTGTTACAAAACACCAATTACAAACTGGTTTATCAACCAAACCCAATACAAATCAGGTTGTGTTGCGAGATGGTACGCAAACAATGACTGGAAGTTTGAATATAAACAACAACAAGATCATCAATCTTGCTAATCCGACAGGTAGAAATGATGCCACTGGAAAAGGTTACGTTGATCGATTATTTTTAGATTCACTTCGTTTAAACGGATCCTCTGAAATGACTGGAAATTTGGATATGTCTTTGAATAAAATAATAAATTGCGGACAACCAACCGGTGCTAGAGATGTGACAAACAAAGCTTATGTCGATTCCGAGGTTGGAAAAACATTGAAATTGGATGGAAGCGGTGTAATGACTTCTGTTCTAGACATGAACAATCAACGAATAATAAATCTCGGAAACGCCACACATAATCAAGATGCCGTGACTTTGAAGCAAGTAAATGACGCTTTTTCGACTATAAGTACCGAAAACAATAAATATACAGACGAACAAATAGAAAAAAATAAGAAATATGTAGACGACGAAATAGTGAAGAGTCACATAACTACTCACACAAACAGAAAAAATGTGCTGAAATATGCTATGGATGATGGGGAATTTACAGAAGATTATGGAATACAGGAGGCCAATTTAATCGACTATAATGACTCGCCACATAAAAACAACAAAAAAGCATTTTCATTCAAGGTTCAAAAGGCAACAGATGGTTCCAGTCTGTTCAAAGGACGATTCGATTTTAATCTATTCAAACTGATACGTGACAATTATAGCGATAAATATACTGTGTGTTTAGAAATATATTTCCAAAAACTGGTTTTGATGTGGAGTTTAATTCATTTCAGGTTACTTTTGAAAAAAGAAACATGAACACCGATAGAACCACTACAGTCAAAACCAACACAGATTATAAATATTATCGCTTTATCATGAACTTATCACCAGATGGTTCTTCACCAACTATCGAAAGACGGTTATATGTAACTGTTCAATCCACTTATGACAATAGAAGCCCAACTCTTTTACCATTGTATGTCCTGATTTACGGTATAAAAGGCGAAGCAAAAAACAACCTTGATTTCACAATTTATGATTACGAATTGGCTTATGAGGTTGTAAATGATCAATTTCGAATGCATGTACCAATCAATATGAATAACAACAAAATCACAGGTTTAGCATTAGCAACAAATGACAATGATGCTGTGAGTAAAAAGTTTTTCAACGACAGCATTTGGCAGCTCAATATGCCCTTCAGAACAGTGGTAAAGCCACCAAACAATAATACGTGGGTTATGAAAAATTTCAGCAACCAAGATTTCATTTTTTCATCGATTTTTATAAAAACAGTTGAAGCGGGACAAGTAGCCAGTACTGCCACAGGCAACTTCAGATTAGGTGTGTCCTACGGTACACCTGTAAGGCTGGTATTTTTTCCTTTCCGAAATGGACAAAAAGTCGTCATCAACAGAAGATTTTCAAATTTAGTCAGCTTGCAAATTAGAACAGCAGCAGGATTTTACACGGGAACCCGATTGGGATGGAGAGGAAACATTTTTTATGCTCCCTAAACAGTAACAGCCAAAATTATCCAACATGTTATTATATGTCATACGCTGAAAATGAAGATGGAACACATTTTCTTGATGAAAATGGAAACAAAATAGCTTTCACCGTTGAAACAATAAAACTCCATAATGCAGAACTTATATTCAACGACGACGGTCACGCTGAAACACATTTGAATATAATAGCAAAAGCAGCCTCAGAAGATAACCATGTGGTGATTAAATCTCAAGTGGTCGGCATCGTACGTAATTCATTCCTGGATCTATGGGTTAGTGAATATCTCAGAATGTATTCCAGTTGCACTTATCAAATGGACAGAGCAGATGGTCAGACTGTAAAAATGGATTCAAGCAGAAAAGTAGAAACAATATATGACAAAAGCAATGAAGAAAGTGATGCAACACAAACCGATTCAGCAAAACGACCCACATTATGCACAAAAGCCGAAAAACATAATGGACATTATTTCATCAAATTTGGTGGATCACAAAAAATGATCAGTCAAGTCGATCTGAATAACGATGCAGTCAATGTGTTCATTGTTTACAAACTGGATTCGAGAGGTTCGTCACAGAGTTATTGGAATAACGGACTATTTGGACACGATAATGGGGGGTTTGACAAATTTGTTGCTTATAGCGGATCAAATCTTGTGGTGTCTGGAGCTGACGATGCAAACAAGTGTGTTTATATCGGTCCTGCTGCTAGTTTGCAAAGTTTCTTAAAACTGGGAGATTACAGTGAGAATGATCTCGGCGAACTTAACAAATGGCACTGTTTATCTGTCCACTGGGATAACAAATCATCTGTAAAAACTGAAAAATCAAAAATATACTGGAATAAAACACATATTGGGGATTTCACAGCTGGTAATCGAGTGGGAGCAATAACAACCGTTTTTGGAGGTCTGGATGCAAACACAGATATAGCACCTCTTAATGGTGATATCGCCTTTTTCTGTGTTTATCTGAATTTTATATTAGATGAAAGGACAATCCTAGATCATCACACTGTTCTCATGCAAAGATACAATATAACATAATTATATATGTATATCGACAATTTATTACGATTTGTGGAATATAGTTTTCAAGAAGCAAAAGAAAAACATCCATACATTAATGACAAAATATTAAAATCAGCACTTGTTTATCAATACCTGCACTGTTTCCATTTCAAAAGAGACATATCTATGAATGAGATTCTTGAACTCAATGATGGTGAAATAGGTCTTCTTGGACCAGGTAGTGGCTGCCTAACATGGTTACTTGAAAAGATCTTCGGTTGGATTGATATATTAAATTCACATAGTGTTTTACATGATGCTTCCGGGAGGTTTTATGACCACCATAAGCTCGGTAGAGGTTACACTTATGCTATTTCAGAAAAATACACAACTAAACTGATTAAAAGATCACCTTTTTGTGGTCAAGTCAGTGGTATACTATATTGTCTATGCAGACGATTAACAATCTAAACCATATATATGGCAGATCGAAAAAAGAGAATATTTAGCTGGAACCATATTTCAGACAAACTCTCAGAAGATCAGGTCGACGAACTAAAGAGCTATTATAAGGCATACCATAGAAAGTGTTGGGCTTACAAAAAGGCTGTCAAACGCTTCAAAAAAATTCAAACTTATTGGTAATACTATTTCTATCATAACTGGTACTGGTGGAATTATTAGTGCTGTTGTAACTGGCGGTATAGCCCTAGTAGCTATAAGCACAAGTGCTTTGTTAATCAAGTCTTACATGGATTTCCAATCATTGGATCTTAAAATACAAAATTGTACATACGCATACCAAAGTTATCAGCATCTTTTGAATTCAATAAAAGACATGTTGAGAAGCGGTGATTTTCAACCATCGTTTCACACAGAATTAAAAAATGTAGATGATTTTGTAACTGATGTTTGTCCTAGTGTTGACAAGTTCTACGCTAAATACAATGACAAATTCATTCCTTAACTATTTCATTAATTCGGTCTGATGCCAATGACAGGATGTCTTTCCAATATCGTTCATATGATTGAAGTGTCTTTTTGGATTTACTCGTCTTGACCTTTTCAAAAGGAAGATCAAGCATTTTAAATATTTGTTTTAAAATGAAATTATGTTAATCATACGCTTTCTATCAATGTTAACATCTTTCACAACTTCCCCGATAGCCGCAAAAATTCGAATTATTTTATCCATATTTTTTACAGAAATCTGGAAACCATTTTTTACAGCTATATTATTCATTATGTTTTCTATATGATATTTTCTTTGGAAACACTTTTACGATGGAATCTATGCTTATTTGAGTGAAAATCAACAAATTCTATAAGTGGTTTATAGCCATTAACTGTCCCACATTTTTACAAACTAGCATATTGTTATCATTCACTATATCAGGTTGACTGCAGCATTGCTCAATTTCTTTCGTATGTTTCGAGATTTGCTTATTACAAAATGGACAGACCACTTCTTCCATATTGACAAGTTCTTTATGCAGTTCTTGGCAACTCATTATACTATTATATGAGATATTATTTTAGGTTTTTTAAAAAGTGCAATTATACCCCCACTTGTAGCAAGTGCATTTAGCGGGCTTAATTGGATTTGTGCGTTTTTACCCCTAATGGTTGCAGAATGTGCCTTTTTACCCCTATAGAATTCGTGCGTTTTTACCCCTATAGAATTCGTGCGTTTTGACCCCCAAGAGAGTGAGTGTGGGTTTTGGCAATCACAGCTGTCGTAGTCATATATGCTCCCAACGAAACTGAACATTCTTGCTTTTTTCCCACACGTTTTTAACATTTACTTGAATTTTGGTGTGATGACTTAGTAATCGGAGATTTTAACCTAGTACTAGACCTTTATAAAGAGAGATTTATCACTGAACTGTCTCTGGTAGGTGTCTGTTGAGTTCCAAACCCTGTTTGGTATCTCAGAATAAACCTGGCATCGGAAGAATCCTGATCGCGAACTGAATTCAGTTCATTAAATTATGTGACTTTCCGGGCAATAGTCTTATCAAGGCTAGTGGTGTATCCATAGAGACAGATTTAAAAGCTTCAAATTTACAGGTGAAATAATAAAAGTGTTATCATCATACTAGGTCTTTCATGATCTATGTGATGGAAATTGACTGCTATTTGTCACAGGTTTAGTATGCAACAATTTTCCAAACGGTCCTGAACATCTTTCTTGAATCATCCCTGTCGAAGATTGAGGAAGGTCAGTCACAACACGGCATTGTTTCACAAAGTTGCTATGGTTAACAGGGTCGATGCCATCGTCGCTCAGCGTTCGCCTTAAATTCTTTGCATCATTGATTTCATCATTGTACCTGGCTCTGCAGTTCTGATGACGACATGACGTTTCCTTAGTGGAGCATGGATATCAGTAATCCTTGTTAACTCAGCAATATCTGGAAACAAGATAATTCACATCTATGAAATCGAGTTGCAAATGTCTGAAATGTCTGATTTAAGTTACATCTAGATACATCTTTTAATTAAGGCCGGTTTCAAGAGATTGAGACTGCAGTTGACGAATTAAGATCCGATATAATTGACTCTGTCATGGAAACAGAGCCTACTATGTTTTCATTCTGTCTAGTAATTATGAGGTCGAGAGTATGGCCAAAACGATGCGTAGCCTCACAAACATAATGCATCAAGATGTGGGATATGGAATAGCCTTCGAGCTCCATATCACTCCCTCATCTATGGGAAAGCTATGTATTTCGTAAAAATCCATGCTGTTCCCATTGTTACAAGGATTGAAATATTCTGGAAAGTTTGTGAAGGTCAATGTCACACAATATGTTGTTTCAGGAATTTTCTAGAACTGTGACTCATCAGTTTCAAATTAGTTTGTGACTCGTAAGTTTAAAAATAGAGTTTATAGCTGTAAATAGCTGTAAATAGTAACTTTTGGAAACTTCTAGACTCTCTTCGGATACTTATATAAGTGGCTCTCTAGTCAGGTTGTTGTTGTGATTCGGGACTTCGTTCCCTGTTTGTGATTTCTAAGTGATATTGTGTGACATGACCCTGTTTGTGGTGATTCTAACATTCTGTTGTCAACTTAGTTTCCGTGGAACGAATACTGTGCAAGAAGTCTTCAGGATATTTTGTCAAAGAGAAGGACAGTACTTTGCCTGTGGTCAGATAAGCGTACAGAGTATCCAGTTAATTGTAGTGAGATTGTACTAAGAGTAGTCGCCAGCTCGAGTTAAGTTGTCTCCCGTTGTTTACAGTTAAATAAATTGCGTTTTCTGGAAATAGCGAGGTTATTATCTTTCTGCCGGTAATTAGTTACCGTAACACCATAATTGGACTGAAAAACCATAGAAAAACCATATCTCAGTTGTTGTACTGATAATATCTGTTGATTATGATCTTTATTCAAGAATAATTGGACACAACCACATTTTTTTTCAACTGTAACTATCTTGACTTTAAAGGACCCTAGTCAGACACACCTTTGTTTTTGTTGACATATGGGAACTCCTGTGTTATGTTACTTGGCTCATGACCAAATGAACGGGTAATCGCCTTGCATGCCGCGGCTTTTGTCGAAAAGTCAACAGGCCAGACAGATATATTTTATTTGAACATGGCAACTGTTATAGAGATGGCAGACGAAAGCAACTCAGATGAGTTAGATTTGTAGGTGACTCTCGTCTGGTTCAGCCGACAACGCGTATGGTTCACCACTCGCCGGTGCTTAATCGCGACAAAATGAAATGCCCAAAGAAGCAACCGCGAGTAATGGGGCAGTTCTGAATAGAGTGGCGAGTTTGGGTTTTAGTTTGTACAGCTACTAGATCAGCTCTGTTTGGTTTGAATCTATAAACGTCAGACTGTGCTT
>NC_090892.1:24089270-24106770 GCF_036669925.1 Montipora capricornis | reverse complement strand
TGTAGATAAAAATAGAAGTTAAAATGTGGCCAACGGACGGACAACCGTTCTGGAGCTAAAAACTAAAAATTTATTAAAAATCGTTTCTGTCTTCAGACCTTCATCAGTTTTCTGTACAGCACTGGAACAAAAGTAATTATACTCTTATATAGGCCTGACTTGTTTACAACAAATTCTTAAAAATGTATAGAAAAAACTAACAAGAGCATTACGTAACTAAAAAATAACGATAAAGAACAAATGATAATAATGTAGTGCTAATTAACAGGTATGAAAAAAATCCAATGATCACGAACTAACAAGATTTCACGCAATTGTAACACTTATCGTAAAAAAACGCCCAGCAACGTAATATTAGTCATCAAGAGAATTAAAATGAATTCTATTCTTTGAATGGAATTCCTGCCTTTTGTTAAGACCATAAGGTGATAGCGTGAATTGTTGGGCACTCCAATAAGCTTCCATTGTAATAAGTAGTTTATCAACTTTCGTGCAATCATGGCTAATTTGATCACTGCATTGAAAAGAAAAATCTTGAAGCGTTCCCATCATACACTACTAATTAATACTTGTCAGAAATCACTGTGAATCGCCTTCCGAAGGGAATAGGTTGGTGATCCAAAGGTAAATGAGCCAGTTAGTTGTTGTTATTTCCCCGCTCAAACTTACACAATCATTATATATATAAATATATGTATTGTCTTTTCAGTGCACTGTGAGGCCACTTTTTGGCGTCGAGACAATCAAAGGAGCCATGATAACGTGCTGCCTAATGAAGATTGGGGAGATTATATTACCGTTGTTGCGGACAGTTTTGGGTTCATACTTCCGCGACAGGACCTTGGTCACGCACAAACAAGAGTTGTTAGTTATTGGAGCAGTCATTGGTACTTTCCTGTTTCTATACATTGCTTACTGGACGATACGTCGGGCATTGGTATGTCGTCCTTCGTATACTACTACTGTTGCTGCTGCTCCTGCTTAGTGCTGCTAATGCTGCTATTGCTGCTTAGTGATGTAACTGCTGTTACAGCTGCTCATTGCCGCTACTACTGCTACTGCTGTTTCTACTGCTGCTTCTACTATGATATGCTACAATATACTATAATACTACTATAGTCAACTCTCTTTTAAGCGACCACCCATAGTGCACGACAAAGTGGCCGATTACGTCAGGTATTCGCATACGGCGTGTTTACATCAAGGTATGTTACCTTAAGGTATGTTACCTTATAAGCTAAAACTGGACTCACCATAGTTACTATTTCAAGCGATCTCTCCTGGAACCACCACATTGAAGAGGTCATTAAAAAAGCCAAAACACCTTGTAACGAACTGAGCCTCTTTATACCACTTCTGTGCGATCTATGCTTGACTACGCCGTTCCTGTATTTTGTGACTCTTTACCCAAGTACCTAACAATTGAATTGGAACGTATTCAGAAAAGGGCGCTAAGAACCTAAGAACAATAGCCGATTTTTTATAAGGAGGCCAAGGACTTTTTCGATACCTAACTATATAACTAACAGAACCAAAAACACCTTTTCATAGCCTCTTCTATTAATTATGATAAGTTTTAAGTCTTACGATAAGTCTTTTTAGACTTTGTTAGACTAATTTCCTTAATTAGCTCTCTTAGCATTGTAAATTGTTCACTTAATTTGTTTATGAATTTATATATTGTAAATTATTTAAATACGCATTTCGACCTTTGGTTGCGAAGTATTTTATAATAAATTATCTATCTGAATATTTATCTATCTATCTATCCATGAACGTAAACTGGGTTGCCTGTGGTACGTGTAACACAAAAACAGAAGGCACTGACTTGGGTGGTATTGAACTGCAGCGTTCCAGCAATTCTTTTTTAAAGTGGGGGAAGGGGGTACCATTTGAGAGGTCACTCAGATATCATGCCAGCGATGGCTCTTTGACTCACAGGCTCACAAGTTGAATTATTTTGTAATGCCGTGTCCCATATTGAGGTATTTTACTTTTTAAAGCTTTGGTCATAAATTCAGTTCAAAGATAACAAAATGCTCTCTTGAGTGAGACTTGCTCTTCACACATTACCTTCTAATAGTTAAGTCTCTTGAGTGAAACTTGCTCGTTTTTTCTTTAAAGGGGCTATGTCACTCAAAATGATCTAATCCATGATTTGAGGTGCAGGTATGGCGCAGTGCTGAGAGCACTCGCCTCCCACCAATGTGGCTCGGGTTCGATTCCCAGACTCGGCGTCATATGTAGGTTGAGGTTATTGGTTCTCTACTCTGCACCGCGAGGTTTATCTCCGGGTAGTCTGGTTTTCCCTTCTCCTGAACATTTGACTTGATTTGCGTTAATTCTTAACTTCAGTTTACAGTGTCCCCAGCGCTAGAACGACTAGACGCATAATAAGTTGCTTTCCTTTCCTTTTTTTCCCCCAAAATGCCCAAAAAATTGGAATAACCACTTAAAACTGTTAACAAACATAAATAACATACTGAAAAAGGAAAGAGAAGCATGGATGGACGTAAATGTACAAGATTAAAACGGATTACATTTGGGTAATCTTGAAAAAAGTCGGCGCTACGTTTTTTCTAAGGCCTCCAGGGTGCCACATTTTTTCCCCACCCGTTGTCGATGATGGAAGGGGTTTTCTCCAAATAGAAGTTGAAAATAGTCTTGCTGCTTGAAAAGAAAACTTCAAAAATTTGTTCCCGGGCGAAATTCCAGTCAATTCGCGCCGCAAAAAATCGGGAAATTCGGGTTGGTCCATTGACAATGTACCGATGTCAGATTTTTTTGACAAGTTAATTACTTCTTGTCAGATTATGACGCCACTCTGTCTTCGATTTTTCCTTGGGAAATTGCTTTTGCGGTTTCGATCATATATGGCTGACACATTGAACACAAACAAGAACAGAAACGTGCGGTCGAAAATCACCTATCGAGCAAGTACGTTATGGCTGTGCTACCAACTGGTTTCGGTAAGACCATTTATTATGAGATCTTTGTGATTTTAAAGGATACGAGTGACCCAAATTAAACGCCACCGAACGTGGTAATAGTTCCTTGTGGAATCATCACCGAAGACCAGGTTTGATCAAACGATTATCCATGGGTAGTTCCCTTCGAGAAGAAGGGGAATTTATTGAAGGAAATGGCTTTAAACAAGTATTGAGTCATCTTTCTGCAGAACAAGCTCTGTATTCTGACTTCACTGATTTAATGATAGACGATGAGTTGTCCGTTCTAAACAAGAATTTGTCCCGAAACATTACGTCGCCGAAACTTGCCAACACACTCCAACATTAATTCAGCTAAATACAGTAGTTTTTCTGTGGCTTCGTTTTCGAATAGTTGATTGAATTCGACATGCACATAGATACTCCTACGCCGTTTAGTGCTTATTTACATTAGCACTAGAATAGGCCGAACCATCTGTCATCACTTTCACTAATTAGATTAGCACATTTTGAACGCGTCGGTTACAGAAGATCGTGCAGTCCCTAAATCTTTCCACAATCACCATTCTCCCCTCGGCTTTGCGTGACCAAAGCAAGCGGTTCGACTAACTCAGAAGGGACTGCGAGCAGTCGTCTAATGTTGATCAATCCATTCAATCAGGAAACATTTATTTCAATAATGAGGCAAAAAATGGACAGCAAGCTTTCTCTCAAATAATTCTTGACTAGCAAGATTAAGTCAAATTTGAAATTGTTTTCTACCTGAATACTGTGCAGATTTGAGTACAAACAAATAAAATTATAAATAGGCAGAAAATTTTAAACAAAGACTACTCGAGGTGTTCGAATCAGTTTCTGGTGTCCAACTCGAAATAGTTACCACAGAACTTGCCAGTTTCAGTATTATACATATTAGTAAAATCCAACTAGTGGTCTTGTATTATCAATGCTGCGTTGTGATTGGTTGAGCTACTAGTAGGCTATTTGTTATAGCCCACTAGTAGCGAAAAGCGCCGGCTTTGAAAACCAAAACAACAATTAAAGTCTAGCTTTAACTAGCGAAAGATGTTTTGTCTCGATATTTTTTTGACCAACTAGTTGGATTTTACTAAAACAATTATTCCTCTCGCCCTCATGGCCTCTGAGTCAATAGCCCATTCGGCCTTCGGCCTCATGGGCTATTGACTCAGAGCCCATTCGGGCTCGATGAATAATTGTTAAATATCACAGTTAATAAAATATTAACGAGAACTCGACGAAAAGGTGAACCAGTGACTACATTTCTTGTGCGTGGCGATGTTTATTTCAAGCTTCTTATGCAAATGTTTGACAGAGAATATTAAATTATAAAAAATATTCCAGCAAAGCTTTATTTTTGGGCGTTCATTTGGACGAAAAATGTCACAAAAACCTTTTCCAGCATAAAATGTACTGAAACAAACAAAATATTTGCTATTAGAGGCAAAAACACCCTTCTTATTTTAATTGCGTGCGAGCAAAGAAGAAACTTCAGTCTCACAGTTCATATCAAACCCTTTTCGGAAGAACCTTGACCGTGAATAATGAAGCACAAAAGAGACAACAAGCTTTCTTTCAAACAATTCTTCACTGTTATATTTCCAGTTTTGTTTTTTACCTGAAGACTGTGCAGAGTTAAATACAAAATAAATGTAAATTGCCAGACAACTGAGATGCGACTTCAGTAAACACTGTGATGCATTCAAGGCGTTCAATTCCTTTTAAACCCATAGAGAATTTTCCATTTGGTTTCAGTGTTGTACATAACACTCACAGTTAGCCAAATAACATTAGAAACAAAGCTCACTTTGTGATATCCGAAGGCGAAAGATGCAATTATTGTCCCAGACCATTACTTGTCTCTTTGAAGATTGCAGATATTTATTTTTCACCGCCTGTCTTGTTTATTCAATTGACTTTCCATTATTGTGCTCCATAAGTGTATATTTTGCTTAATTATCCACTAAAACGCCATTCACGTTACAATGACTTTCGACGCCATTGCAGGCTAACCGGATAAAATTTACATATTTCTACTAGCCACTGAGACCGAGCAAATATACGCCCAGAAGACTCTACGCACAAAGACACTACTTGGCAGGGGAGGGATAGGGAAGATTTTTCCCGATAGGGAAAAGAAAAAAAAGAATAATAATAAGACGAAAACGCCTACATTCCACCCATTTTCCGACTGGGATTGCCATCCTAGCAATTCAGTAATTAGGCAAATAGACAACGTTTTTTCTGTCCGAAACTATTTTTTTTTTCTTTGTACACGCAACAAGCAAAGCACTGGCATATTCCACAGTCATCGAATAGCGCTTAAAAAATAACATTTTGCAACGTTTACGGTAACATTCTGCTTGTTTATGTGTACAGATCTTATTACAGCCATCGTTTTTTGTAAGTAAACTGTTATTTTCTGCCAGCTCTATTAAAAATGGAGTTTTGTGACATTCACGATCATACGTGATGGTCATGCCGGGTGGTAGCTTACCTGAAACATAAAACAAAAGAATATGCCGAATTCCTCGCCAAAAAAGTGGTCTCGGTCGCTTACGAAATTTACCTGGTCGCTTACGATAGAGTGTTTGAAACAGTATTTGACTAAGAAACGAAACACTTATTTACAAAGTGGTCGCTTACGGGAGGAGGTCGCTTACGAGAGGTGATCGCTATGAGAGAGTTGACTGTACTGCGCGTTTGCAGGTGTTTTTTTGGGTTGTGACCCAACGCGTTTCCGCCCACGGGAAAGAGACGATTGCGTGACGACCCAAACATAGTCTGGAAAGAAGACTTCATAAGTGTTAATTGTAATTAGTTTTGCTCCAATTAGTTTTATCCTGTCCTATAAGCTATACTGTAGTCTTATTTAGGCTTATTGGCTAGGAAGTCCATTGAAGTTAAACCTCCCTACCCCCGTTTCTTTTGTCAGTCTTTGGTTCCTAGTTATACACATGCGTAGAGGGGTGAACTGGTTTCTGCCAAAGAAAACAACATCAGGACCCTAACCAGGGCCTGGTCCGATCGTGTTTGTGAATTTAACTTCAGAATTCAATGGAGTGTCCTTTAGGCTACGACCATTTCTAGGCCTGGGGTGAAATACACGGCAGCGGTGCTTGGGTACGGTGCTTACGCAAAGGAAAGAAAACGATTGCCAAGGATGACATGTCTCGTCGGCGCATTTTGGAATTGAGTGAAACCTCAAATGTTTACGGTTCAAGACCGAAAGCTCTGGGAAACTGGAAGTGCAAATTCCAAATTTCCTCGACTTTCCATATTTTTGATCCGAAATTGGAAAAACTTTGTCAGCGACATAAAGCCTCTAAGAAAACAAATGTTAGTCTATTGTTTGGAATTTTTTTCTTTTTTCATTAAAAAAACAGTTATAAGGCGTTTTCATTGTCACGGCGATTAACTGACTGAATTCTCCCTTGAGCTAAACTGAGAACAACAAGTTGGGAGAAAAGTTAATGTTTTATAGAAGTACATATACGTTTTGATGCTTGTTTCAGGACTTAAGTGCTGCGTTTCGGGATATCCAGCCAAGAGAAACAAACCGATTTTGCCATTGTTAACAGCACAGATTTCAAATACTGCCAGTTTTTGGCGCTCTCGGGTTTTAACGCTGGCGTAGGAATTCAAGAAATGATGTCATTTCGATTCGGCTCCGTATCCCGGCACCGCTATAAGGACAAAGAGACTAATATGTTGACTTGCTCCCTGTCTCAAGCGATACAAGCGCGCGTAGAATGGTAGATTTTTCCTACCAAAGGCTAATATATGTTAGTTTTGTAAAGAAGTATGAGATATTACAAATACAAATCTTTATTAAGCTCCTTAAGTAATTTATTATTTTTTTTATTATCTTTTTAAAAAAAACATTTTACAATAAAGTTAGAAGGAAACAAAAAATACATTGCATCAGCTCTTATTAAAAAATTAATACTGTACTGAAGTCAGCATAGGTACTAACTATAAACTGAGAAACCAGATTGACAATTATAACAATGCTGTGGTTTTGAATCTTCTAAATGAAATCGACTTTCGTTTCCTTTTGTTTTATTTTCGTAAAAGCTGAATATAATTTTGTTCTGTAGATTGCCTGTTTTCCTGTCGCGTATGGCCACAGAAGGTTTTGGTTTAGTGGTAGAAGCTCCAAACCTCTCCGCGAAATTCTCTTGTCCGTCGACAGCGAAATTCCAACAGAAGAAAAACTTCAGGAATTCAAAGAGAAAGCTCTTCTATATCTAAACGACGTCAAAATTGCACTTGAAGAGGCCATGTCAACGACAACTTTTCAGTTCATATTCTCAGGAAGCGCAGTCGACAGATTTGGAATCCCGGTCATGATGTCGGTTAAAAAAAAATCGATAAACGTGAGTGCCTTATATACTGATCTAGACGTCATGTTTTGCTCTTTGAAAGATAAAGCATCCTTCGCTGACCAAGAGAACATTCTCATTGCGCCTTTTTTTACCGAGAGTGAAGTATTTACTGGATACGCCTATCTCAAATCACTCACTCCAGCCCACCAAGGAATGTGTGTTAGTTCACAGGTAATTATAGAACAAGCTCTAGGGGCTGTTTTAAATACGCGTTTAATCAACCTTCCCAGCTACAGATTATGTGGAATTGACCTGCCATCACAAATTGAAGCTGACTCCAAAGGACCAGCGATGAAGCTCCACATTCCAGGGGTCTTGGAAGCTGACATCACACTATGTGTCCAGTGTCGTGAGTGGCCAATCATGAGTGACTGGGCTTCGCGACCGAGATACTGGCCTAGTGTAGTTGAAGCTCAAAGGATAATGTCACTTGGATGTCACCTGGTGGCCAAACCAGCACCAAGTGATAAGGAGAAAACAAGCTGGAGATTCTCCTTTTCCTTGGGAGAAGTTGAGCTGTCTAAACTTGTTCCAGACACTGCAAGGAAATGTTTCTTGGCCCTGAAAATCATATTAAAAGATCACTTTCAACCTGTGGTGCCTGAAATAACCTCCTACCACATGAAAACTATATTCTATACTACTCTAGAGAAAGTGCCAGTGGGCTTTTGGATAGAGAGCAACATAGAAGAATGTTTCCTTACGTTGCTAGCAGAGGTTCTTGACGCACTGTTGTCCGTGAATTGTCCCCATCACTGGTTCAGTTCCATAAACCTGTTTGACATGGAGGCCAAAAATTTACAACGCCTGGCCAAGAAAGTACAAAGGATTATGCAGGATCCTGCTCCATTTATTTTAGACGATTGCTGGATTTCTTTAGCATCGTTTTTTCCACGTGTGCCTTACTACCACTTCACCTGCCGAAACAGTGAGCAATTTCGTGCCGAGTATGACGAGTTTACCCAATCTGCCGACGGACGCGTGATCGTAGATCCAGGTGACCACAGCTACCAATTACCATGTTCCCGTGTCCAATGTCCAAGCCTCTGCTCGACCCCAGATCATGTTCAAGTGGAATTCACAGCTAAGAAACGACTTTAGAATCTGAACAACTTGTTGTCTCAGTTCCTCCAATTCAAAATGTTGCACAGGTGAAAGAGACGCTCTGCCATTAGTAGTTATTCGTCTTCCTGTACAGGATGGTAAGCTTGTTTTTAACTAGTTCAGCTAGACAACATACTAATATAAGATTTTTATATTTTAACCTCTCTATTTTATATTTTTGCACTCTCACTAATCCCTTCGCGTGATAAGTAAATCTTTCAAGTGTTCTTTTTTTTATTATTTTTTTTAATTTTCTGTACCCCTGGATGTCATGAAGATGTTGATATAGAGTTCAGTACTTCTATGTCTTTTTCGAAGTATGTTTTAAGATATTTTGAAGATTTAAGGGTAACAGGAAATTAAGTCAAGAAATTCACAAGAGTAATGTTAAGTAATGGTCCGGCTAAAAAGCAGGCAGAAAAACAATAGCCCGCGGCAATAGCGTCGGTTAGTTAAAATGTGCCAACATTTTTAATCAAATTAAGTTCGGCTGTTCCCATTGGTGTAAGCAGCTAAAAGCGCGAAATTTGAATTTCAATGAAAAATGTAATCGACTTGCCGTCTAAAAAATTAGATTCTGTTTCGTAGAACAAATCATTATGCCTTCAAAAACTATGTTTGTAAATATCGTCAAGATTCTATGCGCCATTTGATTGGCGCATAGAACAATGCCCAAATTTGGCCGAGAGACAGAGATCAAGGGCATGGGGAAGAAGAAATCAAAAAAAGGCTTTTTTTTCATTTTTTTCTCATCTTTTTTCGACATTTTCCGATATTAGCCAATCAGATGCCTCGATTGGAGTGAAATTAAAAATTAATATTTCGCAGCTTCTAAGTACTTTTGCCGCTGGGCTGCCTGCTTCTTAGCCGGACCATTACTTAAAAGAATTACCGTCTGAATATGTCGCACAGTAGGACAAAGCCATCTTGTCATCACGGAGCCTCATTAGCAAACTTTCTCACGGGAGAATTGTACTAGACAGAGACGAATCTCTGTATGTGATAGTTCCCTGTCAAGTTAATTAGTTAGCTTTTCCTTTTTATGGCAAACACCATAGGTTAGCTTATGGTCAACTCCCAAAAGTGTTTCCACTGCACGATCACGTTAAAGAAACAAGAATACGAGAGGTTTCTAATTAATTAATGTATTCGTGTGAATTTTTGTGATTATTTAAGTAATTTTAGTGCGTTAGCTTTAGTTTAGCTTTCTTAGCATAAGTTGGTGAGCATACCAAGGTTACCATAAGTAATCAATGAACTTTGTAATTAGCTGTTATCGGAAGCTTTAGTATGAGCTTTTGTTGTATTCATGTTGCTATGAAAATTAGGATCACGCTCAGTTAGGATTAGACTCAAGTTGCCCGGCCACAGCTGTGATGTCCACCATTATCTACAGTTAGTTTTGAAAGTACTGCTGCTTTAATTATTCCTAAACATGCGGTTTAAAGTCGTTGCTTGCTTAGTTTCTTCTTAGATCTCGAGGCGCGACTTTTAGTATCATAGATGCTGCCTTCAACAAGTATTCCTCGTTTAAATGACCAATCACCCCTCATCGTGTTGATATAGTGCGTGCGTACTTAATCAACTGTTTAGATTTGAGATAGTGGGTTAGTTGTTTCCCGGTCATGGCAGAGCTAAGTCATCCAGATTAAATTATGGTGATCCGAAGGAGTCGTAGTTGTGTGAGCTATCTTCCCCTCTAAAGAGACAACTCAGTCTCAGTTCTGCAACATCATTGTTCTGAAATTTGTTTTCATTGCAGATTTTGCATTAGAACTGTGGTCATTTCTCTTGCCTTTAAAATCAATTATCCTGTGAATACCTCTCGTAAAGTAATATAAAGTTGAGTCTCGACGACACAGACAAGAAATCCTGGAACATCCAGTGTTTCTCTTTACACATTTTTGTCTTTTTAGGGTATGAGAGTCTTCCTTAGGCCTTGAATTCGTTAAAGTGCCCTTGTGATAAAAAAAACCGCTTCCTTTTTTCCTTCAGATTTTGAAAGTGTATTTGCTTAACACCTGACTGGCAAAATTTTGAGCTTTGATTTTTATCCAAAGGCCGTTTACTTTGAGTGTAAGTTGTGGATTTCACGGTCCGCCATTACTCACGTTCAAAACGGACTGATTGGACCTCAGACGGTTGGATCCAGGGAAAAGTGACGTCAGAGGCTCACTAGCTTAAAATTTCAGCGTGTGAACGCAGCTTATTATATATGCAAAGCGTGAGTTTAAAAGACTGAAAGCCCAAAATCCCCGTGCTGCATATTAATTCTGCGGCGTACACACGTATTGCATTCTTAAACTAGTGAGCCTTTGACGTCATTTTATCCTCGATCCAGCTCTCTCAAGAACATAATGTTAGTAATGACGGACCATTAAATAGGAAAATTACAGTTAAAATAAAGAGCTGTCTTTTTGAAATCAAGGCTTAAAACGTGTGTCACTTATACCCCGTTCACACCAAAGCTTAAACATGTTTAAAACTTGTTTTGTTAAACAGAGTTAATAAGACTGGCCGTTCACACTGTGGGCGTGTTTAACAAAACACGTCTAAAACCGTGTTTAACAAAACTACCTCTCGAGGTAGTTTAACAATCGTGTTTAATAAAATACATTCAAAATGGCGGCAGAAACCAAAACTCGCGGAAGAATCTGGGAGCACAAAGAAACCCTCCTGTTACTTGAAAAGTGGGGAGACGAGAATATCCAGCTCCAGCTAAAATCATGCACAAGAAAAAAGCCAATATGGCTAGAAATTGCGGCATATCTTCGAGCTGCAGGCTATGAAGACAGAGACGACGGCAGCTGCAAGACACGAATTCACACTCTGATAAGCGCCTATAGAAACTACAAAGACGAATGCAGCAAGACGGGAAATGCCACACCAAAGAAGAAGCCGGCTTTCTTCGACGAAGTGGACGAGTTTTTGTCGGACAAGCCATGTACCAAACCAAAGGTAATTATACAGTCCGCAACAATTTCCATAGATGGGGTCGATGATGAAGAAATAACAAGCGCAGAAAACGTTGAGCCAAACGTAAACAACCCTGGCAGCAGCAAAGAAAAGTCAGAAAACCTTCACAAACCTCTGAATTATTTGACAGCGGTGACAGGTAAGAGTTATAAAATGCTCTCCGATTGGAGGGCCAGACAATAGAATTGTGTCCAAAAGCAACATCGAGACGGACGTCTGTGAAAGTTTTGTTCAATCAGCATGTTTGAATACCGTATTTGAGAGTTTTTGATATGCGTACTGTACAAGCAGATACAAGACAGGTGTATCCGTATTACAGTGTAATATTGAGATAACTATACCATAAATCAAACATTTTTTATTTCTCACTTGGCTATAACGTTTATGCAACCCATTGAAGTTTTGGCGGTCGCCATGGTGTTCCTTCAGGTGCGACGGAAGCCGATGAAACAGAGAAGCCGGTACCCCGTCAGTCGGCCGTATTGAAGGCAAATAAAAAGAGGAAAACCGCTTCTGATGTATTTGCAAAGTTTGATAAAGTGTTTGAGTCCTTTGTGGAGTATCAGCAAGCGGCTGACAAGAGCTTCCTCGAAGCTGAAGCGGCAAGAGAAAGGCGAGAGGAGGAAAGAGCGGAGAAGCGAAAGAAGGAGGATCAAGAATTTCTCCTGAAACTGGCGCAGGTTCTTCACAAGTAGAACCAAGTACCTGCGTAAGTTTCTTGCCATTTTGTGCGAGCTGTTAAAAGAAATTAGACTAGCTTATGAGCGATTTTGAAACTTTCATTCCTTGAAATTATATTTCTTATGTTGAATTTTACGGCATCCGAATTGTATCGTTAATTAATTCGCTGTTATTTATTGCTCAAAATGTTTCGGCTCATTTTAACCGCCGTTTTCAATACTGTTCAAATATTGAGCTTGGGTCTCCTATGCCTGTTTTTTATGTTGGACAGATATTTTAGTATCGAGTCTGTGTACATGTTCATTTGTAGTGTATCTCCTCTGTTGAGGAATGATGCATATGGCTTTTCACTGTTACTGGTACATACCATAGTTAATAGATGTAGGCTGGTTATGAAACTCGACAAGTTTCTTTGTTTCATGTTTTTGTTCGCTTTTTTGGCCTTGACCCTGCACAAAACCCGACAAAAACAGGCTTTTTTCGGCAGGATAACCAATCAAAAGCTTGGACTAATTTATTCGAAATTAACTTGTGAACCAAAAGCAAAAGATTGTGCAGGGTCACGGTCGGTTCAACATCTAAATGCGACTTTATTGTTCCTGCTTTTGAAATTCCCAGGGTTTCATAACCAGTCCCTACATTAACTATGTACATATATACCCATAAATAAATGCATTAAAATGCACTGGTCAGACATGGGCTCCCCCAAGAAATGCACTATTATTTATGTGTTTACTATTGGAGAATTTCCTACAATTTATGTTTACCCACCAAGAATTCCAGAGATTTTCACTAGACCTTCCACATTTTTTTCTAAATCTTATTCCTAGGGAATTCCAATATTCCTCAACTAATAAATAGTTGCTTAGGGCAACAATGTGCATGTGCAATAATCAGATTCATCAAGAGTCCACCCCAAAACAGACTGACAATAATGTATTAACAGCAATGCCTATAAACTGTATATCATAAGAAATCACATGGACTAGCTTGAGTACAAAAATATGAGTGAAGTTCTCAAAATTGCACTATCTGCTTGAGTGGGACACATCAATTTCTCATACTATGGAAACCGCAAAATATGGCATTCTTGTTACTCCCGAAAAATACACTTGATTTGTAATATTATTAATCGTACGGCTCTTGCCCCAGTCAGAAGTGTTGAATGTACTGTAAGAAATACAGCATCCTCTTACTGCTCTCAGCTGCCTGCAGGCTCAGAGAAAGTTTCAAAGGCAATCTGAAATTAAATTTTAGAAGAGAGTCTTTTTTTTTAAGTTCTGTTCTTCTGTTAATTAATTCCAAGTTGCTAAAAGGGCAGTGTCACATCATGGAATTGAATATTTGGACCAAAACAGAGCTACAGCATCTTTGTAAAATAATTCCATCTACATGTGACTGCACTGCCCCAGCTATGATATAACATTGTGGCAATTGAGGCAATTGTGGCAATTGAGTTCTTTTTTGTGATTTTCAATGTCTTGCTTTTTCACATGAACAAATTCAGCCAGTTTGAATTTTTTTTCAAAATTTACTGCAGAAAACAAAAATTTGCAGGCCTTGATACAATTTCTATCTGATATTTCATGTATAGTATCTTTCCATAAGAATGCAGGAATGTAGTGTTTCCTTTTTATACCTGTCTTAAGTATTTGATTTCATCTCAATGCAGTTAATAGTAGATTTTTTCATGCCACACTGTAATTTCAAAATCAGAATAGTGTGCTCTTTTCCTGTATATTGTTAATTCATTTAAGAATTCTTTATTATTATAAAACAAATGCAACAAAACAGCTACAGCAGCTTAAACTGTCTATAAGTTCTATGTATGATTTTAAAATAAGTAAAAATTAATATTGCAATACATTGAAATAATTGAGTCATGTGTGTTATCTGTGAGCTGATCAATTGAATGATTGTACATAAAACTGATAATACTTTTGTTAAGTTGTTGAGGAAAACGAAACAATGACTGCTGCCATTTGATTTCCCTCACACAAATGGACTGCAGTGCAGAGCAAAAATTAATGCTCTGTACAGGGTAATGACTTTGCAAGATGTTTTATAGCCACAAGAAGCATTTACAAGGCCCACCAAATATCCAGACTATTACAGAAGGTGAGTACCTGAGGGGGAGTCCTATTTGAAAGGGGCAGAGATGCCCTTCTGAAATTTTGAAAAGAATCCCTAAATGAGATAAATCTGGGTGTGGCTCAAGCTTTCCTTGACCCCAAAAGATGCCAAGAAAACTAAGGAGTGAACATTTAGTTGTATATTTCTTCATGTGCAGCCCTAAACGAGACCATTATAGCTAACACTATAGACGTTTTGCCTGGAACACCCTAAGCAAAATCAAAAATCAGAAATTTACACCCTTAAGCAAGACGAAAAGCATCCCTGCCCCTTTTCATATATTCCAATTCTCTTGGCCAAGATAACCCAAAATCTAAATAGCACTGCAAGAATGAAAAGATCTATATCAGAGGTTTTTGAAGCCGTTCAATAAATTCCCAGTTCGTCTTTACTATGTGAATTCAAAAACCATGAACACTCAAATTATCTCTGGAATGTTAATGTGTTACAAGGAAAAAGCCATACATCAGATCTCAATGCATAGATGAAAACTGCCAGCTGTAATGGTAATTAACTGTGTAGTTTGCATATTTTTGTGGTTTTATCTCGCATGTGATTGGTAAATTCACAATTAAAATGTTAATGTCAAAAATTATTGAGCAGTTCATGGTTTTTGGATTCGCATAGTACATGTAATAGCTAAAATCGTTCTTTAATTAAACTTGCATGACCATAGAATTTCCAGCTACAACAATTTTATACGCAAAATTTAAAACTGGTCTGCACAGTAGTTTGTGTTAGTCAATACAGTTGTTGTTTTGTTTTGTTTTTTTGTCTCTCGGGCAGACATTCTTTTGGCTCACAATCCCTTATTGGGCAGGTCAGGAGAGATTGCCTCATAAGCCAAAAGAATGTCTGCATGGGAGGCTATTCGCTCGGTAATTACAATAATGATGTCTTGATGGCTTCTCTGATGGCTACAGCATTCCTGTTTTGTCCTTGGTTTGGGTCGACTGGGAAAACACCAAGATGGAGCTGTACACCTTGCAGCCACTCCTCATTAAAGTCCTCACCCATGACTTCACAGAAGTTGTGCAACACGCAACAAGCAGCAATGACAAGACAAACAGTCTCAACATTAAGGTCCAGCCTCTTTGCAATGCTTCTGAACCTACCCTTTAGTCTTCCATAGGCATTCTCAACCACCACTCTTGTCATGCTGAGGATCTTGTTGAAATTCACTTGTTCTCGCGTTAAGTTTCCATTTTCATTATACGGCTTCATCAGCCAGTCACTGAGCGCATATGCAGAGTCTCCAACTATCAAGGGCGGAACTCTCACACCTGATATGACTCGAGATAATTGAAGCGGTAGGAAAGTCCTCGCACAGCAGTGGCAAAACAGCGGTGAATTTTTAAATACGCGCGCGTCGTGAACTTTCGCCGGCCATCCAACAAAAATGTCAACAAAACGATAGTTGCTGTCAACCAATCCCTGCAGTGTTACTGCGTGGAATCCTTTTCGATTCACGTAATCTTCCGGACTTTGGAGAGGTGCAATGATAGGCACATGGCAACCGTCAAGAGCGGCCACTACTTGGGGAAACCCCGCACGATCTCTAAAACTATCGATCTGATCTTGTACTTCTTGCTGATTTTGTGGAAAGAAAATATACCGAGGAAGAAGAATACCTGCAAGTACCTCACATACCTGTTTCACGATGGTACACACGGTGGATTTTCCAACGCCAAACAAGTTTCCAATTGTTCTGTAGCGAGCGGAGTCGGCAAGCCAATACAAAGTGATTGCAACGCGATGGCGAACTGCAATGGCTTTACGAAAGTTCGTGTTCTGTTTCGCGATATGGGGTGATAGTTCAGCGCACAGATATTCAAACGAATCCTTCGACATCCTGAAGTTCTCTACCCAATCATTATCGCTCCAGCCTTGGCAGGTCTCCTCCCAAAAGGACTGAGACCTGCTTTTACTCCAAACTCGACGTAAACTTGGGGCGCATTGAAATAGTTGCCGCGCCAACAACAAAAAAAATACAGATGAGACAAGACATCTGCGGCGGAGATATCGGTAGAGTAATCTCCTGGCAAGCTTTGCACAACTTTCCGCGATTTTTCGGCTTTCTTCTCTCCGTGTTTTCCAAAACAAAAGCGCAATATTTAGCGCATCCGCCATTTTGTTTACATTGTTGTTCAATTTTACGTCAATTACAATTACACGAACGCGAGGTTGAGCATGAACATGAGGCTGCGTTGTTGTCAGCTCTCGTAGTTCGGTGTGAACGAGTTGATCAGTTAACCATGTTCAATTAAACATGGTTTCGTTAAACTTTGTTTAATTAAACATGTTTTTTGGTGTGAACAGGGTATTAGTGTTTTGTTAACATAGTTTTGAAATCCAAAGAAAAATATCAATTAATTTTTTGGTCACAGGGGCACTTTAAGACAGGACTGTAACGACTGAAATAAGCTTCGCCTGGTTTTCCATTTGAGTTTTTCTCGCCGTGGAATCTGTAATAGTATTTTCTGTTTGTATAAGTGCGTTTGGTGCTATCAGTTCAACAATTTTAGCTTAGTAGTTTTATTTTATGAGAAGTGCAAGATTTCAGAGGTTTTTGACTTTGTTGCCTGATCGCCCAGGCGGGAGACGTCTGTGCTAAACTATATTGGCCAATTGATTCATGATATAACGGAGTATTTTTATTTATTCTTGTTTTTATTACATCCATTTAGAAATCACTGGTGATCCTTGCAATCTGATTAGCTCTCAGTAGTGAGATTTATTCATGAATCGAAATATTTTTTTGCTCTGAATCGCATCTTTTCCCAGCCAATGAGAAAGGAACAGTAAAAAACCAACCAATCAGATTTCAAGGCTTGTTTAAAGTAACCAATCAAATTTTAGGGAAATGTAAGACAAAGAAAACCATTGTGTTGCAACTTTATTTCCTAACTGGGTCAATATATTGGTACTGACTAACCAGTCAAATTGCAGGAAAACAAGAGACGGAGAAAGCCATTAAGTGGTGAATTTTGAAACTTTTGTTCCCAAAACTTTGCTTTTTCAAAAAAACAAAAAAATGGATGATCTTTATTACTTATTGTTAGTTACAGTTAAAAGGATGTAATAAAGTGGTAGTTGAACTTCCTGCCGAGCAATTTTTGTCTGAACTCATACTAGTGATTTCAAATCGAACTCGTGCTGTGCACTCGTTCGATTTTGAAATCACGCGTATGATATCAGCCCAAATTGCACTTCACTCAGTTAATTTACCATTATAAATGGACGTCTATTTGT
>NC_090892.1:24076770-24081770 GCF_036669925.1 Montipora capricornis | reverse complement strand
TTAGGCAATGAATTTTTCTATAGAAGAAAGCAAAGAAAATGATTTAATTATTAAAGCAGCAACCGGCAATACAACAGATATTCATGAGGTCTAACCTGACCCCGCGCTGTGGTCACGTGATACTGGTCAGCGGATACCTTGTTCTGACAGATGTCAATTGACCAAAACATGGATACCCAGTATCAAAGATGTACGCTGTAAACAAACTAGCTTAAGTGTCAGCAGGAGTATGGCCTCCTCGATGGGCTCTAAACTTGAACCCGTAATTTGGTCACGTGCTACTGGTCACATTGGCATACACGGAGGGGTGCACGGGACTTGTTAAGGGTATTAAACAGTTTCGGTGGGAGACTTAGGTCATTCTACGTCAATCGGTATCAATGTCTATTACTTTTTTATTATGTGCTATTTTAATAATTTTTACCCTTTCCTCGGGGTTTTGTGCTGCTGCACTAGATGAGAAATACGTTTCCACATGTTTTTTGGCCACGTCTAAAGGGTGGTTTTTTAGTGGTTTTTCGTATCTGGCGTAGCACAACTTCTATCAGATTATATTTAACTTTCGTTATTATAGTAAGCTTGTCTTACATTGTTAGTAGGGTTGTCTTACATTTGTAGGGCTCACTGACACATTCGAAATAAACTTTCACTCGAAGCTCGTTGTAGTGTAGTCAGAATCAGAACTTAGCAAGTGCTCTTGGTATCCAAAATGAAAATTGGGGGATACCATGCATTTTTCAGGGATAATTAAGCTTTAATTTGGAAAAGAACGCCATACATTGCTTTGTCCTTTAAAGCTTTTTACAAATATTGTTGATTAATTATCTTCAATAAACTGCGCGAAAATACCTTCACCACCAGTTATTATACGTTATAACCCACGGATTAATTTCTGCGGGCTGTCATTGGATAAAACTGATCACATGATACAAATCGGGCGATGGTTATCAGAGGATATCCGCTGTCCGATTTGATATCCGTCGTCTGATTTTATTTCTACGAAAGAAAAACCAGGAAACGAGCAAACGAGCAAACGTTTAAGCTAAACTTTTGATTGATCATGGAAGACAACAAAATTCGTTTTGCAGAAGCCAGTGATGGAGAAATTACCAAGCTGGTTGACAATGCCGTACCAAGCAACACCAAAACGTCCACAAAATATGCTGTCAACGTCTTTGAATTTAGTTTTGTTTTTAGTATAAACAAACTAAAGGTTAATTACATTTTTTTGTGACAGAGTCTATTTACCAAGCTACTACGTATATAATTTTCGTCCAATTTTTAACGTGGAGAAAAGAAAAGAGGTTCCAAAAGGCTCTTGAAAATATGGAGTCGACGGAACTGTCCAGTGCGTTGAGGCGATTTTTTGTAGAAGCAAGGAAAGTTGAAGAAAACCCATACAGCCACAATACCATAAAACCATTTGTGTTGGGCTGGACTGATCTCTGTCATGTTCCCCACATAGACCACACAGAAAGACTTTTTCTATTATTCGCGTATTATTATCCGCGTATTATTTCGAGTCATATGCACATTAACATTGAGTCAATGACAATTGAAGCAATAAGCAATACTTTTTTTCAGAGCAAAAAGCACTATTACCGTCCTTATTCAAGTGCAATCCATTGTAAAGTTCCTGCTTTGAAATGTTGTTGTGACTTAGAATTTTCCATGAGTTCTGATTACAGAACTGTGTGACCAATTTATTGGCTGCTTTACCTTTAGTGTTTAAAGTTGAATTGTCTCCTCTAGGGATGATTTCTGAAATTGAAATGTCAGTTTCTGGACTCTGAAAATAATCTAATTGTCAATGTCCACAATCCCTTTAGCGATCATACTTGGTTCTGCATGACGCAAGTCGTTAGTTCCTTCGTGAAGAATGACTTCATCTGGTTTAAGTTCTTCTGGCGTAGGGATGACATGATGCCTCGTGTGACTAAATTTAGTTGCCTATTCCGTTAGGTGAGCAGGGTTCCAATAATTTCTCTTATTAGGCGGTCTATGGTTCTTCTATGACCACCGAGTTTGCGTGTGATGTTATCGGACCGGTATCTTTATGTCTCCTTTTCAGGCAATTTCCTCTGTATTTCTGGCCAAGTTGTTGGCATAAGTTATTCTGCCCTTCTTGCAGCTTCTTTTGACTTCCCTGTCTTTCTCACAGTACTTTTTCTGTGCTTGTCTCTTTTGCTGCCTAGTGGCTTATTCAGTTGAGTGACCCATATGGATAAGTTCCCTTTGGAAGCTGAGATAAAAAAAAATGAAGCAAAATATAATTCTAACTGCTCCAGCACTAATTTTTTGCTGTGCTTAAAATCTCATTAGATGAAATTAGAGGAAAGTCGCGTCAATTTCCAGGCCCATAGCCACACGTTTCTGTTAACGGAGGCAATTACAAAGCGCGGAAAGCAGGGGAGTCATGGGCATGCATACGCCCGGAATTCTCTGCTAGCAGAGGTCTCTTTCCTTTTTGCTTTCGCTGGGCTGACAAGTAAGGGAAAAAAACCCTCTGCCATGGGTCGAAACTCATTGTGTTGAGCTTGCGCAGTGGTTACTTGGTGACCGAATCCTCACGTGATACTTCACCTTGCGTGGGCTCACTTAACAACAGCGGAAATCTTGTAAAGGAATGCGTAGGACACAGCGGGCTCAAGTCACAATCAGCGAACAGATCACGGGGCATGCGGATTGAAGACTGTACATGTCGTCCAAGGTTGTGGACGGCGGTTGGATCAAAGTGAGTTTTGACCCATGGCATAGGCTTCTTCTCCTGTACTCATCAACACAGCGAACGCAAACGAAAAGAGATCTCTGTTAAGAGGGAACGCCCGGAAATGCCATTTTCCTCCCTTGCTGATCATACGCCTGCTATCAAGTGACTATCATCAATGGTAGCTTTGTAATTGGAAGGAGTTTTATAAATATATATCAGGGTTTTTATGTTTCAGGTTAAATATGTACGTATATTCATGGATTTCTGTAACGATACGGCATTGTGACAGTGTGTGACATTCTTATGATAGTGTAATCGACTCTTGCTATAATTTGACATTGATGATTGTATCTCGTGATTATCAGAAGACGATTCAGAAATATTCGAAATTCGATACTGTTGGACTGCTCGACGTAGACGCGATCTGGATTAAAAAGTATTATAAGACTAGCATTCGTCTCTCTCTCTATAAAAAATAAGGCATAAAACGTTACAAAATCCTAAACTGTACTAGTATTTTGTACGCAAATGAAGATCTCTCATTTGCTCCAAAACGTCTGACAACATTATTCACTGATGCATGTCGGTGTGTAATTTGACTCCCCACCATTTCTTCTATAGGTTTTTAAGACACCAAAAGTTATTTACATTTAATTCTAATTTAAAAAAAGAAAAAAAAAAAACTACCAGCAAGCTTGTGTTGAAGTGACGCACCACCTCAATGTGTCAATGAGACTCTATAATACTAACCTACAGAGGAAATTGATGTAAGAACAGGCTAAATGTTGGTTTGCAAATTTATTTGACAATAACGTTTCCTTAGCAATGGCTCAAAATAATCCCTCATCCCATCTTTTGTTTTCCTTAGATACCTTTTACTTTAATGTTTGCAGACAGCAAGGCTTTTGTGTGAAATTGCATATTACTCATCACTTTACGCAGTTATGTTCTAAATCATGGTAATTGTAGCCAGAAGCGTGGCTTCCGATGTAGCCCAATGCGGTTAGGTCAAGTAGGCACTTCATACATTTTAGTCTCACTTAGTTTACTCACAGCTCTGCTCTTCAAACGGTTAGTTTTCCTATTTTTCTTAGGCTTCCGCGATGGGTTGTGCTTCCGATCCGCACAATGGCGAACGCGCGGGTTCAATCATGCATCTCTCTCCGACGACGGGAATGCTAATAAGTACATGTAGATACATATTCAAGTTATTAAAATTCCTGTCTGCTCAGCTGGAATCACAATCCAACCCCACTGTCAGTGCGGAAGTGTGTTGGAATTAAACGATTTACTCTGGAATTTTTCAACTAAAGGTAAGTTGTGAGAATTAACATCATTCCAAGAAACTTTATTGCAAATAGAGGCAGTGTTTTCATCTCTCTCATGTTGCATTTCCGGACGTGAAGTGTTAATCTGTCTTATTAGCTCAATGAGTGATCGAGTGAATTTAATGTAAGCAATTTTCTATGGCGGTTGGTTGGCTTCTGAACGTTTACCCCTTTTATTTTACATAAAAGCAAAACGCTACTCTCAGTTCTACAGCTAGTTTCTCACGCTTTTAAGCTTTGATTAATTTTTAATCGCCTTGTGACACGGAAACGAGAGTTTGCGACTAATTTTGATCACTTATTCTTGTTTACATTTAATTGAGGTAAAGGAAATAGCTAAATGTATGTTACATTGCTCTCTCAACAAATAACAAGGTAGCTGCAGGAGTTAAACAAAATCAATGGGAACAAGAGGAAACTGTCCTTTCATTTTCTCTTGAAAGGAAAGATGTCACGTCCAATTAGCTTTTACTAGTTTCATTTGTCACGCAGAGTATAGCTAATGCATAACTATGCGCAGAGTAACGAACAATCTCCTGAGAACTTCTTTCGTAACTGTGTCAGGTAGTGTCTGAGACAAAAACGTGGAATTGAAACAGAACTGATTTTTACTGAATTAATTTACGGTGCAGATTAAAAAGGCTATATCACGTTATTTTGAGGTGTTTAGGGCAAATCTTTGGATAAAACTCTACTATGAAAATGGTAATGTGGAATTCCTTTGATAAAATTATAGTTATGCCAGAAACAAGATGATTCTGTGCAAAAACGACCTGTATCTAGGCGAGATGGCATAAACTTGAAAAACGTCGGACCGAATTTTCTTCAAGATTTGCCAAATGTAATCTGTTTGAATCTTGTCCAGCCATGCTTCTCCTTCCTTTGGCTGTATTTCTTTTATCTTGTTCAACAGTTCTGAGTGGTTATACTCACGTGATTATACTGTTGCACAATCTCGCAGT
>NC_090892.1:24069270-24071770 GCF_036669925.1 Montipora capricornis | reverse complement strand
CGGAGAAAGAAACGAAGTTCCACTTTGATGCCTTATTCACCGACCTGGACGTTATGTTTTGCTCTATGGCAGATCAAGCTTCTTGGTCTGGGTTAGGGAACATTCTCATTGAGCCTCGTTTTACTGAGAGGGAAGAATTTACTGGTTATGTAAATCTGAAGTCACTTACACCAGGCCACCAAGGAATGTGTATTAGTCCAAAAGTAATCAGAGAACAAGTTAAAGAGGCCCTTAACGGCACTCGTGTAATCAATTTTCCCGGTATCCCATGCTGTTGTGGAAATATTGACCACACTGAACGTATTAAAATCGTCTCCAAAGGCCCAGCGATGAAGCTCCATGTTGGGGGGCTTTTGGAGGCGGACATCACTCTTTGTATCCAGTGTCCTGAGTGGCCAACCATGTGTGACTGGGCTTCGCGACCGAGATACTGGCCTAGTGAATTTGAAGCACAGAGGATAATGTCATTTGGATGTCACCTGGTTGCCAAGTCAGCACCAAAAGACAAGGATCAAACAAGCTGGAGATTGTCGTTCTCCTTGGCAGAAGTTGAGCTGTCTAAACTCGTTCCAGATACTGCAAGGAAATGTTTCTTGGCTTTGAAAATCATTTTAAAAGATCACCTTCAGCCGGTAGTGCCTGGAATAACTTCCTACCACATGAAAACTATATTCTTTAATACCCTAGAGAAAGTGCCAGTGGGATTCTGGGTTGAGAACAACGTGGAAGAATGCTTCCTAACTTTGCTAGCTGAGGTTCGCGATGCTCTCATTTCCATGAATTGTCCCCATCACTGGTTCAGCTTCGTCAACCTGTTTGATATCGAGGCCAACGAGTTACAACGTCTAGCCAAGAAAGTGCAAAGAATCATGCAGCATCCGGCCCCATTCATTTTAGACGACGGCTGTTGCTGCCTCTCACCGTGCTGTGCACGCGTGCCCCACAACAACCTCACTCATCGAAGCAGTGACGAGTTTCGTGCCGAGTATGACGAGGTCACTTTATCCGCCGAAGGACACGTGATCGCAGATCCCGGCAATCACAGCCATCAGTTACCTGTGTCCCAGTCTCCAAGTTCCGAGGATCATCTTGACTCCCGCTCATATTCAAGCGGAATTCACAGCCAAGTAGCAACTTCGGCCCCTCAGCAACTGGTGGTATCCCTACCTCCAATTCAAAATGCTTCACAAGAACCCAATTTCTCTGCAGATGAAAGTGAGGCCGGTTCGTTGGGAGACGCTCTGCCATTGGTAGTTATTCTTCCTCCTGTGCAGAATGCTTAGCTTGTTTTTACCAGCACAGCAAGACAACCTAATGCTGCACGCTTTTTATAATATTTTTTTTAACCCCGCACTTGCACCAGCACCAATATTCTTCATGTGATGGGTAAACCTTTCAACTATTTTTCTTTGTTATCTTCTGCGCGCATTGATGTGATGCTGATATTGATGTAGACTGTAGGAGTTTTCAATGACGGGCACGTTTAACCTCCTCCCTTTTAAGGGCGGGGTGCAAAATTCAGGTCGTTGGTAAAATAAATTTCGGATTCTTTGAAGATTTGAGCTTAACAGGAAATTAATATGAGTTAATTTACAAGCGAAATTTAAGACAGTTAACCATTAACTAAACATGTCAAATAATTCTGGTTATGAATAAATGTTGCAAAGAAATGTTATTTGACAATAGAGTTGCCTTAGCAACGGCTCAAAATAATCCCTCAACCCATCTTCTGTTTTCCTAAAATAACTTTTAATTCGATGCTTGCAGACAATAAGTCTTTTGTGTAAAATTGCATATTATATCATTTTTTCGCAGTGAGGTTCTAAATAATGGTAAGTGTAGGCAGAAGCCTGTCTTGTAAAGTAGCCCAATGCAGTCAGGTCAAGTAGGCATCTCATACATTTTAGTCTCACGAAGTTTACCCACAGCTCTTCAAACGGTTAGTTTTCCTATTTTACATCGGTTTCCGCGATCGGTTGTGCTTCCGGTCCGCTCAATAGCCCACATGTTGGTTCACTCATGCATCTCTCTACGACGACGGAGAATAATGCTTATAAATAGATGTTTATTCGTATTCAAGTGATTAAAATTGCCTTCTGCTAAGATGGAATCACAATTCTACCCCTCTTAAGCTTAAGGTAAGTTGTGAAAAATAACATCATTCCAAGAAATTTGATTGCAAAAGAAGGAAGTGTTTTTTCGATATCCAAAGTTTTAATTGGTCGTATTAGCTCAATCAGCTAGTGGAATCATTAATGTGTTTGCCTTTTGGTGCACCTTCGAGGGTCGAGGGTTTTACGTCGAGGGTCGAGGGCAACATGTCGAGAGTTCCAAAAAATATAATAATGGTTAAGAAAATATTACCGCTGTTTGTGTTATTTTCATAGTAATGCTGATGATGATAATAACAATAACAATAACAATAACAATAACGATAACAATAACAATAATAGGGTTACCATCTTCAGCCGGTAAAAAAAAATTAGACTTTTCACTTTGT
>NC_090892.1:24039270-24049270 GCF_036669925.1 Montipora capricornis | reverse complement strand
TTTAGATCTGTTCAGAATTTTTAACCGCATTCTTAGGATGAATCCTAGATTTCTTACAATTCAAAACTACTAACACGAATGGAATTAGAAATGCCACAAATAAAGTTGCTCCTGTCATGTAAAATGAATAGACGTAGTTTCCGGTCCTGTCTGCCATCAGGCCTGTGAAGTGAGAGAGTTGCACCCGTTAAAAGAACATTTTACAACAATGCTAAGAAATTTAGTTAATCGCGGTGAATAGTTATAAAGTTTAAAAGGTGAACTGGGTAAAAGAAATACGATAAATGCGCCTAGAAAGTTGAATGAATACAATTAGATACAGGTGGCGGCAATTTTGGGTTACAATTGACTTCAGAAGAACAACATGGCGACCCTGAGTGAATTTGATTGCGGCAAATATGGTTTACGGTTTTTCATCCTCTCAGGATAATTGACATAGTTACCGTCGCTTTCACATTTCTCTACTAATTCTCTATTTTTGCAAATCCCATAATACAGTTCATATGGGGAGGGAGAAGGGGGGGGGGGGGTATTTTTATAGGTAATCACATGATTTCGAGTGTAATTTGGGCAACAAATGTTTATGTTGCAAAAAGTAGACGTCGCTTTTACTTTTTGCGACATAAAAAAATGTTGCGCGAGGAGGTGGTAATACGTGCAACAAACCATCTCAATTTGCAACTCAACATCGTTGCGCGACAAGTTGCAAAGAAAATGTTTCCCGTATTTCTGGGCCTTAAGTAACTTACCAGCTATAGGCCCGCCGGCCGCCGCAGAGAGGGAATAAATCATATTGCCGATGGCAAAAGACGCTGTTCTTTTCTTGGTGTCCACACAGCTTAGCAATATGTAACAAGACGTTGTTATAAATATTCCATCGCTTAAACCATAGGCAGTACTGAAGAGTATTAGATGCCAGTACTTCGTAGAAAATGGCAGCAAAAATGTAGCTATGCAGGCTATTAACATAGATACTTGGTAAATGTAAACAGGATTCACACTTTTCGCGTTGCACAACCTTCCCGTTATTAGACGCGCTATGGACGAAGCAAGTCCTATGAAGATGAATAAACGAGAGGCTTCTTGGGCTGTGATGTAAATTTCTTCGGAAAATTTAACCTACAGAAGTAAAGGCAAAACAATAACACATTGTTTAGCGTTTCCAAGCTTGAATTTTTCATGACCTCAGTTGCTCAAATTGTCCAATAAAGTACCAAGCTCCCTTTTACCTTTCATCTATATTAACCTGCACTTTAAATATTTGCATTTCTTTTAGTCACAAGTCCTTTCACGGGATCACATGAGCCCAACAAATTGACCTGCTTCCAACTGACTGGCTTCATAGCTCAGTTGGTAGACCAATGCACCGGGATCACAGAGGTCGTGGGTTCAAATCCCTTTGAGGCCGCTGATTTTTTCAGGTGTCTGCAAGAGACAATTGCTTAAATTGTCCAGATACGTACAAGGTTCACTTCACTCTTTCGTCTATAACCCGCTCTTCAAATACAAACAATTGCTTAATTTAAATTGTCTAGATATGAGTGCGAGGATCTCTTCTCACCCTTAAAGTAGCAAGGCGTTGTTAAATGCTGCCCATCATTTGGTATTCAAGTAGTCATTTGATGGTTTTATGTCTACTCTATTTTCAGTTTGGATAGAACGCGAGTGATACTTTACCTCACAAAAGAAGCAATATTACTGTCGTTTGAGTAAAATAAAGGAAAAATTGTTTCACTCGTTCAATTCGATCGTAGTACAACGGAGGGAGGGAACTGGCGAGTTTTGTAGAACACCTACAGGATACGGCCACAATTAACATGGCATTCAGAGAATTAATATATTTTGAATAAGTATGACTGTAATGACAACTTACTAAATTGATGTAAATGATGTACATTCCAAAACTTGCAGCCACAAAAGAAATCGTTGCAGCGGTGAAGGTAGGAAATTTCCAAACGCTGCAATACAGAGGAATGCCCTTCTTTTCTTCGTCTTTTGTTTCTTCGTTATCATTTTCGAGATTTGTTTTGTTTGGGGTATTGTTGTCTACGTTTGGGTTGAAAGCCAAACTGAGGATGCAAATTACCCCGTAAAATGCTGTCATTATTCTCAAACTTTCTCTCCATCCAAAAGCGTCCAAAAGTATTTGAAGCAATGGTCCTGTGTATAGAACGCCCAAGCTTGCTCCCAATGCTACAATGCCTGTAGCTGTGGACAGCTTTTTTTCAAAATACTGTCCAATTACGAGATAACACGAGTTGCAGATGAAACATGCTCCTAAGCCGAGGATGAAGCTATACGTGAAGTACATGTGAGTTATGCTCTGAACAAAGGAAGTGGCTACTAAGCCTGTTGCGCAAAGTAATCCACCCAAAAATGTCGTGATTCGGCAACTGAAGCGATCACAGACATAGCCAGCCAGCGGACTTGCAAACCAGATCATACCCAAGGTTGCCGAGCCAACGAAAGCTGTCAATTATAAGTGACACATGCAATATAAGTGTGAATCTGTGGGCATTTGCAATGCTTGCTTACGCCTATCAGTAATGATTAAATCACCCACAAATATTTAATTCTCAGGCCAAAAAAAAAAAATGCTGAAAACAATATGTTTACAAGTTGTTTAAAGTATTCCGGCTGAGGGCCAAGCATCATTGCCAGAGGCCCACAATATGAAAAGTGGATTGTGAAAAGTACAAATCAAATCCCAGATTAGAACATAATGAACTTTCTTGGACATTTTGGGGAGGATCACTCTTAGGATTGAACATCCATTGCGAAATAACGAAAGTTAACGTTCGGCTTTCTTTGAAACAAAGATCGCGGAACGTGGAATTCGAAATTTGGGAATGCCAAATATGGAACGGGGAATCTTTAAAAGCGGGAATCTTTTTGAAAGATTCCCAGTTTTAAAGGTTTCCCGTTCCTTGTTCTCCTATTCTCCGTTTCCCGTTAAAGATAGCCATTAAGGTTCCCGCTTCAACAAGGTGGGCAATCAAACATAGTTAGAGCGGTTTTCAAATGAGTGTCGTAAAACCAAAAGCAAAGTAATTACTTTGGCCAATCAAAAAGGACGGAGACAATCCAGTAAACCAATCAAAACTCGAAGTAATTACACGTAGCCGACACAAAGCGCGGGAAAATGTGCACGCGCGAGCCACGATTGGCTTTGCTTTCACTTCTGATTGGTTGAAAAAGTGGCGCGAAAACTTTGAACCAATCACTGAGTGAAGTAGATGCAAAACCAAGGTAATTCCCTAATTACTTTCGACACTCAATTGAAAACCTCTCTAAATGCTACTCTGGTTTGGAACATTTTGAGTTTATCCAGGAGCTCATCAATGAAGGGGAGCCTCCATCCCCACTAATTCCTTGAGTGAACCCTTTCCTCAGATCTTTAAAAACAGGTTTTCCCCGCAAAAAGTATATTTCCCTTTACGCTTAGGTAGCTCTGTTTTGATCAGCTTCACAACAGTGGGCGTGCTGAATCTCTTAAGGGGTTCTATAATTTAATGTACGCGGGAAAGGGTTGACTCCTAGGCCAAGTATGAGCCTTGACGAGCGCCTGATTTAGCTGAATGATCATCAGTTACCATTTTAAAGACCATGGTAAGACTGGGCACTGCTCCAATAGCATAACATGATACTTTTTCTAGCACAACCACTGAGGGATTATTAAGCTACACCAAAAGTCTATTACCCAAGAGTAAGAAAATGGTATCGGGTTTGTCCCTACCAGCGACAGAAAAGTGTCTGTTTTTAAACCAGGGTTTTGCGGGAAAATAATCAGTAGACCTAATAGGTTAACTCAATGTGTACCAATTTAAATCTCTCGAGGTTAAGATTCTTTGTATATTGCATTTGCATTACAATGCACCTGGAACCAGGTGCCCAGAGCTCATAAATAGGAGCTTCCTTATGTACTATATCCTTGAGTCAACCTTTGCGCGTATCTTTCTACTTTTGGAACTAACCCTTCTGTAGGAGACTAACCATTATATTAATTTGCACAAATTGCTTACATTGATTTTGCCTTTTTTTGTCTTCGTTTGGCAATAACATTATTCTGATTGGCCATTCTAAACAATGAGTTTAAAAACAGAAACTTGCGCGCAAAGGTTGACACATAGGGTCTGTATGGGAGAGGCAAGCTTGTACCCATGGGCTACTGCTGGAACAAAATTGAGTTAGCCGATTTGGTCTATTGTTTATTTTCCCGCAAAAAATTGGTTCAAAAATAGACACTGATGGGGACAAGATAAATTTGGGATGGACTCTTGGCTACACATAACAATTCTCCGAACTTACATAAACTATGAATTCAAAATATAAGAAATGTAATCTTCTTGAACAACGGAATGAAAATGAAACAAAAGATAGATGGATCATCGCATAAACTCTTTTCTTATAGGAAAATTTTTATAAGTAAGATCAGGCTGCGATTAATCAAAATTTTAAGGAAAGGAAAGCTAGTATTCTATCACTGGAGCACTGATTGGGGACACTGAAATCAACAAATTACCGAAAATCAAATCAAAAGTTGGTTTTTTGAGTAGAGGGGAAAACCGGAGTACCCGGAGAAAAACCTCTCGATGCAGCACCAGGGTTACCGTTACCTGTTTGTAAACAGGGCCTTAAATTGTTTTATGCGTACCGCGAAGCCAGCAACAAAAACAAACAAACAAACAAACAAAAAAGCAACAACAAACAACTACAACAAAAACATTTGTTAGAGTCCCAGGTGGGCTTTTACAGATCGTGCTAGCAAAACTTTTGGCATAACTTAATGAAACTAGCATAATTTTTGCTTATTTTTTAAAAGTAGCACTGCTAGCATAATCGGTATATATTGATACGCCTGAGACCATTTTTGGTCAATGTTACAGCTGCATCCGTTTTCTAACGGTGGAAAGGCCTCCGCGGAAGTGTTGATCCCAGTGCCTCTCATTTGCGAATGAGTCACACCGTCAGAAAACTTGCAACTAGATCTCTGAGGGAATTTCAACCAGAAAACATAGCCGGAGGCTGTTTCTTTAACACAACGAAAGCAAAATACAATAGAAGACGAGCTTGTGACACGAAAAACGTTTAGCTACATGATTTTATTTGTGTTTTGCATGAAAGTCGTTGTTAAAATAAGTGCGTGACAAACACATACTGTCCCAGACAACGGAAATAGCTAGCTAGTATTGCCATTAATAACAAATATATGATACATTTTTTTGGACCTATTTAGCTTGTTTTGCAAAAGGAATAATTTTAGGAAAAAGTAGCATAATTTGGGCAAAAATTGGGCACTGCTAGTAGCATAATATTCTAGTTTTACCAGCACAATCGATAACAGCCTAGTGGCAGGGTATTCGGCAGTCAAGCCTACAAGGAATTTGTCGATAAACATGTCGGGCTGAATAATAGGCCTTACATCTTATCACGTAAAACATCAAAGTTCTTTTGTTGATTGACTACTATAAATACCAGAATGCAATGGTTCAGTTGTCACTCAACAAAAGAATTATGATCCGTTACGTGATTAAGGGTACGGTCTATTTCCAACAGCTTATGATCCTATTGGACGTTCATCGACACCGCCTCAAATTTTGCAGTTTTGTGGGGTGCTAATTCGGATAGTGTAAACATTTTAAATGGCAGTTATCCCCGCAGTAGGTCACTCCGTGAATTAACAACGATGCAACGACCGCTAAAGCCATCGCCCTAAGCGGATAAAACGGATGGACCTTGCCACTGAGGCGTGAAGCGTTAATAACTGTTACGTAATTCATCGTGAAAGTGGTACAACTGTACTCTAGTCCCAGAGGTCTTCTTCTCGCACGAAATTTAGCCGCAGAAAGCAACAATTAATTTCGATAAACATGTCGGGCTGAATAATAGGCCTTACATCTTATCACGTAAAACATCAAAGTTCTTTTGTTGATTGACTACTATAAATACCAGAATGCAATGGTTCAGTTGTCACTCAACAAAAGAATTCTGATCCGTTACGTGATTAAGGGTACGGTCTATTTCCAACAGCTTATGATTCTATTGGACGTTCATCGACACCGCCTCAAATTTTGCAGTTTTGTGGGGTGCTAATTCGCATAGTGTTAACATTTTAAATGGCAGTTATCCCTGCAGTAGGTCACTCCGTGAATTAACAACGATGCAACGACCGCTAAAGCCATCGCCTTAAGCGGATAAAACGGATGGACCTTGCCACTGAGGCGTAAAGCGTTAATAACTGTTACGTAATTCATCGTGAAAGTGGTACAATTGTGCCCTAGTCCAAGAGGTCTTCTTCTCGCATGAAATTTAGCCGCAGAAAGCAACAATTAAGGACCTATTCTCTCGCTGATTGGTCATTCTTTGTCGCTCTTCGCACCTAAATTAAGTCTGAGAAGAAGAACAAGAATTATGATGAAAAAAGCCTCTGAGACTAGGGGCAACTGCAGCATGCGAGGGCATCCTGCGGGTGAAACAAGAGCCGAAAAAAGCTTGATGCTCTGGGAGGCTAATGCAGCTGTAAAAGAGAGGAAAAAATACATCAAGGTACGTTTGATGACTAACCTGCTCTTTCTCTCGTCTCTTCAAAATAGTCAATTAACTCCGGAAATAAAACTCCAAAGCTAAGTGCAAACCCAAGATTTACTGCTTTGCAGACAGCTGATAATATACATACCACCCAGGAATATAAAGTGTCTTTGTAACGTTTCCCGCAAAATAACGTCCTTATTTTCCCTAAAGGCACTTCATGGTCTCTTTCTAAATTCATCTTGAACAAGGATGGAAATAAACCGCACTCTAAAGAACCTGATCCAAACTTAATGAATGTCATGCATGATCAAAATATGCATAATTCCTAGACCAACGAAACAGCTTGAATGTCTGAGAGCATAATTGTTTAACAAACGTGAACCCATTGATCAAAACATGATGTCGATTAAGAGGCACACTCCAATAAAGCCAACATTATACTATTCGCGTTTTCACGTGAGTTTAATAAGGAGAGTCTACGATCCATTAGTAAAGACGTTATCCTGGACAGTTGAGTGCAACTTTGAGCCATAGTGAGGCTCGATTTCCGCCACTCTTTCGAGTCCAGTATCTTCAGGGGAAGGAGCGCTGGCTCCTCTCCCGTGACAGCGTCTAGTAATTGAGCACAAGTCTATTTCGTTAACAGTAAACCAAGCAATGTGTTGGAACTTTCCTTTTCTTGTATTGGTTTAAAAAAATCATGAAGTTAAGTTAAAAGATGAAAGATTCATCATCGTAAACTGACGCTTTGGTCGTTTGAAGTGTTTATATATTAAATTCTATGGCCAATGGCAGTCTCAGCCTGAAGAGGATTGTATAGTCAGCATCTGCTCGATTGTGCTCTGATAACTAATTAGCATGGAATAAAATCGAATTGAATGCTATGGCCAATGAGAGTCTCAGCCTGAATGGAATTTGCTTAAGGAAGATTGTTTAGTCAGCATCTGCTCGATTGTGCTATGATAATTAATTAGCATGGCATTAAAACGAATTGAATGCTATGGCTAATGGGAGTCTCAGCCTGAATGAAATTAGCTTGAGCAAGATTGTTTAGTCAGCATCTGCTTGATTGTGCTCTGATATCTGACTGATTTTTGAAAAACGTGGCTGCTCATTTGAAAACAGGCAAAGTCTGTTTTCAAGCCATTGGGGCGGTCTTAGAACCAAGGGGGGCGGGGGGCCCGTCAAGAGATGCCTATACAAAGTCTAGATGCTCTAATCTATGATTTTACAACCAAGGCACAAACTCTAACTCGGGATAATCCCCCCCCCCCCCCTCCTAAACTAACTTTGGTTTGCTCTTATAAGTGCAAACTAACATAATTTGACGTCAGTATTTATGTGACACTGCTTGGCAGAAATTGACCGCCAACAACTTTGAAATTACCAAGAACCCATCTCTTATATATGACTTATAATTAGCTTGACCTTTCAGGTGCCACAGGAATCCCCATGAAAGGACCAGTCAAATAATTATAGTCAGTCGTTAGACATGAGTAAGCTCTAGAAGTTGCATTGTCGAGGCTGGGGTGGAGTTTGACCCTAGCTGCATTCATAGCTGTGAATAGAAAGAACTTTGTTGTGCATCTGAAGGTGCTAGGTGACAGCATTAATGGGTAGCGTTTTGTAAATCCAGACAGAAATTAGCATGAAATGAAAACGAATTGAATTCTATGGCCAATTAGAACCTTAACCTGAAGAATGGTCGATTGTGCTGTGATATGAATACAACTGAATTTTTGAAAATGGTTAAAAATGTTTTTAGGCCGGGTTACTCTTTTTTGCTTCTTTTACATTTGTTTCCTTTTATATTTGTTGTTGTTTTTTTTTCCCACCCTCTTTTTTATGACTCGTGTTGTGCAGGTCATGCATGTTGAAAAAAGTAACAACTGTATATCTAGTGGAAAGGCATAATTTGTGGAGCCAAGGATGGGTTTTGTAGGTGTAAGGACTTTAACACATGTTAACAAATGTTAACACCATGTAAGTCTTCTTCAGGGAGAGTTTGGCTGTCGGAATAAAATTGGCATTGGTCGTCGTTGTAGTTCCACAACAGCTCCGTGGTCTGGGCAATATCGTGCAATGCGACAAAAAATACTCTAGGGTTGTTAGAGTGCTTATTTGTGACGAAGGGCTTAACATTGGCGTGGTTCAGCGAATGATTCATAGTTGAACCCCATGTCAAGGAGCTTCTCGGGTTGTCTTCAAATGGATCAATTCTGCAAGGAAATGGAATTGTCTTTTTAGAGGCGGAATATTTAAAAAGGTAATTTCACTATTTAGTGTGTAAAATTGACAGTATACCTCAGCCACCCTTTCTACTAAAGCGAGTAGTAGTGCATTTTTCCTCCAGTGACAATATCGTACTGCTGGTGTATTTCAGTGAATATGGCAAGTAGTTGTCAAGTATACAAAAAGAGTGGGTGGTGATCATGAATGTTTCAAGCGTATGAAACTTGCTAGACAAGCAAGATCAGCGTGCTCTGTACAGGGAAGTTATTCAAAACACTTTTAGTTGAAAGCGACAAAATACATTTGTCCTTGCTTGATTGGCACATGATATATCAACTTGTATTGTAGGTTAATTTGTTCATTTCGTTCTCCACAACTGTTGTGGTTTACCAGAAAAAGTGTAATTTATGAGTGCTATTAAAGCCTATCCTTTTTTTTTTTTTTAACTAGGCATTGCGGGAGCCATTTTGGTGTCCTCCGGAAAGAG
The DNA here is from genome assembly GCF_036669925.1 of Montipora capricornis. Classification (NCBI taxonomy): domain Eukaryota; kingdom Metazoa; phylum Cnidaria; class Anthozoa; order Scleractinia; family Acroporidae; genus Montipora; species Montipora capricornis. Next base: position 24,040,020 of record NC_090892.1, on the reverse strand, counting down.
ATGCCAGTAGCCACCCATTGAATCAAGTAAGCCACTTAACCGTCTGTTTGTTCTCTGGACAAAGGGGCGGCGCTATTCATGATGATAATTTTAGACAGAGGACAACGAGCCTAATGTTGATAATAATGCGGCAAAAATGAACGTGCCTACATTTCATCCAATACAACAACTGTGAGTCAAAGACATCTATTTACGAAAACTCACGCAATTTGTAGTGCCTCACTCTCGATGACCATTAGGGTGCAAGGCCTTTCTTTTATTCTTGGAAAAAAGAATTGTAATTATGTAATTGTGGAAATAGTCATTAAAAAGAAAAAGAAAAAAAATTATGGTGCAAGGCCTGCCCTGCTCCTTGTACAATGCTTCACGCCTCTCAGCCTCGTCAAGTGAAATGCGCTCTCCCTTTCGCAAATGATTTCGCATTTTTCTATGTCTCGTGAGGCAAAGGCCCAAGTTCCCGCTCCCCGAGGATCACTGGGTACATCATGTAACTAAAATACAATTTAGCACTTTTGTAAGTAAAATAATTATTTTTAATTGACAAGTATTTGTGCCTTGGGAAAGCAAATAGCAAAATACTTACTTACTTACTTCCGCCCAATCAGAAAATTATAATTTAATTCGCTCTGGAACTCGTCCGTTAAAGATACTTTCCCAGGGGCTCTTCTCGCCTTACTTGAATATTATACGCCAGTCCCGATTCACGTCCCGTCTGGACTGACTTGCCCCTGGGTTTCCGAGGATGAGAAC
>NC_090892.1:24014270-24034270 GCF_036669925.1 Montipora capricornis | reverse complement strand
CAGGGATAAAATTTGGTGCTACCGCTTCAGGGCTGCTACAATCGCACTTTCTTTACGATTTTTTTCCAAGCGCGTTGTACTTACTACTTGCAAGTACCGGTATCACAAATAGCTTGGGGTCTTCCATCGCCGGCTGGTGTTTGGCTACACAGTGTCTTAAATTTCTTTATGCGGTCGCCAGTGATGTTTTTTTCCCCTTAACAATTGTTTCATTAAAGCCACACAGACGGCAACAATTCACAAAAGCACTTCTAGGCTCATCACTGCAAAACTTTACTTAACAGCGAGGCAATACACATATTTTTTGCATTTAGGAAAAATAAGTCAAGATAAATTTGCCGCGCAAAAAAAAAAAAAAAAAAAACAAGTTGCAATCTGCTCAGCAGACAGGAATGCTTATACCAAAATTAATTCACGACGGTAGTTTGAATTGAAAAGCGGAACAGTAAAAGACGACAGTACCTTCCCTTGCAATTGGTCTTCCTCCTGATTTATTCATAGTGGGCTCTTCGATGTTTTGACCAAGAATTTCGATTTTACACATGTACAGATAATTGTCATCACTTAATGAATCCTGTATTTTGCGGGTCCCTTTGCGACCCAAATTGTCATTGCAGGGTATGTCTGTTGTACGAATCAGGAAAGTCGAGCGCTAGAAATAAAATGCTGACAATTTGGACAATTGATTTTAGTCTGTAAGCTTTGCGATTGTCAATGGCGGAGCAACCTCTGAGAGCAGAAACTTGTTTTATAAGGCTACTGAATTTAATTCTTTGCAACTTTTTTCAGACATGTTCTTCCTTTTGCAGAAATATAACTCAACCCTTAGATAACGCCAAAAACAAATGGCAAAAGCTAATTTCCTTTGCTCAAAAGAATGATGGACCGCGACTGGCATTTCAGCCAGCCTGTTAGCTGTGGAAAATGATACACATTGATTAAAGGAAGAAGACTGGCTTATTGACCGTACATTTGCAGAAAGATTTGAAAAAAAGATACACGCAGACAAACACCCATTTGAAGGCAAAGACCGGCATTTCGATGAATCCACGACATATACATGTCTATGAAAGCTTTCACAGAAATAAAACAGCGCTAGCTTGACACAGGAGGAAGGGGAATTATAATCCGCGCACGAAACAAGGGGGAAAATTGCTGTTGATGTTGTTGTTGTTGTTGTTTTTTTTTTTTTTTTTTTTGCACCTCCTGAGATTTTGTCTTCTGCGCTTTTAATGGCTTGGTAGGTTGTTCATGGTGGTACTATGAATTGACAGAACAATGCAAGTTTACAAATTACAAAATTTTATTCACGCTTTCATGTCACCACGACTCCACTTATAAGTTAATTTCTCACCGTTGTCAAAAAATACCGGTCCTAGATCAATTAATTGTTCTGTTGGCGACATTTGGTCTCGGACTCGGCCTCTGTGATGTTGTGATTGCCACACGTGGTCATGGTACCATGTGGTCTTGGTTTATTTCTCACGGGACAGAGGAGACGCTAATCTCGTACCCAGATCTCACTGTTCCAGGGACAGAGTAAGATCTGGTTACGAGATTAAGGAGACACTTGGAACTGGGTTATATGTTTTAAATGGCTTTTTCCGCGACACCATGGGAGCAGAGCCTCTCAGAGCCTCTCTGAAACCCCACCAGAGGGCGAGCAAGAGAGGCTCTGCGGAAATAGTGTCGTGTCTTTTAAGCCGCCGCAGCCCAAGTTTCTGGGCTACTCAATCCTGTCAAACCGGTTTCAGCACCGCACGCATGATATTTTTGACAAGGCGAAGGTCAAAATAGAGCCTTCAGTACGAAAACCAATATGGAATTTAGGAGTGCGATCGAGATTTGGCCTGGGTTCCAAACTGTCGCTAAGCAACGGCTTGCGAATACTCCACAAACACTTCACGATTTCTGCAGGGTCCTTTCTTTCCCGTCCAGTTAAAAACGGCTCTGCTGGCAGGGTGTTTCCAGGAATGGACGCTGAGGCAAAGAACTTCTCAATGGCGTCGCCGCACGCCTAGATACGGACGTGATCATGAATGAATGAACGAAAACTGTCGAGTCACATAATTGTTAATTGTTTATCAAAGTCTATGATAGGGCATCTCTGCCTGCCAAAGCTCTTCCAACACACTGCTATTGCCAGGGAAACGAGTAGTGAAGGAGTTGATCATGCCTGTTGGACTTCCCTCAAACTCTGTCAGTGTTACAGAATTGTCAGCTGCAGGAAATACATGAAATAAATAAATAAATATACATTGAATTTTTTTCTAGAAAAGAAGCAGTGTATTAGTATTAGAAAAAAAAATCTATTATTTGATGACCATTTATTAACTACAAATAGGTTCCCAATAAGTCGGATAAGTCGGATAAGTCGAATAAAAATTCATTTGAACCCTGAAATACTAGAGGCTGTTCTCACTAAAAATGGAAGTGATTTCCTCATTCTACAATTCAATGAAAATATAAAAACTCAAGAGCATTTGTTCGTGCAAAATTTAGGTTAGGCAAGCTGGCTCGCTTTTCTGCAATCCCGATTTTGCAAACAAAAGGTCGGCTGACCGAGATTCCAGTCTCAGCTCCCGAGAACTCCGCCAGCTGAGCTGTAAAAATATCTGATCTTTCAGCCTGAGTGCAGAAGTTAATTTTTCAAATGGCTTTGGAAAAACTTCAGGACTCTCCGGTTTTCCCCTCCCATAAAAAAAGCCACCACCTGATCTGATCTACCTAGTTACTTTAATTTGATTTTATTTACAATCGTATCTCCCCATTAATAATGGTAATTGAACTGAGTGGAGTGCAATTTGGTCTCAACTCATACGGGTGATTTCAAAATTGAGCGAGCGCACAGCGCGCGTTTGACTGGAAATCAGACGTACGAGTTCAGACCAAAATTGCACGACACGAAGTTCAATTACTACTTAATTACATCCATCTAGAAATCGCACAAATAAATTGCTCAAATACAGGATTTCAGACAGTACCAATATTTTATTGATCCATTTGGAAAAAAAGTTGCAAAATTCGTCACACAATGTCTTCTTTGTCTGTCATTTTCCTGCGATTCAATTGTTTACTTTAAACATGATTTAAAATCTGATTAGCTGTTTTGGTTTAGTGCTCTTTTCTCATTGGTGTGGGAAAAGATACCACTTAGAACAAAAAATAGCGCGATTTGTGAATAAATCGCACTGCTGAGAGCCAATGAGATTGCAAGGATCACCAGCGATTTCTAAATGGATGTAATAAAAAGGAATACTGTCTTGCGCTCAGTAAATAAGCTTGAGACCATGCAACAAAATGACCATAAAGGGATTATTACAAATATGGGGTCACTTCGAAGTGAAGCTATTAGTCTCCCCCCTCGGGGCTTTTCAGGACTAATTTACAATGTTTTTCGAGGGACTTTAGCCAGACTGCTTATTACACAGTTTAAGATTTATTTTAGGAAGTGAAAGATGCTCCCGTTCAGATAAGGTCAGACCACAACACCGGGGACTACGTCCCCTACTCTTATCGAATAGTGAGTGGGTTCTTTTAACGTCCCATACTATTTAATTTCCAACAAGGGTTATGAGACGGGACCTCCGGTTTACAGTCCTTATCCGAGAAGACTTGAAAGTCTAACCCTTTGCAGATGTAATTACAAAGGTAGCACATTCTCCTCAGTTATTTTAAGACCCTGAGTGTTGGTCCGGACGCAGTCGAACTCACGACCTCCCGCATGACAGCCCGATGCTCAACCAACTGAGCCACCCGTTGCATTGCTAAGAAGTCGCTATGAAATTCATATGCGAGATGGTAAAGGAAACAGGCCTAAAACAGGAAAAAAAAGCCCGAAATGTCCTTTTTGCGGGAACTGGAAATCGGGTAGGGAAGCGGCGTGGTCCAGTGGTTAGGGAGTTGTCCCGCGTTCAAATCCCGTTCTAATCTCTGGTTTGGATTTGTTTCTGGTTATCCTGGATTCAATTCTACCGCACTTTGTAAATAACCAACTGGTTGGCTCCAGCCAGTTGTGGTTCTTAATCATGTTTCTGTTAAGTTTGAATTGTTTCTTTCAGATTATTAAAAGTGGGGTGCCTGTGAACTAGCTTGATAGCTGAGTGCACTTCCACTACAAACAAAGCGTTTACTTTACGTTTCTTCTAAAAGACACGAAGGCCCTAAAAACCCTAGACCCTAAACACATCGATTGGCAAGAAAGCCCACCCTCAATAAGAGCCACAAAAGGCATCATCTCGAGGCTCTGGGGAATAAATATAACGATTTGCATGAGTTTATTCCTCAAAACCTCGAGATGATGTCTTTTGCTTGGGACTGAATTTTAATATATCGAAAGTGGGCTATTCAGGAATCGGACTCGACCAACAATCCGGAATAAAACAATGCTCTTTTAAATCCCCAACTTCAACATCACTCGTGTCTCGGAATACTTAACGGCATTAAGTTTTCTCCAAATGTCACTCCTCAAGTAAGGATAAAGTAAACCAATCAAAACTAGAAGTAATTACACGTAGCCGACACAAAGCGCGGGAAAATGTGCGCGCGCGAGCCACGATTGGTTTTGGTTTCACTTTTGATTGGTTGAAGAAGTGGCGCGAGAACTTTGAACCAATCACTTGATGAAGTAATGTAAAACCAAAGCAAATTGCTAAGTACTTTCGACACTCAATTGAAAACTGCTCTCGGATTAAGTGCTGCATTTACTCTGACCTAAAAATAACGCTAATCTTTACCCTCGCCTTACTGTTACAAATAAGTAGCAAATGTTGGATATCAAAATTGGGCTTGCATGTAATTACTCTTGCATTTCTGGAAATAAGTGAAACTCGGCACAAATTCCGGGGTCAATTCAATAAAATAAATAAGAGTTACACGTCAAGTTTTTACTCGGGTAAATTACGCGTGTAAAGCCCAACTTGTAAATTCACGAATTCAATAAGAGATTTTTCTAGACTGGAATTCACACGTGTAGCCCGGGTCACGATACAATTGTAATGCACAACTGTAGTTTTACTATTGTAACTGTTCCAATTGCACGAGGTTTATTTGTTGGCCGATACTCGAATGCCGTGACAGAGAGGCGATATTTCTCACGAAATTCACGTGGATTTTCAATGTCAAGCAACCCGTCTTTCCTCAAAAGGTCTAGGCTGCCGAATAACTCAGTGTCTCAATAGCTCTTCAAGTTCTTCTTCGCTCGACGAGAACATATCAAAAGTTCGGAAGACGCTTCCTACAAGTCGTACGTTAAGCTCACAAGTACCGCTAACTTGCACTTGTAATTACCAATTATTCAGGACCCCGTTGAAGTCCTAAATTTTTCTGGCTTCTTTACGCAATTGCAAAAATTGCGTTCATAACTGCGAGGATCATAGCTTCACTTGATTTCATATCCGCAGTTCATATATGATCCACTCATTTAAAATTTTTGTTTTGTTCTGTTTTGATTTAATACGCAATATTGACAACGCAATGTAACGAAGTTTGTAAGATCGCGCGCGCTTTAAATTCAACGGCGATTTCAAAATATGTAACACTGAAGATGACGGATGTACCGTCGAAACATGTCTGGAAAATTAAAGAAAGTTGTTATGTTTATACATTTCATATATCATTTCATCGTTGTGTAATTAACAAATTAGACGATTGTAAAGATAAAGTCGGCGGACTCCTGTAAAACTCTTACTGAATTTTGCACGGGACAAATGTTTTACGAGACATCTGGTTTGTCTCTTCTACTGGGCAACCCTGCCCAGAGGGAAGGAGCACGAACAGGACTCGAGGTCCTATGCGAGGTTCTCCACCCTACCCTATCCAGACCAGAAAGACCAGACCACAACACCGGGAACTACATGCCCTACTCTTTACGACACGTGTGCGGGTTCTTTTACGTCCCACAGGACTACATGTATGAACAATGAAGGGTTGTGAGACGGGACCTCCGGCTTATCCAGCCTGTTGCTCAACCAACTGAGCCATAGGTGTAGCGCTACACCTGTAATTACAAGTCGGAGTCTTGTAAAGATGACTTGAAACGATGTTTATTGAACTCATTTTTGTGTTTACATGCAAAAACATGGGTTCAACTTGTAAACTACACCTGTAAAATTTTTATTGAATTGACCCCAGGAATGAAACTCGCGCCACATTAAAAAATATAACTCGAGCCACATTCGGAAAGGAGGTGGAACGACAGCATTTTCTTTACTACACACCCCTTGCTTTTAAGAATTGTCTATTTACCTCCTAACGTTGTGTGAGCTTGTACGAACAATCTTCTCGGTGTCTTGCGTGCAAGCACTGTCTTTCGCAGAGCTAGAAATTCATCATCGACCACGGAGTATTTATCGTACAAAGCTTTCCCACCAGTGTAATCAGCTGTCGACTTATAAACCTGTTGTAAAATATGATTAGCAAAAGGAATCAAATGACCAATGTCGTAATGGAAAGATGGCTATGGGCATACACAACTACTTTCAATTCTTATCCCACATTAGTAAATTTTTAACAGAATTTTTTTTATTAAGCTCTTACTAACCGAGCGCGAGGGCTGTGCTGGCGAAGAATATTGGCCCGAGGTCGTGGGAGTCCATGGGTCCGTACAAAAACGACCGAGGGCCAATATTCCCCAGTACGGTCCTGAGAAAGTAAGGTTCGTAAGTTGTTTATCGAATGGCATCGCTTCTTTGAGCGATCGGACACTTCTCCACTTGGTAAATGTTCGTAATCTTCGTCTTCCATCAGCCAACTTTGAACGGCTGAGACTTTTACATGTAAAACTAAATTCTGCTTGCAATAATTGTACTGTTGTGATGGAAAAAAATATTTTTTTTTTGTGTATCGCTGAACTTGAATTTCCCAGGAGAGAGAAAAAAACTAAGAAAACGGGCCGTTTCCATGGTAATGATCCATACAAGGGACCTTTCGATCGGAGGACGAGGACGAGTATGAGTACGAGTTTTCCGTTCTGAGCAAGCACACTTCGAAAATGTCGACCTCCAAACCTTATGCGCATGCTCTACAGGTCCCTTCGTTAAAATCCTGACCGAAACCAGTCAATCAGAATGCTCCATTTAACCTGAGAATTGCTTGCGATATAATAATTCTTTTTAATTGTGAAATCCTCCTGTCGATCAAGAATCGCAATAATTGCTAAATAAAGAACAAGTGCAAAACATTGCGGATATTGGGATATTGTGAATACAGAGAAAACTCACCGCTTCGAGATATAAGGTGATAACGACCTATCGTAATGCGTTGCTTTCTTAACATTTTGCACTGATGTGATACGGTCACATTTGTCAGTTACACAAAAGCAGAGAAAAAGTACGGAGAGTAACTGCCTTTAAAGACGGTGCCTATTAATTCAAAGGTATTTTTCCCGGTTTATGAATAAGCGGGAAAAGAAGATCTTAACAAGAGTTATTGAAATCCAAAAAGAAAATTGGGGGCAACGACGCATTTTTCAATCAAAATTAATCAACAAAATTTGTAAAAACTTTTAAAATACAAAGCGATGTATCATGTATGGAGTTCTTTTCCAAATTGAAGCTTAATTATCTCTGAAAAAAGCGCGGCTATCCCCAATTTTCCTTTTGGATACCAAGAGTACTTGCTGAGTTCTGCTTTCTCAGGATACTTTTAAACTGCGCAAAAATATCCGTGTATTGGTAAGCACCACCTATAGGAAACCTGAGTATCTCGAGATGCGCAGAACGTATGCGCAGTAACAATAGTAGGCACCGTCCTTAAACCACTCTGAAAGACACCAACCCTCCCTCCGTCCCCCGCATTAACTGCTTATCCAAACAGGTAGACTCAACATGACGTATTTCAAAGCATTTTGCTGGATGACAATGACGGTCCTGACTCCTTCATCTTATCAGTCATCAATCGCTTGTCTCCTAGCTAGTCTAGTATTTTATACAGTTATTAGGAGGTATTGTACCTCGCTCAAGTTGTGTTTCTCCCTGTTTGGCTATTGTATTACAGGTATAAACTGCTTTTGTGTTTTTGAGGAAATGTACAAAAACCACTCACGAAAAGAGAATGTGACAAAATATTAATTGTATTTTTGCCTTTGGGTGTCAGATTATGGTTATTTAGAAAGAACTCCAAAATCCCTTTCCTCCCACAGCCGGTTAAAGCACACATTCGTGACACAAACCTGCAGCTTCCTGAGAAAGTTTCCAATGGCTGGTCTACCCACAGATTCTATCTTCTCTCTGTCCAGCGTTATCAACACATCTGGTTTGCCATCTGAGCCCTCTGCTAAAGTGGTCAGCTGAACCAAACCTTTGCCTGCTTCTAGGAGCACGCGCAGAATGACATAGCGTGCATGCATATGCGCCTGGAAGACAACAAATTCTTTATTTGATATAAAACAAGTTTCTTTCATAAAATGCCGACCAGTAAGCTAATCTGGATCAGCGTGCGCGACTCTGAGTCCCTAAATGATTCAATGATTCAGGACAACTGTAAATGGCTGACCCACTAGTCTTCTCTTAAAAAAAAGGATGCAAATCGTAAGATCCGTCTCACACAACCTCAGTGGTCATAAACTTGGGGGGGGGGGGGGGGAAGGGAAAAGGGAGTTGCCGGTGTCGAGGATGAAATTCTAGAAAGCCAAATGAGGCACCTTACTGAATATCCTTTAAACAATACGGTCAGGACACTATCACTTTTTTTAAGTGTTGGCTGTGGCATTTTTACGTACCTGTCTCCATTTGTTATTTTCAGGTGTGAAAAATTCTAGTCCCAGAAGACCTGCTCGCACCATGTTGAGCCAATTGATATAAACAATGTTGTCTGCATCGGAACCTTCATGGCCAAATATTCTACAACAAAATACCGTAAGTGAAGGTATCATCAAAACGTATCCAGCCAAACTCACATTGACGAAGCACGTCGTCAAAACAAACATTCAGGTAAAGCCAAATCTCAATAATAACAAAATTTTAACAATACCTCAGCCATAACCTAAATACTGGTAATCCAACAATTGCCTAATTACAATTCCACCAAAATTTACCGAGGCCACAACTCAGCCTTAATCCAACCATGGCACAGCCCATGCATAATGATAACCCAAACACAGCTCAACCTCGATGCAACCACAACATAACTCCAATCACAGAGGAGCCCATCAGGGTGCTTCTGCTCCAACCTCCTCTTAATCCAAGTCCTAACCCAGCCATGGCACAACTCTCATGAAAACACAACCTAATGACACCTAAATTTAATCGAGGTATAACACAACCCAATCCAAAAATCTAACACGGCTTAACCTCAATCCAATAATAGCTCGACCACAATCCAACCATAAACTAACCGCAACTTAACCTCAATCCAATAATAGCCCAGCCACAACCTAACCATAGCTTAACCTTAATCCGACGATAACCCAATTTCAATCCAACCATAATCCAGCCACAGCTTAACCACAGCTTAACCTCAATCCGACCACAACCCAACACCAGGTCGACGTTTCTGAACATTCGGCCGGCAATTTCAATAAAGGCTTTCAAATATTAATAACAAAGGTACTGACCTGAGAACGCGCTTCTCTGTACAGAGAAAGAGCCCCACACATTCAGCCCGACATTCCTCGTATGAGGAACTCAACTCGGCAAACTTAGTGTACCACGTGTCGCCCTCCAAATAACAGCTAGTGATCTGGAATCCAAAACGATTCAACAAGTCACACTGACTGGTTTCATATCTAGTTGTAGGAAAATTTGCGTGCGATTTTTTTTCCGCCAACCACTAAGAATAGTAATGCAAAAACAAAGCATTAAAGGTGCTACCGAACGTTTTTGAATTCTTACCTTTTCACCGGTTTCCGTGTGTTTCACAGTTTCAATATCAAAATTGTAGGAACCATCGGCCCGCTGAGGAAAAAGAGACTGGTTTATCAGGTTTAATAATTTGGCTAACAGCAGTGCAATTCAAGTATAACACAGTGCAAAAAGTGTAATACACCAGTCCAAAAAGTGTAATTCCAGTGCAAATTACACATCGAAATTCTGGATTATGATTGGCTCTTTTACTCCCCAAAAATCTGCATAGGCATTGTTTTCGACTTCTCTTGGGACATTTTCATGTCCCAGGAAAAATTGCAAACAATGGTTATGCAAACGTTTTGGGGGGTAATGGAGGTGTATTATGGGATTGTGCAAGTAGCGAATTAACAAGTAATCACATGATTTTTACTCGAGCTTATTTCTTCCAAATTGCACTTGAAATCATGTGATTACCTATACTAAAAGCACAACGTACAGCAAAACGGCTCAAAAGCCTTTAATTAAAAGCCAGTCGTTCTGTTGTAGTTCGCGTGCGCTTCGCATGTGCTCTGAACGCAGCAGCTCTACTTGCGTTTCTTCTCCCTCGGACTCTAAATGTAGCATTAAACATGAAGCCATCCTATCAAAGGAGTGGCTTTGGCCTCTACTTTTCGTTTCTATTCCCTCAAGCGCGACTGAATGATCCAAGATGGCAATTTACAGTCACAGCGAAACGTAAACAGAACCCTTAAAAGACGTTTCTATCGCGATGAAGGTGGACGACGATTTTAAAAACAAGGAAGACAAACACACAGTTTAAAATGTTACGGACGGTCTGTGGTTAGGGGCTTTTTGTTGCTCAAATTACCAAAAAGTCGTCGAAGAATGTTCGCATTTGCTTATGATATCGCGCCTCAAAAAGGTGCGTCTTCGAGTTTAAGTCACTTACAATTGTATTACTTACTTATAACTGTACTACATGTACCTTAATGAACAGTTTTCCGCTTCCATGACCTAACAACTCATGAAGGCCAACTTGGACCTCAAACGCAGGGCCTTTGAGTTTTGTGAATAATTCCTGATAAAAGCAAGTAAAATAATTAAAAACTCAGTATTTTATTTCTACTGTATTCCCATTTATGGTTGGTTGCTGGTATACTAGTAGGCTTATTTAGCAAGAGAACAGGAACGTCAGTGGCGACGTCGCGTGCAGTGAAAATACCAATGAGAATTCAGAATAGAGTAGAATCCACTTTGTTCTGCTCTCTTCTAAATTTTCGTTGGTATTTTTGCTGCACGCGACGTCGCCACTGACGTTCCCGTTCTGTTGCTAAGTAAGCCTAGTAACTAAACGGCGAGACTCCAAAAAACTCGCCTCTGCGCGACTGTGTAAAGCAAGATCCCCGGAGATTTGGCATCGGTTTAACACTCTAGCCTCTTTCTACGTTATGCCTTGGTTTTGTATCCTGGAAAACCATCGACGATGTAATATTTCAATTTCTCGGCCGTCTATGGTGTTCCATCCCCGCCAAAAATCAAAATTAGTTTTTGATATTCAAGTTTAACACTCATCTTCCAACTTGTGGAACTAACATTTGAGTTAAGCACTCAACATCAAACTTTTTAATTCCAGTGTTCTCCGGGATAGGTGGTATCAATGTCTTGAGATTAATGTTAAACGTCTTAACACCATCTCGAAACTTCTCAGGTTTCAATTTGTAATCCTTCCTTGTGCTTGTACATGTTCATTGCCGTGACTTTAACATCTTCAGTTCCCACGGCCTGCTCACGTCTGACCTTGTGGCTCAGTCGGTAGGGCAGCGGTGATCTAACCCGAAGGCCGTGGGTTCAATTCCCACCCTGGTTAGAGTTTTTCTCTGTCCTCGTGTGGGCCCATTTCCATTAGTAGGGCTAACTCTCAAATGGTTCATATGGGGTAGAAACCTAGCACTTCAAATTATACTCTAATCCGTTAAGTCTGTCAAAATAGTACTCTTCTCATTCAACGTTGTCGCGAAATATCCAGATTTTGTCAGTTGGATTACCTGAATACAACATCGTCGAGAAAAATTGACTTCGCATTGCAAAAGGCGTGCGATTTTCGCCACAAAGGTATCGAATGTCAAGCGTGACGTAGCCTCCTCTCGAAAGGGCCTGGATCAAGTCCGAAAATCTGGATAATGGCGGCTTTGTACACTTTTGTGTGAGCTATAAATGACCCTTATTTTCAGGATTGAAAGATTGGAAAATTCCAGCGGAATGGGATCAATAGCTCTAAGATTAGACTATATAATTGGGATGCTGGTCAATCTTGATGTACCTGATTATATCGTCACTACAATAAGCACTCCCTATGAGGTCCTTATATAGATTGAAGCGAATCACAGTTCCAACGCACAAGTTGACCAAGGTCATCATGCCCAGTCATTCTGGCGCTCGAGGAAGGCCATCGTTTGAAATAACGCCAGAGAAACTACCTTTTTTTTACTGGCTCAAGGCTTCAAAGTGAAGGAAATTAGCACTATGTTGGGAGTTTGAAAGGAGAATGTCCGTGTTCGGGTTGAGTGCGTCTGGTTAGTGTTTTTCCCTTTTCTTTTTACCCCTTACATTATACAGTATGTTTTTTTTTAATTCCTTGCTCTTAGTTTCTGCTAGGATCTCCTAGCAGGCAAATAACCGATAATTCTCTTAAAATATTTCGTAGCTTTTACGTTACACGAGACAAGGCGATGTGTGGTACAACGTCCAAGATCCTACTTGAAAATGGCTTTTGCATGAGTATTTCAGTTACTGTACCTCTCTCCACTTCACGAATGTTTAAAAAGTGTCGTACCCTCATTGCCATTGATTTTTGGCGGGGATAGAACACCATTGCCGTCACCAGGTTTTGCCAACTACTAAAAGCTAGAAATCGCAAACACCACGATCCTCTGGAAAGATCGTCCACCAATAAGAGAAAATCGGGATTGTTCCTATTTTGCCGACGACTTCTGGTTTTTTGCGATTCTCAGTAAATCATACTTAACATATTAAAACTCAAATTTGTACTGTCAAGGGTGATCGGGAAAGCTGAAATCCCAGATCGCGTAGGATTTGCCCAAAATATGAAAAATTAACATTATGCCCCAGGGCCCACGCTATGCATGTCGACCTTATGAAACCGAGGAAAATTTGGGAGAGAAAGAAATGTGGGTACTGATATCCAAAATGGCAACCAAACAAACCAAATCCACAAAAAAAGGCCTCACTTGCCTCTCAAAAAGTAACCTCTATGTACCCTGGATTCCAGAGGTTATTTTCTCGCCATGAAAAGAGTGACAAAAGAGCGAGTCATGAAGCGGCGAGAAAAACCTCTGGTACAGGCTGTTAACCTTACTGAACATGCCGCCCTAATCTCGTTGCGCTTTCCACTTCCAGAGTCAACTTTTGACCCTGGAGATTTCATTGGTCGATCGACAAACCGTTTTTTTCATAAGGATTGCCATTCGTTAAGTCGAGGGGGACGATCAAACCGGTTATTCACTGGTGTAATACAAGAAGACTATGAACGGTACAGTAGCGATAGCGACACGATAATCACAAATTCATGGCTGGCAGATTGAGGTTAATTCGTCTCATTGACGCTGGCTGAATGTTTGCTGTTGGGTGGCCTTAGAGGGGGCGTAATCGAACAAGCACTCTGATTTTGTTTGGGAATTTGACGAAGGTGTGACTGAGCTTCTGACATCTTTACACCTCAATGCCTCGAGTCATATTGAAACTGCTCCAGGACTCGTAAAGTTCTTTAAATTTTTTCAGTTCTACTTCTAGGACTTGAATGCAATTTTCTTATTTCTCCAATTCACGTTTGCATTTGTAACAAATAATAGTTTCGTGAAACGCTCCGACAAAAAAAACTCAGAAACGATGTATCGCACAGACTTGAGAACTGGTGAGGTGATTTATGAATTTGTCTCCTACAATATTCCAAGTTTTTGGCTTATTTCATTGAACAATTTCGATTTTATTTTTTTGTTACGTCACAGTGACAACGATTAATTCACTCCACCGTGAGAATTTCCCAGTAGAGTGACCGGTAAACATTGCACAAATATTTTTATCACGTGGATACAACCAGTTTGCCCAAGTTTCTAAGATAAACTCTTACTCTGGAAGTCAATCAAAATAAGTTGATTTGCACGGAAGTGAGGTTTTTAACGGCCTGTACCAGAGGTTTTTCTCGCCGCTTCGTGACTCGCTCTTTTCATAGCGAGAAAATAACCTCTGGAACGCAGGGTAACCTCTATGAGGCCCGAAAATGCAGAATCCCTTTAAATGACCCACTTTCAAACCTTTCAGGGATGGCGTAGTGTTGAGAGCACTCGCCTCCCACCAATGTGGCCCGGGTTCGATTCCGGGACTCGGCGTCATATGCGGGTTGAGTTTTTTGGTTCTCTACTCTGCACCGATAGGTTTTCTCCGGGTACTCCGCTTTCCCCTCTCCTCAAAAACCAACATTTGACTTGATTTGCGTTAATTGTTAATTTCAGTTTACAGTGTCCCCAATTAGCGCTCCAGCGCTAGAACGACTAGACACCTAAAAAAGGTTCTTTTCTTTTCATTTCCTTTCCACGAGTTAAGACCCCAGAAAAGCTTCTCCTCCCCCTTTGATTATTACAGAAATTTCACATACTTGGTCTTCGTCGCTGAGAAAAGTCACTTTTTTGTCCACAGACTGAGCAGCCAGTACATTTCCGAGCGAGACATTCTTGAAGCCTTCTTCTTGACGAATATCATCGTCTGTATCACAAAGTAAAAGATTAGCATG
This sequence comes from Montipora capricornis, assembly GCF_036669925.1. NCBI lineage: Eukaryota > Metazoa > Cnidaria > Anthozoa > Scleractinia > Acroporidae > Montipora > Montipora capricornis. The sequence continues at coordinate 24,019,678 of NC_090892.1, read as the reverse complement.
CGGACAGGAGTGTTTCACCGGGAACTGAAACACTCGTAGAAGCAATGCAACCACCTCATCCCAAAAGAGAGTAGTGTTTACATTAATATTCATGAGTCAAAACATCCCCCCCCCCCCCACCCCTCGAGAACAGAGTATCGTATACATTTATATTCCGGAGTTCACATTCATGAGACATAACGACGTGACAGAGATAGGATATTAGGGAGTTTAAGCACGCGACGTCTTTGAGTCGCGGAAGGAAACCGGAAGTGAACATGTCGCATGCCTGGACAGTAGTGTCTCCCAGATTTTCACCCTTATCACCTCTAATGGAGGAAAGATACTTAGAAATATAAAGGTGGCGGTGACAAGATAAGTAAAAAGGGAAAACAGCTCACTTCCGGTTGTCGTTTGCGGCTTAAAAACGTCGCTAATCGCGCGCGAAATACTTACAATAGTGGAGAGTTAAAATTCCCTAATAATAAATTAAATGATTTTTCCACAAAAACGTACAGTTTGGTATGTTAATTCCAGCCGGTATTCCACTGCTTCCAAAGCCCAAAACGTCAAGTGAAGTAAAGTCTGGTCGCAAAAACTTGTCCTTTTCGTAGGCAGAAGGCCAAGGAAGAGCCGGTAGAAGTTGCTCAGCACTGGTAACTAGCGATGTAAACTTTGCACTCATTTCTTTGTTTACAACAGACACAAAACCTGCGAATAGAAATTGAAGCACTCATAGCTGGACCCCTGAGACCCTCGGCCAGGATTCTTAATAAGCCTTAAGAGTCTACCATTGGTTGAAAAAAAAAAAAAAAAAACAATCAAACTTCCGGTTGGAACTCCAAATTGTACAGCCCCTTCCACCGCAAAGATTGAAACTCTCAGACGAACTTCTAACTGAAATGACAGGAAATTCAAGCATCGTTTTCCGACTACCACTAGGGAAAGTTTTCTCATCTTTTGATACCTACAGGTGTACGTGCACGATTGCTCAATATGGTAACTGCCGTATAGAATAGTTACCGATCTAGCTTTTTATTTGTGAATTTCTTTTTTTCAACAACAGCGAATTTCTCAGTCTTAATATGCAGGGGAGCAAATAACCTGTTTTGAGTCTGCTTGTCGTTTCTGTTGTATTGTTGTAGGCATAGAAAGTTCAGACAATTCTCGGCCAGAGTATTCTGCATGCAAGAACTTGCTAGAATTACATCGGTCAGTTTTCATCAGTAAGCAATACTAAATAGATCTGCTGTAAAAAGTGATAAATTGAGGAATGATAGAGGAAGCGATGTCCTGTGAGACTAAAGAAGTGACAGTTGTTTTGGACAAGTGGGTATAGTTCCTGATTTGATAGGACTAAATTATTGCAAGTGTCACGAAAAGAACTTTGCTAGCGGACAGTTTAGTTGTTGTACCTTAGGTTATTGTAAGGTAGTAGTTTGTCCCGCAAGTCAACAAGTATAAGTAGTAGAGGTTACGCTTCTAGTCGAGTCTTCATCTCGCCGTCGGTAATTGCTGTAACAGTATATATAGTTTGGAGTAGCCAAAAAAAAGCCCTGGAAACAAGTGGAAACAAGTCATCGTAGCGCAAGAAACAGTGCGAAGAAATTAAAATTGTGAACAATTCAGCAAAAATTAAGTACACCCATACTTTAAGGATTCATATAGCGGATAAACCGTGTCAGATTTGGTTAAATTGAGCCATAAATAGATTCTGAGTGAACTGTCACTGGTCTGTCTTGCGAAGAATTAAGCCACCAAGTTTATCGTTATCGCAGCCGCGAGAGGATCATGCTTTACAAAACGGCATTGCAGGGAAAACCTGTTACATACTTCCAAGAAATGCAAGCTGTGTATGACAAACGTCACGAAGTGTCCCCAACCTCTATATTAACGAAAGAAAAGCTATCGCTAAAGAGTGTTCAAGTGTCGCTCTAGCTCTCCTTCTTACGTAGGCTGGAAAAGTAATCGCGGCCTTATCCTAAGCTAAACGTAACTCGATCTCTAACCTTCACGCTACTAGTTCACGTTTTGACTTGAAGAAAAGCATGCAAATCTTTCGACATCTAGCACAAAATAATGTTCAGTCCTTCTACCCAAATTTTGAATAAGCATAGTTTCCTATTTCTCTTGGGACTTACAATGGTCAAAATGCTTATTCAAAAGTTGGGTGGACAAAAAAAAAAGGATTATCATAATGGTATTTTCCACTTCACGTAAGACGGAAAATAAGACTTACCTTCATATTCTGCTCGTACACCAAATGGGTCCCTGTACGTCTCAATGAATCCTATATAGCTGTGAAAAAAGAAAATATTAATCATAATTATGACGATGATGCATATGATGACAGTGAAAGGAGACCAGCCATGCTACTGAACAAACTAAGATTCTGTTCTGCTTTACAGCTTTAATTTCATTATAAATCAAATTGTAAAATTTCAAGCAGTTAATAACCAAATACTTTTAACAGTGTTTTAAGATGGGTGGCATAGCAAATCGCCAATGATTCTTGTAATTATTAGGTACAATGAGACTGGCGTGATACTTTAACTGAAAACAAAAGACTGAAAAAAACAAAAACAAAACAAAACCAGAAACAATAGCTTTATCTTTGAATAAAATAAAAGCTTTAGAAGGTTTTCATTTGGTCTACAGCGGCCATGTTGGTGCAGAGGACAATACAGAAAAACGTCTTTTGGGAATTTAACTATCATAGAGCGGTTTTCAATTGAGTGCCGAAAGTAATTAGGGAATTGCTTTGGTTTTGTATTAATTCACTCAGTGATTGGTTTAAAGTTCTCGCGCCACGTTTTCGACCAATCAGAAGTGAAACCAAAACCAATCGTGGCTCGCGCGTGCACATTTTCCCGAGCTTTGTGTCGGCTACGTATAATTACTTCGAGTTTTGATTGGTTTACTGGATTGTCTCCGTCCTTTTTGATTGGCCAAAGTAATTACTTTGGTTTTAGTTTTTTTACGACACTCGATTGGAACTTGCTCTCTAATGCCAAACACGAGCCATAATTTGTTATTGTTTTGTGTACCAACATGACGGTCTCATCACGTGATTTAAACTATCTATTACAGTACCAAATAATACAGTGAAGATTCATGATGAAATCTTCATTTTTGTGCATGTTATCTCGACATGTTTTAAAGCATGCACAAGCACGGCAAAGTAGTGTCTAATGCACAAAGCCAAACAAGGAGAACACAACACGTTTTTAAAAACTTAAATGAATCATTGAAGATAGCATAACAAGTAACTTCTCACGTTTCCACAATGGGTCCCTTATCTCTAATCCAGAACCTTGAGCCATCTTTGTGAGCATCAATTGAGCCTGTGTTAAAACTGCGTATGTAGTTTTTTAGCATGGAAAGCTCATTGTCATTGGAAACAAATTCCTGAAGTCAAAAGACATAATGAAAACAGAAATAAAGAACATACTGTACTTTGGGCGAATTTATCTCTATTTCTACAAGACGTTTAGAAGGCAGAATCTTTTTCCATTCAATTCTGCGGTGTCCGATAACCACATACAAATATTGATCCGTTGCTTCATTAACTTGAATTGCGCATGTAAACACGCGGTATCGGATGGTTTCTCAAGACTTCCCCTGCTTCAACAGCTGTTGTCTTGCATTAAAAAGGTCACTGAACTAACAATAAAGTATCATCAATGAACAGACATGAAAAAGCTCATTATTGATGCGCATGTCAAAAACGCAGACGCCTGTGCGCGATTTTCGTAGACCACGTGTTTATTTGGACGCTTATTTCTGCACTGCACTGTATTAATTTATTCACCTGCATAGTTGACGAACAGATGTTGAATTGCCACTACCCAAGAGGACGAGCAGAAAAAAATATTGTAAGAACTTGTATTAAGACATAACTGTACATGAAAGTGAAAGAAAAGAAGCAGAAAAAATGCTTCTGTCTTGTCTTCTGTGTTTCTCAGCCCCTTTAAGTCAAGGGGTTTTCAGTGTCACGGTAAACATTCTTCCAATGCTGGAAAGATAAACCAACAGTGACAACAAAAAAAACAAACCGGTCATTTTAAAACGCAGATTGTGCAGATTGAATACTTTTTCATTTGGTAACCAGAAAAAGGTTCCCCAGATCGACATGTGATGTCCCTTTATTTGTAAAAATATACCCAAACAATGCATTTTACAACACGTACAGGAGACGCTTGATGTTTCGGTTTGTGATTACCTAAAGAAAAAAATTCTAGCTACCTTTAGATTCGAGCACTAATTTTCTGTTCGGAGCATGCGCGATAGTCTTGGAGATCGAACATCTCGATTATCACATGGGATGACGCGTCACGTGGCGGTGACGCAAAACAGGGACCCTTCTTTACGTCTTACGTCTTGGTACTAGGCCAACACTCAGAGCTCTTTTCTCCCTTAGTCGAGAGAAGAGCTCTGGGGTCGAGATTGGACTTCAATGGCTTCAACAGAAAATAACATTGCTCATGAAACACATTGTTTTTGTTGGAATAAAAATTGATCTGTGTATTTGAAAGGGACTTCCCGCTAAGGATACTTCTCGTTACGAGCTGAAACACAAAACTTGCATGCGGTGAAAACAGTGTTTGACCACCTTAGAACCGTTCTTGTTTGAAAAAGAGGCAAGTAATAAAGTATGCTCGATCTGCACAATCTGTTATCTCCACGATCTGCATTTTAATTAAAATGACCGAACAAAATAGCCTGAAGCAGCAGAGAAACATACTAGAAGACCAGAAACTAAAAAATAAAGCAACGAAAGTTCTTCTTTTTTTATTTAAAACTTGCCCATATCTTTTGCTTTTAAATGCAGCCGTTAATTATTCTGTTCGTCCACTTGGGACACTTGTGGCTTAGATCTAAGATGTGCTTCAGTGAAAGTGACAAAAAAATAAAAAATAAAAATATATTGTATTATTGGTGCTTAACAACTACATGTAGACATTAATTATTTTTGCCAAACAAAAAAGCGCTTTCCATAAGCAAGGATGCGTTCGATTGACCCTATTCCGGAATAAGAATACGCGGAGTGATGATTTAAAACGATATGTCTGGCATTTTGAAGCAACAAGGATAATAAAGATATGTTTAAAATAGCATTCTAGCAGGTGTTTGACAATTTTAATGTGAATCTCCTTAAAAACGAAGGATTTCTAACTTCTATTCCATGTATTCCTATTCCGGAATATGGTCAATCGAACGCACTCCAAGTTGTCGTAATGATGAAAAAGTCATGTAATGTAAATTTGGTGAGGAACACATTGCATTCTAAGTTCCATTAAGTCCAAATTTCCTTTAGAAAAGAAGTCCAAAAAAAGATAAGTTGTAAATGCATGGCATCTGACAGGATGTGGCGATGCGGATCCGCATAATTCACTGAAATCCGCATCTTCCGCATAATTCCGATATTT
>NC_090892.1:24001718-24011718 GCF_036669925.1 Montipora capricornis | reverse complement strand
TGAGAAAGATTCAACAGTTGCCTTAACTTTGAAACATTAAGGCCGGGACACACTAGGCGACAAGTCGCAGCGACATGTCTCTGCGACAAGTTGCTCCATGTGTACTACTTGCAAGACAAGTCGCTGCGACACGACGCCTGTTCGGAGCACACGCAGTGATCTCGTATGAGGGGGAATGTGAACTAGTTTTCTAATTCAATATGGCTGACCATATGACGCTCTCTCATTGGTTCATTTATATTTTGTCGCAGCGACTTGTTGCGGGAAGTGTACACACGATGCTACAACGCTGCTTTCGCTAATTTTGTCGTTGCGACTAGTCGCACGAATTCAAACTGGTTTGAATTCGCGCGACTGATCGCGGCGACAAAATTCTGCCGCAGCGACAATGATTTTCATGAAATTAACCGTGTCACACAAGGCGATTTGTTGCGGCGACTTGTCCCCGCGACGTGTCGCAGCGACTTATCGCCTAGTGTGTCCCGGCCTTTATGAACAGGCACGAAGAATTCGAAAGGTATTTTTGTGAAGAAACTCAGAAAATTACGAACTTTAGCAAAAATGTATGCTTTATACGAAAACTGTATTCTTCTTAATGTTCTCGGTTTTCGATACAATATAACCAGTAAAAACAATTACTGTTGTGAGCGTAATTTGTCACCCACGACATTAAATTAATAGGTAATGAAATGGCTTTCTCGTGAAATTAGGAAATAATTTCACTTGCGTTTTGTCAAAATTCTGATAATTTCCCGAGCCTTTAGGCGAGGGAAATTAAAGGCTCAGGAAATTATCAGAATTTTGACAAAATGCAAGTGAAATTAGGGAGCTTACGAAACGACGACGCTGACTGCATCGACGACGCTACAAAACAACAGGTTTAGTGAGCAAAAACAATGATTCTGCACGCTCTGCATGTGCGTTTTACACTTTGGTACATTTCTTTGGCGTCATCTCCTAAATGACGACGTGAAATGACCAATTCAAGGTTCTTTGGAGGACGTTAGCACATGACGATGAATTTTCAGTTCTCTCTCTACTCTTCCAGCCCACTCATACCAGTTTAATTACAATCCCAAATTACGATCCCAAATTAGCAGTTATTTCTAAATGTTTAGATACGTCTTCAAGGACATACATGTCCTTATAAGCACAGTTCGACTTCCAGCGACCGTGCAATTTAAGTAAGCGTTCTGATAAGTTGGTGCTGTTACTAACCAGGGGGGTGGCCCCTCCCGATCTCAAGTGATGCAGGCCATAAAACTTGTAATCTAAGCCAAGTTCCTTGAGACAATTCTTAAATATCTCCCTACACCTCCTGTTCGAGAGCTTACTTCCATACAACTTGTAAGTATTGGAAGCTTTGACTGAACAATCTTAAGGTCTAAAGAGTGGTAAATTGCTGTTAAGATCTACCTCAGCCATCAAAATGTACCTTTCTAGAAGGGCAACAGGACAACATTTATTAAATAACCTCTTAATATAAACCTTATTGCCATCTCTGTAAACGTCGACACTAAAGTAGCCACGGCCTTGGATGTATACAAATAGTGAATTGTTCTACGGATTAAATTTACCGGGGGAACAACAAGGCAATTTTCCCCTGTCAAATTCTGGACGAAGAAATCCACTCCGCCACATCCTGGGTTCGAAAATCTGGAATAAAACTTGTTGACTTTCTTGTTATAGAAATTGGCAAAACAGTCTACTGTATGTGGCCCCAAAATATAATCCAGGAATTCAAAAAAGGGAGTTGTGATTTGCCAATCGTCTCCAGCAATAATACGCTCCGGGAAATAATAAGTTCGGGGAATCCATTGGATTTCCAATGTGATTCCATTATCAACACAAAATTGAAAAATCTTAGGGCTATAACATGTAAATCTTTCCTCATGTTTCCAACTTAGATAATTCTACAGGCATTTTGACTGTCGGAAAACCATTTGATGTAAGAGCCTTTAAGACGAGGCAAAAATGACTCTAGAGCAAATACAATAGCTGTTAACTCCCTCCAAGTAGAACTCATGCCACACTCGTGTACATCCCATTGCTTATGACATACCTGTTCACCGTCAACATTTAAATGTGCACCACATCCTGTGGCACTAGCGTCAGAATAAACAACATATTTAGACGGTCTGAACGGACAATCTACAATGCTTTCCAAATTCACTCTGTCCAAATTAATTGGTTTCCCAAAACTTAATTTCTCTTATACAATACTGATCCAAAGTAAACGTCGAATCCCGATCCTGGGCTGCTGCAACAGATATTGTGCAATATCTGGTCATAATTCTGGAAATGTTCCCAAACACTGCACCAGCGGAAATTATTTTACCCACAAGGGAAGCTAATTCTCTAGCGGATACCATAAAACGTTTTTGCGACATTCTTTGAACACAGTCCGCAATACTAGACAGGCGTCTATCCGAAATTCCAATACTTCCGAGAATAGTGTCCCAAACTATACCTAACCACTCAATGACCTTACAAGGAGTCCACTGGGACTTCTCGTCCTTGGTAATACAACCGGCTTTCCATATATCGGATCTAACACAGGCAGCTAACGCTGCACAGGAGGCTTGATCAGAATCAATTAACCATGCAACCGTCGTCCAGGAATAGCGCAACACTGATCCCATGGATCCTCCAATATATTTCGAGTCGCTTAAGACACTTTGTAAATATAAAAGGGGCTGAGACGAATCCAAAAGGCAAAACAGTAAATACGAAATTATACCTGAACTCAGTATCACCTGAAAACTTCCACGCGAAACCTAAGAAAGTCTGATGATCTGGGCAAATATCAATATGGTGGTAATTGCTCTTTAAATCAAACGAAATCATGAAAGCTCCCTTTTGGAAATAAGACAAGGCTATCTTCCAGTCTTCGTACTTGACTCTTTGTTTGATAAGATGTTTATTAACGTACCTTAAATCTAATTTGAATCTCTTCTTCCCATTGGGTTGAACGGACACAGATATAAGGGGTTAACCGCATAGGGGGGAGCTTAAACTTCTACCACCCGATACGAATGTAAGAGATCTAAAATTGTTTCCTCAAAAGAATTTTGGATAATGCAGAGAAGACATATTGTTTTTGAGAACGTTCCCGAAGGGAGACATCACAAAGAAAATAAAAGGTCTTACCGCGAAAAAGCCGAACATCGCTAGCAGATTTAAACTTTTTAGAAGCATTGCCAGAACTAGCCTTAGATTCCTTCCTTTTCTTTTCAGCCGATAATTTAGCCTTCCGAATTTTCTTCTCATCTTCAGAGTTGGAAGCAAGCTCGTCCGACTCGTATTCCTGCACTACCAGCCACCCGTCTTTACTTCTGTCTGCGAGCTTTATTAACTTTTGTTGTTTCTTTATGAGCTGTCCTCCTTCTGCTACCAGCTTGCGGACCTCTTGCGGTTCATTCAAGCTGACCTCTAGCTGACCAAAGATGTGGTCCAATTGCGCATTTAACTCAAACTGTTTCCTATTACCCTTGAATTTAAACTCGGCGGCTTCCTTATCGACTTTCGACTTTCCTTCGAGCTGCTTGCTTTTTTCCTCAAGTTCGGAGATGCCAGATCAGGTTTTGAACAGAAAGAAAACTTGATTGACCAAAGGTGGATTTGATTGTTCTTGCTTTGATGAAGAGTTTTCCGAGACTTCGGGCGCCGGAGTAGTTAAAACTTCTGCTTCCAATCGAGCCGTCATATTAATTACCCAGCTACAAGTTCAATGTCAGCATGGAAAGCAAGAGAGAGAGGACTAAATCACTCTGAACAGTCTATAAATATTGAAGCCACACCAATCAGGAATACCCAAGGGACACGCCCCATGCGGGCGTGTCCTACAGAGAAATGAAGTGAATAAACGATGAAACAAACTGCTAATGAACTGTAATCAACGCATACCAGCAGAAAATATATAATCACCAACATTCACATGCTCAGGTACAACCTGGAATAAGGTGTGGGAAAAAAAGATTGATCAGCGGACTAAGCCAAGCTGGGACAGCTTGGCGAAGGGAGCGTTGAAGATACCCACATGATTTTTGGGTGGGAGGGTAGGCCGTTCACTTCTTCGTGGTTCCGCTGAAAACTGAGGTAGAATGAATTATTTTCGCGCCAAACCAGAATGTAGCATCAGAGATTACATAATCGCACGTGAAACCGCTCAACCAGCCATGAAATGCCCATTATAAATGTATTTCAACATCGAATATCATTATGGGTGTTGTTAATAGCGAAGAAGCTCGAAAGAGTCTTGTATTGGAGAATTGAGGAATTTTTCGTTGACCGAAAGCGTGTCTCATTCCCAGGATCCTCCCTCGAAGGAGGAAGAGAGAGGACCATGGGACGGAGGATGCGACAATGGTTGCTATGTGCCATCAGGCTCCGTGACTAATAATAATAATAAAAAAAAAACAAGAAACTCTTGAGCAGAGTTGTTTGGTGATAAAGATGAATAACTAAAACTCCAAGACGCCTACTTGTCTCCCGATGTACACCAATCCTGGACATTTTATACACGAAATGCAGTACAATAAGTTCGCGGATTTGCACGTGAAATGCCCCTTCACTGTAAAAACACCCCCGTTGATTGTTTATACGCTTGCATCAGGATTTGTATGGTTGCACGTGTGCATACAACCGTACAAATCCTGATGCAAGCATAACAACCAACTGGCCGGGGACGTTTTTACAGTGAGGGGGCGTTTCACGTGCAAATCCGCGAACTTATTGTATTCCATTTCGTGTATAACTTGTCCGGGATTGGTGTACATTGGGGAGACGAGTAGGTGTCCTGGAGAACACAGGCGTGACGTTATTCACAACAAAGCAGACCTTCCCGTGCCCCACCATTTCCGTGAAGCAGATCATTCAAAGGAGGACATGCGAGTGCTGGTCTTACGCACAGACTCAGTTTAGGCATGAACAAACACGCAAAAGACAAGAGGTGCGCTTTATTTTTAATTTAAAGACCCTAGCGCCTAATGGAATCAACTTTACTTGCTTGCAATGGGCAAAAACCAAATGTACGCCATCTAAATCATCAGCTGAGATGTTGAGTATGCAACATGTGCAACATTCCAAAACTGACGATGGTTAGTGGTCACACTTAACAGAAACACAGTGTTAACTTTCTGGTATTTTGAATCCCTGGGGGAACATTGGACAAAGGACTTGATGTTCCACTGGAGGACACTGAAGTCAACTCCCTAACACGACCCTCAAAGGTTCATGGGTAAAAACGTGCCATCGCACATTTCCTTCCAGACAAGATCGATTGCCCGGCTGTAAATTGAAAATTTAATACTAGTACAGACGTTTCGGCAAAACTACCGTCGTCAAGGTAATAAACGGAAAAAGGGTTTGAAAATAGCATATACAAACTAATAAATAAAGGGGGTAGTTTCTAAAGAAACTGTTGTGCTGCGTCGGTAGGGAAGTAGTACACAAAAATTTAGTTTTATCAACGGAGTTGATAATGTAAATTGACCACCGTAGAGGGATTCTAACAGCTGACGTTTCGAGCGTTAACCCTTGTAGTGGAATAGGAGCTACGCTATTGGTGGTACATTAGTTAAATGAAAAGCGTTCTGTAATACCGCGGAGATTAAGGGTGCTCATGTGGAAGATGAAATTTTTCTGGAATTTTCTAAATCGGCACCCTTAATCCCCACGCTATAGACAAGTTCACGCTCTTGATTGCATCATGGGTAATCAGGGCAACATGGCGGGAAATTCAAAGGTTTGTATGGAAATTCAAGGCAAAATATACTCTACATGACTCTACTTTATAGACTTTCGCCTTCATAAACCAAACAAATACGTTCATCAAATGCAGCTATGATCCTCGCAGTTATAACGCAATTTTTGCAATTGCGTAAAGAAGCCTGAAAATCCAGGACTTCAACGGGGTTGAACCCGTGACCTCGCGATACCGGTGCAGCGCCCTAACCAACTGAAGGCAAAAGGATTCGCTCTGACGAAGGGCTAACGCTCGAAACGTCAGCTTTTAGAATCTCTGTACGGTGGTCAATGTACATTATCAACTCCGTTGATAAACCAAATTTTTGTATACTACTTCCCCACCGACGCAGCACCACAGTTTCTTTAGAAACTACCCCTTCATTCATGAGCTATGAAGCCACTGACGTTGGGAGATGGTAATTTCTGAGTTCAAGAGAAAATGAGAGGACAGAGAGGGAGTCTCAGGGCGTTGGCCGGGATATGTCATGTCCACGAAAGTTATTTTTAGACGAGCGGAAGTCGGAAGTCTGTCTTCCGAGACGTCCGCATGCAGTCTTGTCTCGCTCTCAGGTTCTTCATGAAAAGAGAAAATGGCGGCGCACGTGGAAGGTTGATGAATAAATATTCATCATGTCTTTTCAAAATGCATGCGGACGTCTCGGAAGACAGACTTCCGTTAGAAAAAACACTTCCGCTCGTCTTAAAATAGCTTTCGTGGACATGACATATCCCAAGGGCTGGACTGCGAGCCTCCCTCTCTGTCCCCTCATTTTCTCTTGCTGAGTTCCAATGTTCCCGTGAGGAATGAATCAACGATGAAATGATATATGAAATGGATCATATATGAACTGCGGATATGAAATCAAGCGAAGCTATGATCCTCGCAGTTATGAAAGCAATTTTTGCAATTGCTTTAAGTCACGGGTTCAAACCCCGTTGAAGTCCTGAAATTTTCAGGCTTCTTTACGCACTGAATTGCAAAAATTGAGTTCATAACTGCAAGGATCATAGCTTCACTTGATTTCATATCCGCAGTTCACATATGAGCCATTTCACATATCATTTCGTCGTTAAATAAGTTCATGTTCACAACTGAGATGAACTAGACTTGGTATCCGTTCTTTGGAATTCCATACATTCTCTGTAAATTTTGTCCCTTTAGAATAACAGAAAATGTATGGCAGAAACTCTTTTTAATAAAATAATTTCTACAACAGCCATTGAGGGCCTTTGAGGGCCTATCTTCTGTTTTCGAAAACAAAAAACCCAAAATTACATATTATGAATACTTTTCATCTTTTTGAACTTACCGGTACGTACAAACCTTTGAATTTTTCCCCATCTTGCCCTGATTAACCATGATGCACTTAAGAGCGTGAACTCGTCTCTCAACGAAGGCCGTTGGCAAAATCTGGATCGGACCGGATCGGATCGGATCGGATTGACAAAAATAACAAAATCCCCGCCAAAAGTAGATGGTCACGAGACAACGTGCTGAAGACAGGAGAAGTCGAATTCTGTGCCTTTCTCTCTTCTGTAGTCGTCTCCTAATTTATTGAGACTCCTCGAAATGTTTTTTTTCGAGAGGTGATTACAGATTCCGAAGCAAAATTATGAAAGTTACGATGTGACGAATTGACGTCAATAAGTGAATTGACTGCGTACGCAACGATCTTCTTCTTCAAACATGAAAACTGACAACAATTTTTTACTTTACCACAGTCCCTGACAATTGCACAATAGCTTGATTTAGCAAGAGAAAGGGAGAGTCTGTTGACGAAAGGAGAGCCCGCACAATAGATGGGATTCTACTCTAATATGAAGCAATATGGATATTTTTGCTGCGCTCGCCATCGTCAACTGACATTCCCGTTCTGTTGCTAAATCAGGATATTGTGCAATAAGAAGGGACTGGGGTAAAGTAAAGTTTTGTCGTCAGTTTTCATGTTTGAAAAAGAAGACCGTTGTGTAAGCAGTCAATTCGTCACATCGTAGTATTCATAATTCCGCTTCGGAATCTGTAATCACCTTTGGAAAAAAAACATTTCGAGTTGTCTCAAGTAAATGAGGAGACGACTACACAAGAGAGAGGGACACAGAATTCGAGCACGCTGTCTGGTGTTATCGATCCGGTCCGAGCTTTGTCAATCCGATCCGATCCGATCCGATCCGGTCCGATCCAGTCCAACGGCCATTAACGAGCGCTTTTCATTTAACTAATGTACATGTATTCCTATTTTTCACTTTGCCATGTTACTCCGCTATAAAAACCCCACACAACCCATAACGATTCGCTCTGACGAAGGGCTAACGGTCGAAACGTCAGCTTTTAGAATCCCTGTACGGTGGTCAATTTACATTATCAACTCCGTTGATAAAACCAAATTTTTGTGTACTACTTCCCTACCGACGCAGCACAACAGTTTCTTTAGAAACTACCCCCTTTATTTATTAGTTTGTATATGCTATTTTCAAACCCTTTTTCCGTTTATTACCTTGACGACGGTAGTTTTGCCGAAACGTCTGTACTAGTATTAAATTTTCAATTTTCGATCTTGTCTGGAAGGAAATGCGCGATGGCACGTTTTTACCCATGAACCTTTGAGGGTCGTGTCGGACACCGCCTGAGTTACGGTCGCGTTAGGATAGGTAAGATCAAGTCCTTTTGTTCAATGTTCCCCAAGGTATTCAAAACACCAGAGAGCTAACACTGTGTTTCTCTTAAGTGTGACCACTAACCATCGTCAGTTTTGGAATGTTGCACATGTTGCATACTCAACATCTCAGCTGATGATTTAATAGATGGCGCGCGTACATTTGGTTTTTGCTAAGAAGTTTCCCTCATCAGACCGCACATCATCTTTGTCACCTCCGAAAAGGAACAACAGCTCGAAGGAAGTACGTGTTGAGCTGACGTTTGGGTGAGATTGTTGTCATGTTTCATTTTCTCCTCAAATTTATATCTTAGCATTTATTCTCTACTTTTGTGTATCGAACTTGATAGTACTCGTGAAGGGAGAGGAGAGGTTGGCAGAATTTTTTCCGTGGCTAAATTTCAGAATACCCGCGCTCACTTACATCTGCTAACGCAGTCCTGTAGTCGAAGTGTTTTATTGTATGAGTCATGGCCCACAAAAGTGTTAAAGGGACGAAGGGTAATGCATACAACAACTCAAGCTGTAGATAGTTTTCACGCTGAGGTCATCAAATTCTAGAAGTGTTTTGAATGTATATCTGTACGAGGTTTCGAATTGTCACCTTGCGTGACACCTTGATACAAAGTTATTTGGTTAAAAAAAAATGTCTGTGTCCATGAATCTCGCAGTCTGAGCGTTTCAAGTACATAAGAAGATGTTTTCATACACATGTATTATATCTCATGAGCGAAATGTAGCGTTTTCATCGCTAAGTAATGTCCAGATGTTCGTGATTTCTGGCTGCCATGTTGTTTTGCACAGAGGTGGTGCACTAACATGCGGCTCCATACAAAACTCTGCGTCGGATAGATCAATATTCACACATGGCTATGAGGCTCTACAGATAAATTTGAATATCATTTTGTTTAGAAATCTCCCTTGAGACTTGTGAGACAAAGAAAACAGGACTGAGCTATGAAATTTGACCATAAAGCCTCGTAGCCATGGCTGAATGTGGATAATTTATAACGAATTCAGTCTATTGCTCTCGTATCTACAGTTATTAGGCAATAGGCACTGATTTCAAACTGGTCAGCTTTCAGTTATTGTAGTGCTTAAGAAGAATAAAATTTATTGTTGATAATTCAGCTACTCGAGTTGACAACTTGAGCAGCTTAACACTCTCGTACTTGTCGTAAAGTACATGTATGTTCCAAAAATGCAAATTGACACACCCTTAAGTTTGCAGTTCCCTACCTATTTTTACAGTGCGACCAGAAAAACTGTGAACACCTGAAAAATGTCAGGAATGTTGTTTCTGTCCAATCACACAGATGAAATCCACCTGCTAAACGGCAGATTGTTTACTGTTGTTTGTAAAGAAACAGAACAGTGCATGTATTTGTTGTTTCACTGATCACTGGCGCTCCATAGTAATTGTTGCATGCTTCCAGCATGTGACGCCGTCATGAATACCTGTATTATTACTGTTGTTCAGTTTGCAAAGTGCTTCAGACACCAGGGCTTTTTGAGTAAATCATCTGAAACCGACAGGTTTCCTTTACATACATATTTTAAATCACTGATAAATTTTCTTTTTATTGACACCATTTTCA
>NC_090892.1:23989218-23991718 GCF_036669925.1 Montipora capricornis | reverse complement strand
CCTTTGTCATCTTAATTGTTGGACAAGTTTCAGGATGTTTGGTATGCATGTATGCCAGTACTCTACCTTTGTTTTTACTTGTCATCTTGCAAAAATTTGTTTTATTTCTCACTTATCTATTGATTCAGTCTAGTACATTCTTGTATCAATAATTCCTGTTTCTTTTTCCCTAAAGTTGCACTGCTCTTAGAAGTTGTCAGTTCATTTTCAGGTTTATTTCCTTAAACAGTGAACTTTCCAACTGGAACCTGGATGCAGTATTCGATTTAACAATCGATAGACCTTTTTTTATAAATGGTGGCCAATTATTTATTATTACCTTTTGTTTACATGCAAATTAGCCTATCTGGTCTTGTTGACATAATTATGCAAAATTCAATAAATTTTTATAAAAAAATGAGATTAAAGGCTAATTGACATATAATGAAAGGACAATGACCTATGACCTATGGGTCAATGGTAAATTCAGTATCGCAAATATGCTCACAATCCACTAGCATTTTCTGTGGATTTTGGTCATCAGTCATTTTGCTTGGACTACTTAGAGAATGTGATTACTGAAGTACATGTGAGTGGGATTTTTAAGGCCATAAAGTACAGTGTAGATAAGAAAGAGAAAAGCATTTAGATTCATGCACATGTGCTGAAATGTGAACCCCTCCCTTTAAAAGGCAAATTTCATTCTATGTAAAAACAACTTGGAATCAATAATTATTATAAGTTATGTCATCATTACACAATATGTGCAAACAATATAAAGTTCTGTTGAAATGTGATTCCTTGCTTTGCTGTATCTTGTACTTGTGCTAGCTTAGTTACAAACAAATATTAAACGCAGAGTGGTGGAAGCAAGTTACACAGGGCACAGCAGACACGAACAATATCATCAGCCAGGGGGAGCAGGGAAATTGGTAGTTCAGTTTTAAGAAGAATAAAAACTTGAAGCCGTCCAATCGCCTGCTCCACATAGATCCTGACATTTGCTATGTTTGATGTTTCTCTGACATCACGTGGTAGCAGTTGCATAGATGATGCACAACTAGGTGGAATACACAATGTTGCCATGTGCATCATCAAGTCTTCTCTGATTTTAAACCCCCTGTCTGCCATAACTTCATCATAGGGTTCAATCATGTTTAAAAATCCACTGTTTCTCACTATAAAAATATCAGATGCCCTTCCTCCATAACCTGAGGAGACATTTGGAGTGATTGCAACAAGGACTTCGAAAGTGTAATGATGTTTATATTCGCTCCATAGAGTTGCTGCTAGATCAAGTCCACTTGGTGTTTCTGTAAAGCACTCAAAGCAGTCAATAATGCACCTGACTTTGGGATAAAGCCTTCTGAAACATGATGGCAGAGTTTTCTTGATCTGTTGTTGACCAGGCCACACAATTAGAACCGACAGTTCCTTGGACATAAGCTTTATCCAAGTAATGAAAACACTACTGACTGTGGTAGCTGACACATGGAACCTGAACCCCAAATCAATAGTTAAAAGAGCTATTCTAAGTTTCATAAGAGTCAACAAAAATTCTTGCTCAAGTCTGAGCTTCCTTTCAGGCCCAGGTCTTCCTTTAGAAAAACCGGTTGCTAGCTCAAAAGGAGAAGGAGGTTGAGGTGCTTCTTTAGTTGTTTGCTTTCCACCCCTCCAATATTGCATGGACTGAGCCTTTTCACTCAGATAACTGAATAGAAACTTAAATGTCTCAGTTGAGGGCAGACCTGTATAAACCTTTACTTCCATTTCTCTTGTCAGCTGTTCAAACTGCAAGGGAACGGAAACGGAGGAGTCCATATCGATTTCCATTTCTTCACTAGTATCATTGCATCCACCATCTTTATCTGACTCTTTGGAGCAGGGAAACACGCATCTTGAAGGGCCGGCTTTTTGCAACTTGTTCGCTTTCCTTTTCCGAGGCGACCTTTTTTGCAAGAAGTCGGAAACAGTCATAAAAATAGACGGATAGTCCGTTTTAGGATCTTCAGGAGTTGTTCTTCCCAATGGAAAATGATTGGAACAGACGAATGTCCCAGTAGCACCAGGCGAAGGATTAAATGCATCACCTCGTGTCTTCGCTACTTGTTTTCGCCATATTTCGGCGAGTTTTGGGTCAACTGGCCACTTGTGATATCTGAAATCCTTCACATGGGATCTAACAAAAGCCAAATCAGGATATCTTTTGTCATTATCGCAAAATCCTACCGCACAACGAGCGTGTTTTGGCATGGTAAGAAATTATTGAACCGTGTCACCATTTGCATTTATGCTCTGGCCGCGCGCTCGCCCCAGTTGTTTTGCACCTCCGGCAAAATGGCGGCGTTAACCTTGAAAGGGTCTATTGGGTAAATAATGGGGGAAAAGATGTGAAATTAATGGGATTGTAGTGGAATTTTACACGACTATCCCAGTTTGGAAAAAAAAAGAAAAAAGTAATAATATTAATGGTTTATTCAATACATGTTTTCGTAAAAAAGCCAGTCTTAAAACACTCCGT
>NC_090892.1:23931718-23971718 GCF_036669925.1 Montipora capricornis | reverse complement strand
AACGTCTTTTCCAGCAGTTGTAGCATGTTTCGCAATGGTTTGAAATCTATGTTGCGTTCTAGAAATCATGAGGGCTGCTGCTGTGCAGCAACTTTTAATTGCATGGGAAAGGGGTGGTCAGGGGTGCAAATGTTTCTTCTATCTAGTTGCCAGGATCTAATTGTTGAAAAGTGGGTTAACTTGACTCTGAACAAAACCATTGACCTTGGGTTAGTGCTATTGGTGCTTTGAGTAACGGGACCGAGAACTCAGTACAAGCAAAACAGAGGTTAATTTTCAACAATACAATTTAGTACTGAACTAATTCTAGGTTTAGGCAGGAAGGTATGACAAACCGACAAATGTACCCAGGAGGTGTGATAATTGGTACTGTCTGAATGAAAAGGAGTCTGAATTGGTTTTATGAGCTGATTTGAGTAAAAGAAATGCATAAAATGTAAATGAATATAATAAGTTAAAGTTCAACGCAACTGAATCAACTGTACTTCAAGACAAACGTTTCAGCATGAACATGTATAGAAACCAATATAAACCTAACGAAGATAACATTAGAACGAAGCTTTTAGCCAGGTGGGCGTCCGGGTGTCCTGTGGACGCCCAGTTTTCAGGAAAACATTTTTTGAAAACATCTTGATGTCCAAGTTGATCGCTGTGAGGGTTTGTGGTTCTTTTAAATATGTGTGAATAACACCATTGCATAGTTTGTTTTGCTAATTTTTGCATCATGTATGCTTTTGATCATCAGAGATGTCATTAATTCCTTATTTGAATTATTTAGTGGATGCCCACATGCTGGCTAAAAGCCTGATTAGAACTATTCTAACAGAACCATAATTATATAAGTGATTGGCGATTAGAAATAGGGATAGTCTCTCCACATTCTAATGGTTCACTCGTATAAAATGAACAATAAAAACAGGAATAACAATATGTAAACTGAACATGTAAGGTTATGTTAAGTAATGTCGATCTGCATTGCAGAAGCACTAGACGAATGATTGTTTGGGGTTAAAGTTGATAATCTCTGATTGTAACTGAAACTAATGTTTTGTACATGATGATCAAAAGTGTAATAAAGATTGACAAGTTAAGATCTGCATTGTTCCAATGTTTTGTTCAGTGTATAATGGACACGATGGACAGTTCAGGAGATTGCTAGAACTCGGTTGTTGTGAGTGTAGGTTATGGTTGCATTCACACTTAGAAGCATCTCTGTCAGGTCTTCTTCTGTCAGCTGGCTAAACTCTTTGTCTTGACCTGACTGTTGTTTGTAAATTGCATACAGCACTGAAAGCTTGTCATCAAAGATGGTCAGTGTTACGTCTTTTTGATCAGCTGTGACAAATAGTACTTTTGCAAGAGCTCTGTTTTTGCACTTTGTTTTTAGCTTTGCCATGCCACAATTGGAACACCGAATTATCTTGCCGCTATCATTTGAAGGCAAGGAGGAATTGCATTTGGTACAGGACAGATAAGTGGTGAGCCTTTCAACTGCTTCAGCTGGGCATGTGACTGTGTTCTGGTATTTG
Source organism: Montipora capricornis (assembly GCF_036669925.1). Lineage (NCBI taxonomy): Eukaryota > Metazoa > Cnidaria > Anthozoa > Scleractinia > Acroporidae > Montipora > Montipora capricornis. Next base: position 23,970,189 of record NC_090892.1, on the reverse strand, counting down.
TCCTTTGTGATTTCATCTTTTCTTTGTACTTGAGTAGTTGACGATTGGATAGTTGTCTGCTTATTAAGTGTTATGTACTTCTGTTGTTGGTAGCTCTTGACAATTGCCTTACAGAACTTGTAGGTGTTTCCTGACTGTATTCTTTTAGTGTCTTCTTCCCAAAGCACTAATCTCATGGATCCTGTTTCGTCGGTGAGTGTGCATTCTTTTTTTGTCAAAGTCTTGCCATTTGATGTTATGGTGGTTGGAAGTTCAATTTCTGTGACTCGCCCAGTGATGTTTACTTTGCTTTTAGCATTCTCATTTGCCATAATTTCTTGTATGCTGTGTGTGGACTGTGTGTCTTCCTGCTCTTCCTTTGTGATCTCGGTGAAGTCGAATGTGATTTCACTTTTAGTAGGGTCTGATAGTTTGGTTCTTTTATTGATGTGCACTTCGTCTTGATTGGTGTATTTGTTTCGTTTTATGTTGTAGTTAGTTATTTTGATAGGTGATGTGGATTCTATCTTGGCCTTGATGTGGGAATGTTTATCTGGCGAAAAACACACAGCCCTCATTGATTTGTCTTTTACTTGAAGAGTGGCATCGAAATAGTCGTTGTTTGCTTGGCTCCTCTTCATGGGGGACAAATTATGCAGATAGCAAATTAAAGGTGTATCTGGAAAAAAAATAATAAGAGAAGAACGATTGTAATGTCTAGGATATTGTTTAAAGTCGAGTCATTGCAGTAAGCACCTTTAGAATAACAATTTGCTGTCCGTAATAGCAAGAATGTGCATTATCAGGAGAATCTTATAGTCATTCCATTATATGAAAATTCCAGTTGCCAACTGTTTACAGATGAAAAATTCATTCTATGTGTATGTTAAACTTATTTCAGTTGTTTGGCTTTACTACTTACTTTCTTCTTGTTTAGTAGGAGTGTGCATGAGGGTGCTGTGATCAGCCTGGCTGCTGGGATTTGTTTGTGAGGAACCAGCCACAGCTTCATCTGATGGAGGTGTTTGTGAGGAACCAGCCACAGCTTCATCTGATGGAGGTGTTTGTGAAGAACCAGCCACAGCTTCATCTGATAGGTCTTGAGGGTTGATGATTGATGGATTGTTATCTGATGATGCAAAATAATACTTTAGACATCATTTAAGGCATTCAGTAAATGTGAAATGTATGTTACTAATAAAGCATTTCCTTATACACTGGTTTTACAGTATTTTATGGTTATCAATATTTGTGTTTCATTCAACTACAGTCAAAGCGACAACCTCGGGGATTGAAAATGGTTAATGAAGCTGGTTGCTTGCAAGAAAGTGCGCTGCTGGTTGAACAGAATCACAAACACTAGAAGTTGGTCTCATAGACATAATTACAAAGATTTAGATGTCCATTACAGTGGCAACAAATAAGTTGTGCTAGTATAATATGGCTATTTTTTTAGCTTAATTGTGCGAGATGTTTTGACATACAGCTGTAGCAGCTTCTGCTTGTCGCTAGTTGGTAAACCTCAAAAGTGGTTGGTAAAGGAGCTGGTCGCCCGGAAGCCCCTAAAGTTGTCACTTTCGAGAGCTTTTCATTACAAAGTTTAAGTGACAAGTCAAACTGTAATTTAAATTGTTGGTCGTTATCAGAGTAGGTCAATCATAGAGCTCTTCCACTGTACCAGTATCTTATTTTGTTTTACTTACTTTTGGTTTGTGTGGTGGGCGTGTGTTGTTTCTGAATTGAAGCAGCTGCAGGTTCTGGTGGAAAATAAAAATGGTTGCTATATTTACTGTAACAGGAATACAGAAAAGGGACATGTAGTATTTGTTTGTTTTATTACTTACTTGTTGTTCTTTTACGCATTCTGTAGCAACCCTAGTGAGTTAAAACATAGTAGACATAAGAAAACAATAATCAACCTAAGTGCATTTTGGTCATATCAAACAATTTTAGAGTAGTTTAAAGCTGTTTTGTCAGACAATTGTTTAAGCCTTTGTTCTTCTTTCAGCCTATATTTCAACAATTCTGAATTCTTGATTTTCTGTAGTCTTTCAAATGTCATAGGCTCAATGACTAATGAAGAGATGTTGCGTACTCTACTTACGGCAACATAGGTAATTCCTAATGTGGATTCTTTTTTGCCAATATCAACCCAAGCTTTATTCAAAGTCATACCCTGACTTTGATGAATTGTCAATGCCCAAGCAAGTGTTAAAGGTAGCTGTTGCCTTTCATGCACTACATTGCCACATTCAACTGTGGCTGTTATAGGTGGAATAGGAACACATGAAGGCTTATTATTTGTGAAAGATGGACCTGAGAATGCATCAAATTTCACTATAACTGCAAGAGGCAATGATGGAGGCTGTGTATTGGGCTCGTAGATAATATCTACAACTGATCCTGTTGAACCATTGCAAAGACCAACTGATGGCCAGAGGTTCATTGTAAGCATGACTCTTGCACCCTTTGCCACTAGTAGTTTTGGTTGCAAACCAAGCATCTGTTGGGCACTGATGTTCTTTCCCTCAACACAAGAATGTTTAGCAAATACTTCTGCTATAGGTTGTTTTAGTTCCAACAAACGATAGTAATTATATTTTGCTACCTCATCGTTGCTGTAATATAATCGTGTTACACCCTCAACGCATTTAATATTTTCAACTTGGGATGGTTGTCTTGCTAACAACTGTTTCCAATCATGTTCTGTAGTCTCACCATTCCGTAACCTCTTCAACAATTGTTTGAATAATACTTGATCAAGTTCTGACCCAAGCACTCTTTGATTTACTTTCAGAATAACAACTTTATCAAACATTTGATAAGCACAATAGCCCTGTTCTGCAATTGCGCTTGGTGGTTTAGAATGGTATAAAGGCTTATCTCCCACTGGAGGTAATTGAGCAGGATCCCCAAAGAAAATAACAGACTTTCCACCAAACAGTACTTCATGCAGACCAGTTGCCTGTCTGCATCGTCTATCAATCCACCCTAGAGATGCTTGACCAAGCATAGAATATTCATCTATTATTATATATTCTACTTTTGTCAGTCTTTCCTGTATTGTTATCAATGCTTGACCTGATAAGTCTTTTTGTAACATGTGGGTGACAGGCAATCGTAGAAAAGAATGGATGGTTATTCCATTTATAGCATAAGCAGCTTTTCCTGTTGTTGCAGTTACTTTGCATTTATCTTTGAGGTGGGTGCATAGTGCATATATTAAATAGCTTTTACCAGTTCCAACCTCCCCATTAATAATCAAATGTAGCGGTTTCTCTTGCATTGAGTGAGTTGTAACAATTTCATAAGCTAGTCTCTGTGCATCACTGAATGATTCTGTATTGATTGAAAATGTTTGTTTCCTTGGAAGAAAGGTTTCTTTTTTTGCTGTGATCCAACTTGGCATTTCTCCAATTTGCTGGTCTGTGTATTTAACAGCATCACAATGCCAATCATGGGAATTGACAATCGAAGATGAAGCATTGGTAAGACCATTAGTGTGGAATGACGCAAGTATCATCCATTCCTCTTGAGATGTTTCATCTTCTACAACTGCGACATTGTCTGTATTATCTATCTTAGCATTCTGCATTGCATCATGCAACTTTTCTTCCCAATTTGGAACATGCAATACAGCTTCTGGTGAACTCAAATATTCATGCCATGCATTTATGTAAGTCTGATCAGAAGGTTCTTCACTGTTCCAAGCATTATTTGGGTTATTTGTCCATGGTTTATATTTTAATAATTGATATTTGCAAAGTAAACTGTAAAATTTACCTTTGGGATTTGGAGAATAGTGTGGAAATACTCGAGGTACTATGAGTGAAGACTGGTTGACTAGTTTGCCTTTAACTAATCTATATTTTTCAATAAATTCTACAAGACTCATCTTTTTTATATCTGGAAAATCTTTAACATATTGGAGACGTTTTGCATAAAGATCAAGTACTGAATCCTTAGTACAAGGAGCTGATGCATTGTGTTGATTAGGTTTATTCTGCGAGAGCCATACAGACTGACAGGACGGACATTAAAGGTTGTGCTATATAATTTCAGGGATAACAGTAAGTGCGCAGTTTGTTGTGCACTGAAATTTTTTTCATAGTTTTTTGTGCATCTGAGTTATCTGTATTTTTCAATACAATGTCAAACGTTTCAGCAAGCATTGGCGATTTAGGTTCACCTTTTGCAGCATATTTTGAAAGATATTCTATGCAAGCATACTGATCAATAACAACTTGAATGTCGCAATTTGCTCTCCATCCTTGCAGCTGAATTCGTTGGTGGTTGTTTAGCCTAGTATCATTTCTTTTTGTAATTATTTTGGCTTTGAATTGGGGCAACTTTCCATCACTCCTATTAACAGGTTCAAAAACTAATTTTGTCTGTGGGCATAGATCAAATGGATAATTAAAGCGGCATTGCTTGTCCTTAAGACCTTGTTTGTATCTTAGACAATACCTTGTATTACAACGTGTATGGCGTTGGACAGTATTCAACAGATTTGTATAATCGTCGTCTATGTCAGTCACACATTCATGCCTTTGTTTACATGGATGAATCTTTGGTTTTATCCATATCTCACTATCAGGGGGACATGGATGGATTGTAAGTTGACATCAAGGTATCTACATATTGGCAAATTTGTTGTGAAGCTTTTTTGCCATCAGTAATCGTGCAAATATCGGGAATGGATGTTTCAGCAGATGATTTTTCAGCCAAGAATCCTTTAAGTGCTTTGTCAGTCAAATCACACAGACCTGGATCACTTTTAAGCTTTGCTATACCATGGCAATGAATACTTCCTCGAGCTTGATACTCGTACCTGTACCAATGCCACTCAGCCCCAAGGCAATTATACAACCAATGTTTTACAAATTGTTCCACACGTTTTGTAAAAAACCAATCTACTAAATGAGGGTTGTTTATAACATTCATTCGCCTTTCTTCAGAGGTAATATCATCTACATTGGAGCTAAACAGTTGATGTAATTCAGGCCAATGCATATCTGCAGAAGACAAGGTGAAGAATATTGTTGGTGGCCCTTTATATTTTATGATTGATTTTAGATCTTGTTGTAATTTGTACCAGTATGCCGAGCTTCCAGTGATTTTTGCTACATATCTTGATACCTTTGCCACAAAAAAACTGTGATTTGTTTTCGTTGGGCATGTTTCTGAGCTCCTCTAATGTCAAATGTGCTTCCCCAGGGTTTTGTTTAAAGAAAACAGCTGTTTGTTGCATTGTTCGTTTTCTTTGAATCATGTTCAGAGCCCAATATGAAAATCTAGGGTGCGAAGCAAACCTGAAGTAAAATTTTCCATTTATTGTTTCTGCAAACTTAAACAAGTGTTTAATTCTTTCATTAAAAGGGACATCCCTATGTAAACATGGATTTGTTGGGTCTCCTTTACCATCTGGAAACAATGTAGGAAAGGCTAAAGTAGCAAGGCCTGAAATAGTATATTCATTTAATGGTTTATCCTCTATTGTCGGCCAATTGATTCATCCTGTTCCAATTTCAGACAAAATTGCATCCTTTTCAAGTTTCTCATTCTCATTACGTGGCAGAAAGCTACTAGTTTTTGTTTCATTCTTTATGAGCTGATCTTCATCAGAATCATCACTGGTATTTGCGTTTGTTTCAATGTTCTGGAACTCGGTTTCATTGGTCTCTACAGTTTGCAGATCATCTGGTACACCATTCTCAGGCAAAGAATGTAAGGAATCTAAATTAAGTGCCACATTTGTATAGTGTGGATTATTTTGAATTGACCAAATAAGTGCTTGCTGAACTTTGCTTCTCCTGACAATAACATTTTTAAAGGCATTATCTTTTCCATTCATAGTTACTAGTAAGAGGGAGACATGCTTGGGATATCTTGGTAGTGATTGGGCTAGCTCAGAGACCTGTTGTGGTAGATTTATGCAGTGCCCTGAAAAACCTCGTTGTCCTCCAGGCTTTACATAAACATTCATAATAGGGAGAGCTCGAGCAATTAACATCTCTTCGATTTGTGTTAAATCCTGTAACTCATTTGGTATACATGATGGAATCATTTGATTGCCAGCTGAAAACTTTTTAGGAACTTTTTTGTCACTTGAACACCTCTGACAAATGTAAGTAGTTTTTGACTTTACTTTTCCTTTTAAAGGCCATGCCTCAAAACAGATTTTGCACTGATACATATTATACTGGATAGACTTTTGGAAGTTAGACAGATGTTTTTGTGCACTGACATCAATTGTCTGTCTCTCTTTATTGTCAGCATTTGTCAGAAGTTTGTTGTGCCTTCTTTTTTACCCTTTTGACATTTATCTCATTGTCACTATCTGTGCTCAGGGTACTGATTGTGTTCTTTGAGGTCAATTCTGAATCGCTGTCAGTGCTAATGTGGGCTAAGTCCTCCATGTTGCTCAATGTGAAAGACACATGCTTTGAACTATCTGCTGCATGATTAGCCTTTACAATTTTGGAAGGTTGACTAATGGATACAGACTTTGTCTTATGATGATGGCTTTGTTCTCTATTTTGTTTTCTTTTGCAACCATGATTAGAATGAGGAGTCAGAGAAGAAGCAACATCTAGCACAATGTCATAACGTACACTACTAGTATTTTGCAAATAGAGACCACCTATATTTTTGGCAGGATATCCTGATAAGAGAGAACTCGAAAACCTTTGCCATTAAAAGAAAACCAATTTTGGTATATACATAAATGTCAGTTTCTAGCAAAGAAGAGGCTGCTATTATTTCAATATCTGTTCCCCAAGCATGTTGATTTGTCATTCCTGTGCGGGCCAAATATTCATTCACACTGCCATTCATGTGAGCAAGTAATGCATGCTCCTTATGTCTGATATGTTGAACTATCTTTTGTCTGACTAAGCTGTGATAATTTTGTCTCCCAGTTATTGCATAAGAAAGGGCACGGAATAAGCAATTGCCATCACCTAGTATTCGATACAGTTTGGAAGGCTTTTCTAAGGGTTTGACCAATTCCGAACTATTTTTGTGTTTGACAATCAGTGGCAAATCCAGAGCAGAACACCAAACAGCCTGACGCTCTGTGTGACAACATGCAAAAATGAATGGCTTTTCTTTGTTTTTTATGCCTTTGACATGTATCTCATTGTCACTATCTGTGTTCTGGGTACTCATTGTGTTGTTCGAGGTCAGTTTTGAATCACTGTCACTGCTAATGTGGGCCAAGTCCTCCCTGTTGCTCAATGTGAAGGACACATGCTTTGAAGTATCTGTAACATGATTAGCCTTTGCTAGTTTGAGAGGTTGACTAATGGATACAGACTTTGTCTTACAATGATGGCTCTGTTCATAATTCCGTTTTCTTTTGCAACCTTGATTAGAATGAGGAGTCAGAGAAGAAGCAACATCTAGCACAATGTCATAATGTACACCACTAGTATTTTGCAAATAGAGACCACCTATATTTTTGGCAGGATATCCTGATAAGATAGAACTCGAAAACCTTTGCCATTTATATAGAAAACCAACTTTGGTATATACATAAATGTCAGTTTCTAGCAAAGAAGAGGCTGCTATTATTTCAATATCTGTTCCCCAAACATGTTGATTTGTCATTCCTGTGCGGGCCAAATATTCATTCACACTGCCATTCATGTGAGCAAGTAATGCATGCTCCTTATGTCTGATATGTTGAACTATCTTTTGTTTGACTAAGCTGTGATAATTTTGTCTCCCAGTTATTGCATAAGAAAGGGCACGGAATAAGCAATTGCCATCACCTAGTATTCGATACAGTTTGGAAGGCTTTTCCAACGGTTTGACCATTTCTGAACAATTTTTGTGTTTGACAAGCAGTGGCAAATCCAGAGCAGAACACCAAAATGCCTGACATTCAGTATTCCAAGGTTCAATAAAAAAATAGTTCTTTTTATTTGGGTCTTCCAAATTTAGACTGTCAGTAGATATTTCTGGTCCAGGATTGAGTTCTATATCATTTGCTAGCTGAATTAATTCAGGTATGTAGAACTGATAGAGATAGATTTGGGTCAACCAATGACGATTGAATCTCATCATGTTATAATTCTGAACAACCTTTAAAGTTGTTATTTTATATGGAAGCAATTTATTTACCAACAGGATTGTACTCCAAAATTTTCCTGTCATACACAACTGGTAATGTCTGGACGATAAGAATATAAAATGTGTCCCTATAGTTGCTCTGTACTGTTCCAAGCTATTTCCCATTTTTAATCTCACCTTCCTTAAAGGTGTCTTTCAACTTCTTTCTTCAACTTCCTTTTTTCTGAAAATAGAAGTATTGTACTTCAATACATTTAACACTTTCAAGACATAGATATGAACGAGGCGTGTTGTAACACAACCAAACGAGGCATATAAAATATACCATCCAAATTTGCTTTAAGCTGTAAAATCTGAAATCAAAACCAAAATATATGAATTTCCTGTAATGTTTTAATCTATTTTCTTGACCAGGATATGCAAAATCCTGGGCATGAAGTGTGTTCACATGGAGGTGAGGGACCCTGGTTAGCAGACTACCCACTCTAGAGAAGTAAAGAATATGACCATTCGCATTTAGTGTGATTACCCCAATGTGCTCGATCCATTCGAGATGAACAAATGTCATGTTCAAAATAATGAACAAAGCATTATTCCGACACCAAAGAAATGAAAATTCCGTTGCGATAATTCCCTTGCCTTGTTGGAGTAAATAAGCTTATGCATTCGCGGCGGTCACTATTAATTCATTACAAAACTTCGCAAATTATCAAAAGTTCTTACCTCGCTATAAGTAGCAGTAGCAGTTTGTGTTCTGAAAAGGAAGAAATTTGGTCAGAAATAGGTAGCAGTTTGTGTTCTGAAAAGGAAGAAATTTGGTCAGAAATCCAACAAACGTGCATTAGCTGCCATTTTGTGATGTCTTGGTTGTTTACTCGAACATTCAAATCACGAAATAAGATTTTCTTATGTGAAACATTCAAGAACAACTACGCAAAAGCTTTGTCGGAGCCATTTAAAGGACTACAGTATGCATTGATGCCTTAATAGTTAAATTTTTGTTTATAAAACAAACATTTTTCAAGCAAATTAAAAGCTGACTTACCTTCGATCACAGAAGAAAAGCACATGGCACGAAACACGGCGTGCAAGGCATTGTGGTTGAATTTGTGGGTACAGAGCAATGCATTGTGGTAGAAATGTTGGAGGCTCGATTCCCTTGCAGATTATATCTGCTGACTTCGCTCAGTCGCTTCAGGCTCCTTCGCTGCGTCAGCAATAAAAATGGCAAAAATTATAAAAATGCTTTTTTAACTCTTTCACTCCCATGAGGTTCCCCATTGACGGGTAAAATCGTTTGGTGTTAGACAGAGTGAAATCTATAAGTTTTTGAGTGAATCCCTGTTAACGAGTAAAATTGTCTGGTGTTAGACAGAGTGAAATCTATAAGTGTCATTCTTGGGAGTGAAAGGGTTAATGGGGACATTTATCTGGAACAACCCAATTGAACTTTATTTCTACGTGGGAATTTGTAATTATTGGGATTAAATAATGAAAACATACTAAAATAATAATAATGATGATAATAAAAGTACATATACTTGACAAAAAAGTTTTTTATATTTACCGTCTGCCACAAGGGCTCCACGGAGTGAAAGATATTTGTGATGTTTTTTATATGGTTTCTTGCCCACATGTAATCATCTAAAAGATACAGTACAAGTATTGAGATAATTAATGTGAGGTGTTACAGTGTAGTTGTAGTAAGTTATTACAGATTATGGCATCTCAGGGCTTAAAATGAACTTTTTAGCTTAGGTGGCAGCTGGCGACTAATGGGGAAAATTTGGTCGCCAGATCATAAATTTTGGTCGCCAACTTTGCATGCATGGTAAGTCATAATTATTAAGTAGTACAAAAAGAAGCAGCATAGTTAGCTTTTCAGGTGTTCGCTTTCTAACAGAAGGGACAAGTTCTTCAACCTATTTTACATTAAGGGTACAGGTTGCTTTTTGAAGGTTCCATGTAAATTTCAAACTCATTGACAGTGCCAATTGAACTTTATTTCTACGTGGGAATTTGTAATTATTGGGATTAAATAATGAAAACATACTAAAATAATAATAATAATAATAATAATAATAATAATAATAATAATAATAAAAGTACATATACTTGACAAAAAAGTTTTTTATATTTACCGTCTGCCACAAGGGCTCCATGGAGTGAAAGATATTTGTGATGTTTTTTATATGGTTTCTTGCCCACATGTAATCATCTAAAAGATACAGTACAAGTATTGAGATAATTAATGTGAGGTGTTACAGTGTAGTTGTAGTAAGTTATTACAGATTATGGCATCTCAGGGCTTAAAATGAACTTTTTAGCCTAGATGCCAGCTGGCGACTAATAAGGAAAATTTGGTCGCCAGATCATAAATTTTGGTCGCCAACTTTGCATGCACGGTAAGTCATAATTATTAAGTAGTACAAAAAGAAGCAGCATAGTTAACTTTTCAGGTGTTCGCTTTCTAACAGAAGGGACAAGTTCTTCAACCTATTTTACATTAAGGGTACAGGTTGCTTTTTGAAGGTTCCATGTAAATTTCAAACTCATTGACAGTGCGATGTCTAGATTATCAATATCAAGCTAGTTTCGAGGAGGTATATCCTTTTTCCGAGTATTCAAACTCAAAATTCGTTGCAATCATCGAGTGAATTGGAAATATATGTGAAGTGTTTTGAGGTTTTCGAATTCCTCTAAATCGCCGAAGTAGACCCATAGATTTGAGAGTGTTCCATGTTTGAGAGCAAAGAGGTTTTACTTGTTGTTGTTGAACATGGCGTGAAGTTTTAAAGCCCGAGAATGACTCAGGAATCTTCCACCAATGCCGTAGTTTCAGAAGCGAAGACCTTGAATATCTCAGCATAATGAGAAGATGACAATGTTAATTAATGTTTCGATGATAGTCCAAAGCGAATAAACGAGATTAAAACTGTAAAAAACCGTAAAAAATAGGGAGCCGATTAAAAAGCAACCAACTTGGTGCTTAGTTCCAGTCCAGATAAATCCAGTCCGGATAAATCCAGTCTGGATAAATCACTATCCATTGGATAGTGCAAAGTGTATATCAACATTCCAGGAATAGAATTACGTGACATTACATTAATTTTTTGAAGGTGGTAATGGGTATTTTTGTGACCTGTGATCGGCTTTTTTTATTAGTTGTGAAATGTGTATTTTTTCCTTCATGAATTGTGATTTCCATAGTAGCTATGAATTGTAATTATCCAAAATGTATTGTTTTATTTTCCATGATGTGTGAAGTGCTAATATTATAATTTATTTTGAAATGTGAAAGGGCCCTTTTCTTGTGAAACGTGATGTATACCTCTTTACTCCATTTACATCATTATAGGATTAATGCTAATTAATTTATCTTTCGTGTCAATTTAAGAATTTTGATAATTACTTACATTTGTTGTTGAAAATTTCTGGATTGACTGAGTCTGTAATAAACAAAATTGTTTCTTTTTTAATGAGTGATTGCTTTGACTTTTTTTAGCTCGAAAAATTTTGTAGTTAAGATTAATTGTTGTCAGATAAGTCAGATTCAATAATGTTAGATGTAAACCATTTACACAAGAAAGCTGCAGGATTATGAATGGTGTCTCAAAATTTTGCAGTTCTTGTAAAATTTGGCTTTGTTGGTAATGCTTGCAAAATTTTGGTGGATGGTTGTTTGCTTGTGTTTACATATTTTGACAAGTGCTCGACAGCCTCATTTAGGACAGTGTTTGTTGCTCCTAAGGTCAACTTTTGTCAGTGTTTGCTCTACGAAGTTGATTTATTCACAATTATAGAAATTGAGTGAATTGGCAATAGCAAGTTACTATGAGTGTAAGATGAGTATAACATTTTCTACATTTAGATGTAGTGTTAACAGTTTTGTAAGTCATGTTCAAAAGGAATACTTACAGAGGTCCATGATGCTTGCTTGCAGAGGTCCATGATGCTTGCAACACCGGGTGGTTAATGTAACCAGCAGGGGTGGGGGCATGTTGAATTTTTTTTATCTTTCCTTTGCATAGCATTTTTTATTTTTCTGTTACTTTGTTTTAGTTTGTTATTTGTTACTTGTCAACTGTTCAAGGGATAAAGAGGTAAAAATTACTGGAGTGCTGCAGTTCAATATTTGTCATTGAGATGAGGTTCAAATTATAGGCTTTACTGTCTCTGTTTTTGATTTGTGTTTCCAAGCGCTTCCAAGTGCTATATGTACAAAAACACTCCATTTTTCATGATTTAGTCAAAATGGTGAACGTAATAGACAAAATTCATCTCCAGACTCCAATCCAGCAACATTCTTAAAATTTTCAACATTTCAAACTATGACAGTAGCTAGTAAAAGCGGAGCTGGACAATCTGTAAGCCAGCATGCTTGCAAAGACCATTTGATTTTTTGCATACTAAGCTGATTGATTGACCATTATAAAAATTTTGTGAATTACCAACAACACTACTATGGGTGTAAGATGGGTATAACAGTTTCTACAAGTAGATGTAGTGTTAACAGTTTTATAAGTTATGTTCAAAAAAAGTACTTACAGATGTCCATGATGGTTGGTTCTAGTTCTCGATCTGTAACATTGAGAAGACCATTAAAAAGAGGCTGATCATTTGTTGAAAGGGTGGGGTGGTTAATGGAACTAACAGGGATGGGGGCATGTTGAAATTTTCTTGACTTTGTCCTTTATATAGCATTTTTTATGTTTCTCTTACTCTGTTTTAGTTTGTCACTCGTTACTTGTTAACTGTTCAAGGTACATTATTTAAAGTGTGTTCCCTTTTACTCCAGCATAAAAATCAGTGACCACACCTATTTGCACCAGCTCTTTCTCCTCCAGTATAATGACCAATTCCTTTCTGTGACATTGACTGATGCATTGCTTTTTAATCTCTTTGTCGAACGGAGACCTTGAGAATGAAGTTGCTAATTTCTTTATAACTTTGTAAAAGTAATTCGAAAACAAATATAGAGTTCAAGCAAGCAAATTATAAATACTATTTAGTCCATTTGGGTTTAAAAAGTTCATAGGGTGAAAGTAACTTTCTGATTATAATATTGACCAGCCCAGTTAAAATGTTATAGTAGTAGGCAAGTTGGCTTTAGTAATAATAAGTAGCCGTCTGCATACTAGGGGGGTTCTGGGAGCATTTTCCGGAAAATTATGAAAATATTGGCTTCATTAAATGGTTGCATCTAGTGCATTGTAGGGTAAACTGTGCCCTTATTAGATAGTAATGAAGAATCACGCAAGAGCTTCAATTTTCAAATTAAAGTTATATTCAGCTAAAAGCATTATTGAAAAAAAGGATAACTATAGTACAGGCAAGTACTTTTTAACTGTGAAAGCGAGAAACTTGGTTGCTGAAAGTTGACTCACAATATACTAAAGAGTCAGTTAAACTGAAAGCTTCAGGTCTTAACTTATTTAAACAATATATCACCTTAATGAAAAGCTATGGGTTTTCAGGACTACGTATTTGATATCATACCAGGGCTACACATTTGTGCCAACCTCACGAAATTGTTTGGATACCATCTTGTTTGTATCTGCAAGAACCGTGGGTGTTAAACATCCATTCGGATCACTTTCCTACGCCATAAGTACACAATTTTCAAGACGTTCTTGTAGAAGCGATGGTGTGCGCGGTTTGTGCAGCTCAGGTTGGCGTAGTGTATTTTTTGGTTATAATTTGAACTGGCAGAAGAAACCTTATAACCTGAGAAAGAATGAGGGCTTGCAGTATGTAGTCGAAACGTAGTGATTAAAGGGACAATATGGCAAAAAATGATCTTAATTTATTAGTATAACTTGTATTTTTAATTTACAGTGATGAAGAGCAATTTGAAACCAAACGGCAGATATTGACTGGGTTGATTTGAAAATTGTTTGTTCGTAAGTAAGGTAATGGAATTTTTATGCCAAGGAAGCAGTTTAAAATGAAATAAAGCAGAATACTTACGATCATCTAATGCGAAGAAAACTAAAAAAGAATGTAAAAAGAAGTAAAAGTTAGATTAAGGGAACTTGACATGCACCAGAACAAGTGCGAAATGATTTTTAGCTCTTATGTAAGTTTGGTGTCACAATGCTAACCTGATTGTCCCCTTGTAAATTTTCTCAAAATGCAACTTCAAAACAACAGAAAGACAAGTAAGTTTGTAAGAGTATGAATAATATGTACTTACAAGTGCTTTGTTCCCCAGTGGGAACTTGATGTGGCACTAAAAATGTAATAGAGACAAAGGTTTTAACTTTAACATGATTGTTGAGCAATTAGATTTTCATGTAAAGCAAAGAACTTGACAATAAAAAAAGCAAAACAAAATACACACACTCGTTTGACTCTACGTTTATGTTGCTTTGCTGCTCATCTAGAAGAGAAATGTACACTTTAATAACTTTAGAAATCAAATTGTTTACCACTGCGACATTGGTATTCTGATGACGATTGTCATATTTCGAGACAAAGTAACACAGTTTACGTCCTTAAAGTGCCATAATGCGAAGAAATTTTAAATCCACACAGTATTCATTTTGTGAGGTTTAATTCTTTTTACAAAGACCGCTTTAAATGAACTATGTGCAGCCTAATAAACGTTTGACACTGGGGGAAAACAATTAGGGTGTTGGCGTTTTGCACAGAGATCATTAAGCGATGTCAGATGGTGTTTCATAAAAAAGACCTTATTGGCTTTAACATGTTTGAGTGGCAAGAAGGTGGATTAACCATTGTGTTTGTATCGGGGATAGGCAACCTCGTTTTCAGGGTCTTTTCTCTGTCTTTGGGCACGGCGAGAATAGGGGCCTTTTCCTTGACTTAAGCCAGGGTGGGAAAGGGCTTTCAGAACGTGGTTGGGAATAGGTCCTTTGCAGTAGATGGTTATGTGACCTTGTCAATCGTAAAAATAGCGGCTAGTGTAAAATTATCGCAAAAAATGAAAAGAACGCAATGAAATTAGTAAGGTTGTATATTTTGAGACCGTTGATACTTAATTGTGAAATTTTATTGTGAAGTCTAGGTGTTGATGTACTAAACGCCTTATATCCATATTTCCGTAGCTTGTAGGGAGAAGACTGAAGGTATTTCTTAGAAGAGGATCTAAGTTATTGCTTGGGTTTGTAAACGTTAATCAATTCCTGTAGGTAGCTGTTGAAGCGATCGTGTGCACGGCTTGTGCAGCCTGGGCTGACGTGGTGTATTTTTTGGTTACAATTTAAACTGGTAGAAAAAAACCTTTTAACCTGAGAAATGACGAAGACTAGTAGTATGCAGTCGAAAGGTAGTGATTAAAGGGACAACATGGTATAAAAAATGATAATATTTTGTTGTATAACTTGTGTTTATAGTTTACAGTGATAAACAACAACTTAAAAGTAAGCGGCAGATATTGCGTTATAAGGGCTAAATAGCCGGCTGGTGACACATTTTGATCGGGGTGATAATTGACAACTGTTGATTTGTAAATAGGGTAATCGCATTTTTATGTCAAGAAAACAGTTTAAAATAGAATAAAACGGAATACGTACGATAATCTAATGCAACAAAAACTAAGAAAGAGTGTAAGAATAAAAACAAAAATAAGATTAAGGGAACTTGACATACACCAAAATTAACGCAAAATGATTACTAGCTCTTATGCAATCTTCATGGTACAAAGCTAATCTGATGATCTCCTTGTAAATTCTTTTCAAAACGCAACTTCAAAACAACAGAAAGATAAGCAAGTTTGTAAGAGTATGAACAATATGTACTTGACAGCACCTTGTTCCACAGTGGGAACTTCATGCGGTACTAAAAATGTTATAGAGACAAAGGTTGTAACTTTAAGATGATTGTTTCATGTAAAGCAAAGAACTTAAGAATAAAAAAATAAAAACAAAATACATACGCTCGTGGTTACTGCTGCGACATTGCTATTCTGATGACGATTATCATATTTCGAGGCAAAGTAATACAATTTACGTCCTTCAATTGCCTTAATGCGAAAGTGTGAAGTTGTCAAGTTAAAATTTCTTTACAAAGACCGCTTTAAACTTACCCATCTTAATCAAATGTTGAAGTTCAACTATCTGCAGCTTTATGTCACACTGGCGGAAAACAAGGAGGGTGTTGGCGTTTTATACAGGAATCGGTGGGCGATGTCACGTGGTGTTATAAAAGGACGTTATTGGCTCTGAAATGTTTGAGTGACAGCAAGGTGGATTGGCCATTGTGTTCGTATTCAGGATAGGCAACTTTGTTTTCAGGGCCTTTTCTTTGGTTTGGGGCGGGGCGAGAATAGGGGCATTTCCCGCCCCGCTCAAGTCAAGGAAAAGGTCCTGGGAACGTTGGTTGGGGATAGGACTTTTGCAGGACACAGTCACTTGTTCTTGTCAATTATAAAAATAGGGGCTAATGTAAAATTATCACAGCAAACCAACTAAAAATGTCTTTTTCCCCGAAAGTACTTATATCCAAAAATTACCTCCTCGTCCTATTTTGTGCCACTCCCAGAAAATTTTATTTCCCCTCTACCCTCCCCCTCCAGAGAATGTCGAGCTCTGATTGTGAAATAATGTTTAATAGGCCTTTTGTAACAAACGATCACATGGTACAGAATCCACAATGCTAGAGGGGAAGCTCATTATTATTCCCTTATTGGGACATTAAAACAAAGATAAGTCAAGTTTGACTCCTTCAGGACTCTCCCAGTGGGGGAATAATAATGAGCTTGCTCTCCAGCATGGCGGACTTTGTACCATGTGACCGCTTGTTGCAAAAAGCCTAACGCTATGTGCATATTTTTGTCACGTTGAGATCTCTTACGCCAAAGAATCATAATGGATTGACCATTTGTTTTATTTTGCTGAATTTGAAAAATATGTGTCTCAGATATTTGATATTTTCGAATTGCGACGGGAAAATCGGGAGGTAAGGCATCAGGCAAATGATGATACCTGATGCTATCAAGTGATTTGCTCAATAAACTTGTTTTCTCTCTTTGTATATGATCGCCCGTGATACAGAATTATTTGACAAACGTATTAAACCTTAAGAATTACCAATGCTCTTCTTGAGTGAAAAAATAAATAACAAATCCAAGGAAAGGAACTCTGCATTGGTCTTGATTTTCAAACAGTATCACCTACTGTCGAATTCTGTCACGACTGATGAAGATATTTTCGAATTTCGAAACATTTTGTAATTTCTTCTTCTGATAAACAACTTTATACTTTGACATGTGCCAATAGACGGGATATGCATATTATTTTTGCCATGTTGAAATCAAGATGTTTAATGCCCAGAGTTTGCAGAAATTTAAAATATAAATTCCTGACGAGTAAAAGTAAATTTCATTTTAGATGAAAATTCTTTGTAGACTGATAGTTGCTCTGACGGTAAAAGAACTGAAATAAATTTTAGTAGTTAACTAAAATTAAGACCAACTAACACCAGAAATGTCACGAAGTTAACTTTCTTCTGCTTTTTCTAAAAACTGTGTATTAAAAAAGACAGAAAAAGAATCGAACACCTTTAATGGATCTGTTTGTGTTTACATGTACTCAATCTTGCATAGTCTTCCGGTAACAATTGGAAATTTCAAGAATTCTTGTACATTGAAGGAATTGAACGCCTTGAATGCATCACAGTGTTTACTGAAGTCGCATCTAAGTTGTCTGGCAAATTATATTTATTTTGACTATTTGGTACTCAACTCTGCAAAGGTAAAAACAATTGGAAATGTGACAGTGAAGTATTATTTGACTGAAAGCTTGTTTGTACTTAATTCTGCAGTCTGTCGGTAATAATTGGAAATTTCACTAATTCTTGTTAGTTAATAATTATTCGAAAGAGAGCGTGTTGCCTATTTTTTGCTAGATAATCTAAGTAAAGGGTTCGATGCTGAACACTGGTGGGAAATTTATTTGTTGCATTTTTATCACGGAATGTCTTCGCAGCTTGTTTGCATGCACGCAATGAATTTCTTCTCTCTAATAGCAAATATGTTGTTTATTTCAATAAAATTATTCTTGGCTGGAAAAAGTTTTTATGAGATTTTTCTGCCTTTCTGAATAGTGTTGTGTATTATCTATTTATTTATTTATTAAGTATTCCCACTACAGCAAATTACTGCGGGCCCGGATGTGGAATAACAAATTCAAAGAAAGGAACTTTGCATTGACCTCAGTTGATTTTCAAACAGTATCACCTACTACCGGATTCTATCGTTACTCTTTGCACAGTGTTACCTACTTCTCGCCTTCCTCTCCAGTGAGTTTTCATATTTATTTCTCAGCCATAAGATGGGGATATTTTCGCATTTCGAAACATTTTGTAATTTCTTCATTTGATAAACAACTATATACTTTAATATGCCAATAGACGGGATATGCATATTTTTGGCATGTCGAGATCGAGATGTTTAATGTCAAAGCTTTGTAGAAATTTAAAATATAAATTCCTGACGAGTAGAAGTAAATTTCACTTTAGATGAAAATTCTTTGTAGACTGAAAGTTGCTGAGATGGTTAAAGAACTTGAAATTTGAAATTTGAAATTTGAAATTTGATAATCTAATTTTGGTAGGCAAGTAAAATTAAGACCAACTAACACCAGAAAGGTCACGGAATTAACGTTAATTATTTTTCTCCGAAAAGTGTTGTGATTTTCATCCAAGCTAAAGAATTTTCATGGCAAAATCGGGAGGTAAGATATCATCGCTCACGCAAATGAAGCTACCTGATGCTATCAAGTAACGTGCTCATAATTTGTTTTCTTTCTTTGCGCATCGCCTGCGATACAGAATTATTTGACAAACGTAATGAACTTTGAGAATTACCAGTGCTCTTTTTCAGCGAAAAAATGAAAAGCAAATCCAAAACAAGATCTTTGTATTGACCGTGATTTTCAAACAGGTAACCTTCTGCAGAATTCCATCATGACTCTTTACACAATTTACTACCTCTCACTCATTATTTCGTTTTTTCTTTATTTTCCCTAAGAAAAATGCATCCATTCTTCCTTCGAAATTTACTCAGTTTTTGTAAATGTTACAGTAGCCACATGCAGTGCTTAATTGTAATGCTCTTCGTGCATTCCATGCATTCATTGTCAACACTCATTACAAAAACATGTCAACAATCACACGGATAATGGTAATGGTGTTAACGGTTATTGGTGGTCGTTACCCGTAAGGAGATGTCCCTCAAGGCACTAATTTTTTGTTTTGTTGCGTAATCAGCTGTTTTTCCTTTACTTGTTCACACATTTCTGCTGTTTCGCCTGAATTTTGAAGAGTAAATTTTTATTCTATATTTTAAATTGCATTGTAATTATCAAGATAGATTATTATTGTTTTATTATTTTTTATTTATTTATTTATTTTTATTTATTTATTTTTTTTGGATAGATACTTAAGCTCTGAAAAGCCCCTTTGGGGAGAGTTTAAGACGAGATTTATTTGAACTTCGAGCATTGCACGGCCAAAAATACCATAATAATCTTTTGCCGCCGGTCAAGTTTAGTTGGAAGTACGTGTTTTTCGCACCAGGGAATACTTTGGTGGCTGCTATAATCATTTTGATTGAAAAAAAGTTCTGTTCCCTTTGCTCATTTCTAACCTTTGTCGGAAGGATATGAAGCATTTCGTGGTAGAAAAAACCCTGGGATGCAAATGGCAGGTTCGCTTCAGTAGACTTGCCATGAGATGCGAACAATGCCGGCCGTTTGTCAGAGAAGTTATGGCTGATTCTGATGGTTCGAGACGGTTTACTTTCGGTACTATATTACCAAATCAATTCATTAAAGGTATGTAATTGTTTTACTTCTATAGCCTAAGTTATGTCAATGACAAGTGATGCTTTAAAACTCTCAAATCTCTTTGAAAGACTGCTTTAAAGCACAATTAGCATAATGGTCGAGCAGTAAACCGGTTGAGCTGAACTTACGTTCTCCCATTCATTGAGCGAAATTCTCCCTTGAGAAAATAAAGCTCAAACGAGATTATTTGTCAACTTTATGGAACTGCCAACATTTCAGAATAAACGTTTTGACTTCACCTGTTCTGTTTAAACCGTAATTTTGTTAGTTGTTTCAGTGTAAGCGGAATATACAGCCGTTAATTTTTATGTGTTTAGGAGTTGAAAATAAAATATACCGTTATGCAAAACCCATATTATTTACTTGTTTCTTGTCAGGTTACGCAGCAAAAATCTTGTTGTACTAAGGATTGCACGTCTTAATTGAAAGTTTCTAGATGTTCTACACTTGATTTGATCATTATTTGCTTTAAATGTGTTTGAACTGGTTGTCTGATGTCGCCTCAAACTTGCAGGGTAGTGCATTTCTCAACCTTAAACATCGCCCTTTCAGCCAGAGATCTGCTTTCATTTGGTACGTACTGGATTACTGATCATACTGTTATTTTGAACATCATCTCTGGTGCTTTCACTTTGCATAGTAAAATGCTTTTGAAATCATGAACTTTCCCTATCATCCGCGATTCCTTTGTGGCAGAGATAATTGGTTAATGAATTCTTTATGGCAGCACTGTCTATCCGCTTTTATGTAAGTTCATTGTATAGTGTACCAGACATATGTCACTACAATGGTGAACGTTAAAGTGCAAGCTTTTCAGTGCTAAATAGATAAATGCGGTTTTGTTTTGAACCAGTTGTGTAATTTTAGTTTGAAAATACAACACCTCGATTTGTTTACATAATTGGCATTGGAAACCACTTGCGGTTCGAGCTTCCTTCACGTGCGAGTGTTCTTCAGCCAGAAGGTTGTACATTTCATATTTGGACAACATTCTTGGATTGTACATTATTTTGAGAAAGTTCACATCATTTCCAAGAATTTTTATTGCTCAAAAACGTGAAGGTGATGTCAAAAAACATAAGCTAGACTGCTGAGGTGTAAAAAGAGCAAAGCTATTGAAATATCCTGTTAAATGGTGTTGGAACATGTACTGTACCGCTGACTGTAGCAAAAATATGTTCGTTCTGACTTTTCTTATACTGGAAACAGTCATATATTATTTGTTAACGTTGTTTGTTTACACTTTAACTTGTTTGCTTTGCTCATTAATCCTGGAATCATGTATGGTTTACGTTGGCTCCTCAGCATTTCACCTAAACGAGTTAGCAGCTAGTCTACCAAGGATGAAATACTCGGACCCAAGGTCTGTGCAAATGTTAGAGTCTTGCCTTCTCTACCATTATTCTGAAATTTCCTGCAGACAAACCCTTTAAAAATGTACTAAAGCTTATAGGTCTAATCTCCAGTTGTTCACATTCCTGTTTACAATGTATATCTATCATAAAAGGCATACTTGTTTTGCCTAATTGAACCACAAAACAGGTTGATTTCCTCGTAATAATAATTCACTCATCCATGATTTTTGTTTTCCATCACAAGGGGTACTTTTATAAGATGAATACTCTTCACTGTCTGGATGATGGATAAATTCCAAGATAAAAGCAATGGTTTCTGGTGGAAGTTTATGACTACATTGGTGTCTTATTTTCGGAAGTGCTGCTCCTGGACCATACATCTTACTATGAAGTCTAGCTTTTGATAGTTCGTAGTCTGTGCATGATACTTCTTCTCC
Organism: Montipora capricornis; assembly: GCF_036669925.1. Lineage (NCBI taxonomy): Eukaryota > Metazoa > Cnidaria > Anthozoa > Scleractinia > Acroporidae > Montipora > Montipora capricornis. Next base: position 23,948,532 of record NC_090892.1, on the reverse strand, counting down.
TTGAGTGTTAGTAAACCTGAACATTTGCTTCATTTCCTTATTTGTGTATTGCTGTGCCACACAGCTTAACAGTTCAACCCGTTTGTGACTTCCAGGCTTCTCTCTGGAGTAGCTGAGAGCTAAGCCCTCCATGATGTTAGCATTTGCATGTGGAACATTCACTTTTTCTTGAATAGAATTTGAAAGAAGTGAAGACAATGGCTTGCTCCTTTTACTTTTTGCTTCTAGTAAGAAACACCTCCTAGAGGGTGAGGTTCACATGTTTACAATCATATTTCCAAACATTGCTAAAGCCAGTATTTATGGCTGGTAGTGATAGAGATGAAAAATATTGTGGTCTTATTTTTTTTTATTATCAAACGGAAAGGAAAAATGTCCTGACGTTGAATTAGTCAGTAATTACTGACTCTGATCTGATTATTAAAATGCAAAAAAAATACTCTTGATAGACTGGATTAGTTTTCTATTTCAGGGAAGAATGCATACAGTACAAACTCACATATAAGAACCTTGTACAGGCTGAAATTTGGCATTTTACCCAAAAATATAAGAACCTTTTCAGCCTGGCAAAGAAAAAGAGGTTCTTTCACAAAAAAATCACCCTTGAGAAAACTTCTGTTATTGTGTATATGTTTTCTTTGATTGGCATTTTATTGGATCTTTTGTAAAAATATGTTTTCCATAAAGCTACAGTGCAATACTGTCTAAATATCTTATGAAATAAAATATAGAAATTTATTGTTGTTCCTCTGAGAAATAAGAACCTATTAAGAAACTACATGTAATCAACCTGAATTATGAAAAATTAGCCTAAAATATTAGAACCTGCTCAGCCTGGCCTCGAAAATTCTAGGTTCTTATATGTGGGTTTTTACTGTATTTTCTAGGGTTAGTAACTTTTACCCTGTTATACATGTACAAGCATGACAGTATGCCATGTTTTCAGTTTCTCAGGCTTGGGAGATCCTTGAATTGTGTTCATCTTTTCATTGTCAATCCAAATAAACTGAAAAACCAACTAATAAGGTAAAATATGTATGGTGGAATTTTTACTATGTGAGTTAAAAAAAAGGAAAGTTTTGTTTGAAAATATGAATGTTAACTGTATCCCATCGCATTGGCCTTCAAGAATTTCCTGGCAGATCTCTTCATTTTAGGCACCCACGTTTTCAACTTCTGTTTTAAGTTCAGCCACTTTTTGCCTTGCCGCAGTTTTTAAGTTTGTTTCGAATCCTCCGCTGAGTTTGCTTTGACGCCAGTTTGTATGACACTTGGGGACGACCAACTTGATTTTGAATAGAATTGCGGACGGGGGCTGTGAAACACTTTTGTTTACACTGGGTGACAGCCTGTGCAACCTTACATAACATGCACCACAGCGCCTTAAACTGCTTATGAGGACTACACAGCCAAACTTATTTTCCAAACAGTTTTCTTTGCTTCAGGGGACGAACCATCTACTGACTTTAGTAGTGACTTTAAATGTGTTAGCTTGTACCGGGGAGTTGTGCATTTGGATGCTGGTAGTGGTATTCCTACAGGCTTGACATGTTCGTCCCATCACTTTCCCTTTAACGTCATTTATGGGATGAGATTCTTCCTTCATTCTAGGTTTTTTACATATACTACAAGTAAGTACTCATGAAGACATTGTTTACAATCTCTGAGGCTCAGCTGGGACTATGGCAAATTTTATGATAAATTCAACTCAATAATCGTAATTGGAAGTTGACAACTGAAGCTGAGCTGAACACAAGCTTGATCACGATGTCTGCTAAATTCATTGTTACTTTTGATTTTGCGATTTACTTATGCAGCCAAAAGTACAATAACAAAATTGAACGTCGCAAAAATCTTTCAAATGTTTTTTGCGGGTATCCGTATAAAAAGTAAAATAAAGACCTTTCCAAAAAAAAAAATCAGTTGAGAGCAAGTAAGAAACTGTAAAAGTTAAATGGAGCATCCCCATATCTTATCTACCGGGCAGGCTTCATATTCTGAATAAGCAAGATTCCCTGTTATTTTTGGACTATATTTATATTATGCAGCCACTTAAGACTATGTTATGCATGGGCTACGTAGATGCTAATCTTACTCCCAGGTGGTTGTCCTTAATTATACATTTTACTTCGCTTTTTCTACTTGTCACTTAAGGCATTTATGTAGTGTTAATCACCAAGCCCCACGTATTTAACACATGGACAATTTTGAATAGTTTATTCAATCTTATGCATCATAGTAACATTACAATATTTTTGAAAAATTAATTATTTCTTACGCTTTCAAAAAACAAAACAGTTCCAAGTAGAAATGCAACGTTGAATGTTCTACAAATCAGTTTTCTAACTTGCTATACCCCCTTTTAATAAGTCTAATATATGCCGTTTTCCGCCAATGACGTCGAAAATGTTTTAAGCTTTTGTACATTTTTTGAATAAAATTTGAAAGCACGAGTTCTACATCATTAGCGGAAAACGGGTGTATACACATATCTTATAGGAGTAAGTTTCGAATAACTTGTATAATTTCAATAAAGTAAAATTCAACAAAGTGTTAATCCGTTATTATGGAAGTATTTTTCCATTTCTTTATGCTGGAAACTGATAACTTTTACAACTCTAACTTAAGCTATTTGATATCAAAAAATGGATAACAAGCAGGCCGATAGCTAAATTTTGCTTGAAATATTGAAGCCTGAAAATGTCCTTTTTAGAGAATATAGCAAAAAAATCACTTCTCTTCAGTATTAATCTTACATAACTTGTTAAACTGAAGAACATGAAAGAAATGCCACTAAAGAATTTTCGCGAAACAAGCATTTCGTATTTCCAGTTGGTTTGCTACGGCTCTTACATGCTAAAACTCTTACGTAAGTAAAACAAGAGGCAATGTTGCTTTAACTTATTTACTGTATAAAATCGAAGATACCAGTTTACTTTTAGAGTTCAAAGTTATTCTTAAGTCACGCGCTGCCAAAAATGCATCGATAATCTCGGAATTTGTGGGACTTTCCAGATTAATTTTGTTATACGGCTTTGCTTGTTCATTATACAACTTTATGAAAGATTCCACTTGATCTTGAAGAACTCTTAAAAGAACATTATGTCCTTCGCCAATAAATACCCTTACACTGAAGTGTGTTTGATCTGCAGATGTCTTGATTTGGCTTAATCCACAAGAATCACAAACACTTAGATCTGACTGGAGATTGCTCAGTTTGCGGCGACAACTGTTACAAACTGCATAACATTGAATTTCTTGCACCCCACTAATTCGATTGACAATTACAATATTCTCTGAAACAGATTCTTCATCTTCTATTAGCTGTGAAACAAATCTCATGCTCCGTGCATCTGATTTCGCTGTGGTAATAATGGTGTCAAAATTACTTGATAAATATTTCTTTCATTGGTAAGAGCGAACCCTTGCATTGACAATTTCGTATACTTGGCCTTCTTGGACTAAAGAAATATTTTTGTCCCATAAAGTGAGTTTGATTGCGTTGGTGTCGTCCGCTATACTACAATCTAATTTCATTAGTAACCGCTCCTGAACTTTAACTTCTTTCAGCTCTGATCTAATATGTACTTTCCCGATAATTGAAACTAAAGTGAAATCTGAAATATCATCGATTTCACTGATTTTTGTAAATCGTTTTGAAGGCACCTTGTGATCAAATGAACACTCTGAAATGCTCTCAATTTTAGTACGTTTATTAACAACAATTGCCATGTCATTGCTATTATGCAATGACCTCTTTAATGAATAGTTGGAGAGCCTAACACTCTTTTGTGTTTCATCTTTTTGCTTCACCTGATTATAGAGACTTGCAAACTCCATCGCAGAAACCATTTGCAGTTTGTAACTTAAAGTTGAAATACGTATAATTACTTCGGCTTGGCTTTACTGGCGAAGTATCATGAACATATCCACAGATCGGAACTTTCTTTAGGTGGTCACATTCTTTTGCATCTCCATCAAATTCTTTATTTTGATATTCACTTGAAGATGCTACCAAAAAAAGGAAAAAAAATTGGTATTATTTTACTGGCTGTTTTAAAACCTGGATGTTCCTAGTAGGACACGTAGTTCCCAGTGTTGCAGTCTGTATTCTGTTGTGTATCACGGTTGGGAGGGTAAAAAAAAGGGGCCACAGTAATTGATACAAGTTGTTGTTGGGCTCTGTCATCTTTACTGGTAAAGTTAATAAATTTCTGCTGAAATTGACTGCAGCCTTTCATCTTTTAAGCATTTGTCTTAAAGAATTTGAGCTAAATTGTTCCACGCTACCCGTCCTCTTTCTAGACCGATCAGCCGATTGAGTTATTACTTGTTTAGCATAATTTGCTGAAATGACTATTTTCTGGCACATTTGGTAATGACAGTCACTTAGGTAACGCTATTAGTTGTTAGGCCAACTGCTGTAGTTATTAACGGCATCTCGGAGATTAAAGAGTTTTAGTTCACTATGCAGATGGAAAATAGCACAGTTCTGATATTCTGTACCTACAGCTAACGTTGACTTTTCTCCAGTATGGAAAGAGTCCTCAAGAGATTTTAACGTTTCATCTTTCTTTTCTTCAGTTTTATCTATAAGACAGTAATAGCAGTTCATCTTAAAAAAGAAGACATATTTAATGCTTCGTGCCACGCCACAGCCGTGCTAAAACTGACATTATATAGTAAAATTCACACTTTATAAACTTTAATTTTTGATATGACAGTCAGTGTTGAAACAGAAATAATAAAATTTATTACACCTTCAGATAATATAGAGATTTTTCCATTCGAAGATCCGGCATCACACGATCTCAATTCTTCATCTTTCTCTCCTTCCAATTTTTTCTGATCTATGATAAGACAAAATCCCAAGGTCATTACATTAGAAATAAAAACTTTACTTTCTTCGCATCTGACTCTACTCATAATGCTCGAGATCCCAATAAACATTCTTTACAAGTTGTAGTCAAAAATGATAACAAGAAACCTGCATCTGACAATCTTTCCTCCACGGTAGATAGATAGATAGATAGCTTTATTAAATAAAACCATTGCAGCCAAGGGCTGAATTACGGCTATTTACAAGTGAACAAAGATTCTAAAATTATTTAAAATTTAAATCTAGAATTTAAATCTAAAATTTAACTACTACTCTTTCTTAAACTCTTACTTTTTCCAATGTCTTTTCTTTCTGCAATAGAGTAAATTAATAATAAAATATAGTCCATTTTAATATACTAGCCCAATTTTCTATCTCTTACCTTTCGACATATCCACAGTGATAAACCGCTATGGACGATAACTGTAACCAATTAACTTGTCAAAATTCGTGTTACTGCACTGTACTGTTCACAACATGCTACATAAGCTACATATATACCTTTTCAGTTCTTCTTAGACAGCAAATTTAACCGGGCTATTGCACCATCACCGTGCAACAACTAGCTGTCAATTAGGTGTGACAACAGAGCTAACTGTTGCACCATCATTGTGCAATCGATACTTAACTGACTCATATTTTCATAATTCATGATTTCTTATTCATAACTGCAAAAGTATCAAAAATTGCGAAGTTTCTTATCGAAATTTTTTTGCTTACTACTCACTTAAACCCAGTCCCTCCCTCATCCCGCTAAAAAAGCATTTAAAAACCATTATGTTAAAATACACCAGTTTAATGACCCTGTAAGTGGCATTTGTGATTTGATCATTGCATTTAAAAGCGATCGCAAAAACACGGATTTCTTAATCCAAATTTACAGGGAAGACGTACAAATGGACAGGTCGACTCTCAACAAAATCGAGTATTAGACATTGCCGCTGCTCACTCAAGTACTCGATTTAGTTTACATGAGCTTCCCCTACATTTCAACGTGGCACTCGTAAAACTATTCAACTTGACACCAATTTTTTCATTCGACATGCAAATCAAGGTATAACATATATGTGACCCTCCACGAGAAAACAGGTAAAAAGGTGATGACACGGGCACGCTATTTTAACACACTAGACAAAAGAAAATTCCTTTAACACGCTAGCAGTGTGTCACAATGCACGCCTCATTAAAATTTTCTATTTTTCCTATGGCACGGTGAAAACAAAGGAGCGTGTTCGTTCTAACAAAGAAACGTGCCAAATTTGCAGAAACAAAACAGCAAGCAAAATGACACACCAAGCGAGTGAAATGGCACGCTTTTAAGCGAGTGAAATGGCACGCTTTTAAGTGAGTGAGATGGCTCGCCGTGTTGAAATGCACAGTCCATTATGCTGTTCGAATATTTAACTTACCAACCGTTCCATGAAATGTCCACCTTCACAAACTTGTTTATCGTCAATCTATTCTGCACGCATGCTGTCATGTTTTGTTTGTTCGGTCGGGCCTTCAAGAATCTTCAGTTACGTAGATTTTACTATAAAAATTAGTTTTTCTTGAGCGAAACAATTTTCTACAGTGACCCACAACGCGCACTCGCGGCAAGAGAAATTACCTCACGCAAAAAGAAATAGCCTCACAGAAAAACGTTTAAAAAGGCGCAAAAATACTAATAAATAAATGCGGACTAAATCAGCAATAAATCACGCGAAAAGCAGCAAATAAGCCATAGAAAGGAACGCCACAAAAAGAAAAAAAAACCTGTATTCCTGAAAGAAATAATATGTATATCAAAAGAACTAAGTTCGATTTTTAGACGACAATAAGGCTTTATAATGACGGCGTTGGGACGAAATCGAGCGGCTCCTGATAATTCTTCACGCCAGAACCGCAAATGTCACGCCAGGCGTGTCAAGGCCCGCATGACAATCCCGCATTTGATCAGAAAGGTCAAAAAATTCGAAATTTTAAAATGCCTCGCGTGTAACTGAACGAATTGTTCATTTCTTCGTCGGAAATTATTGGAAGTCAGGTGTGAAATCCTGTTGGAAATCAACGACAGATTTTTCTCTGATCGACCTCTGTCGTGAGCTCGTGTAAACAAATACAAAGGTCAACAGAGTCACATATTCTTTTTGGCGGGAGGTTTGCTCGATTTTACGACATAATGTCTTTCAAATTCCCTACAATTAAGAGAAAAGACCAACGTGTCTCATGGTAAGTGTTAGATCTTAGGTCTTAGTTTTCCGGACACTTAGTGGGGTGTCCCGAAAACTAAGAACCTGAGACGTATTAATTGTCACGTCGATGTCTGGGCCCCTCAGGAAAGCAATGATCGCCAAGGTTTTTTCATCTTTTTTCTTTTTTTCCTAATTTAGTTCGCATTTATTTATTAGTATTTTTGCACCTTTTTAAACGGCCCAAGGATTGCTATGAGAACTAAAATGAAAAGGGTCTTAGTTTTCCAGGTCTTAGTTTTCCGGATCTTAGGTCTTAGGTCTTCGTTTTCCGGACACTCGCTTGATTTCAATTTACGCTCGACTGATCAATTAATGAGTCAAACTAAAATATTACAGTGAAAATAGTTCTTCCTAACAAATGAACGCTAACTGCGAGCAACCAGAGTGGAACTAAAGCCAGTTTATTTGTAAACAAACATTTCCCAAGATACTAATAATATTTATTCTCTTAAAATTTCCTGTTGAGAGAAAAAGTAGATTCATTTGAAAAGGTGAACTATTTTCTCAAAAAACTGCCAAGTCAACATGCAACAGCACGCATCCTCTAAACGAAAAGTTACAGTCAACAACGTAAAGTTTAAATTAAATGAATCTATCCCTTGGTAAGTAATCTCAGTTACATTTAGCTCTTATTATTTTTCATGAGATTTGTTTGCTTCTGTAGCCTACGAAGTACAGTTCTTCTTTTGCCCCAACATTTTGTATTTATTCGCACTTTAATACTCTCCCACTGGTCGGTAAACACTGGTGAATCGAACTTCTGGCGGAGCGCTGATGCCAGGAATCGTAACTTCAGGTCATCCAGCGGCCTATATCCATTTGAACCTGAGGTGTTGCCATTAGCTAACTCTCCGTCTGTAAATAGGGCGTCAACGCACGCCATGGCGGTGGTGATGACTTGAGACCCCATGAAGACTATTGCTTCCACTTTCCGCCGCTGCTCGTCTGTGGGTCCACTGGAGAATGTAACTTGAACGTTCTGGTTTACAGTGGACATTGGCAATCGCATCGGAAAGGAAGGTGCATCATTATTCTGGCTGTTTAGAGGAGGTCTAGGTGGCAGGGCTTGAGTCTGGCTTGCACTGGCAGGGATATTTTGAAGAACTGGATCCTGGACAAAGCAAGGTGGATTGACAGGCTCTGGAGGTGGTGGTGTCTCTAATGCAGCCGGTATGTCAGCGCTGTCGAACGGCACAACGTCACTGAGTGAGTCTGATAGGAAGCCTTCTCCCAACAGTGGAATACTTGTGTCTTTTCTGTCGTCTCTAACCTTCAGGGCAGTAAGATCCGCCACTATCTTCGTGAGCCGTATCACTTGCTCCCTTAGGTCCTCCATTACGTCAGCCGGGACTGAGTCCGTCTGCACTCCTATTTCCGATGTCAGTTTGGGATGGGCAGTCTCCTGTCTGTCACACTGGATGGCTGCTTCTTTTGTAGATTTCCAAGGCTTCTCCATGCTGAGACGCTGCTGCTTCAGACGCTCCTCTCTTTCCGTTTGCTCTGCCAAGAATACATTGAGTTGCTCGACCTACAAACAAGTAACAAACAAGTAAAATAACGTTAATAAAAAATACAGATATGTTTAGCTCGACCCATTAAACAAGGCAAAAATGGGAATCGCGTTGTTATTCAGGCTTAAACTTATGAGCCCGAGTTCGAAATGAGAGGTTAACTGTCTTTCGTCTAAAACAGTTGAAAATAATTTAAAATGATTTTTGAACTGGCGTGCGGAAGAAAATTTAGTGGTGAAAAACAAAGACAATAGAGTGTTCATGTCTCGGAACTATCAGTCTGATAGTTCCCCCTTGGAAATTTGATGTTATTAAAACTAGCATATTTGCTCTCGAAGCTTCGCTTCTCGGGCAAATATTAGCTTCTCGGGCAAACATCAAATTTCCACCGGGCAACTATCAGCCGATAGTTCCTCGACAGAAACACTCCCTGTCAGAGGAAAATACCCGGATGGATAGTACTCGTCCATAAAAATATTTCTGTAAACAAGTGGGCTCATGTACATGTTGAATGAACAACTGAAACTGTATTAAGAGGGTTTTCGGTTGCTTTCTTTTAGAAATTTTCCATTTCGCTTTCACGGCTTTCAACTAAAAAAGTTTAAAACAATTCAATATGATTTTTTACGATAACTGAAGAAATTCTCACGCGCTCATTGCCTCGTGGATCCACAACTACTTTGACAATGTTATGACGAAATTCATGATCAATAACACGACAGACGCATGAAAAACTGACGTCAATTTGAACTGGCTCACGGAAGAAAATTTAGTGGTGAACAATAAAGACAATACACCTTTTGCTGATCATTCAAGAGCGCAATTTGCATGTTTATAAACGTTCAATAGTGTCAACAAACAAACAAGAGCATCTATCGACAATCAAGGACGCCAAGTGGACATTTAAACATGCGCAATTGACAATCAGTAACACCAAAAGAAAATCAGTAACATCTTCTGACAATCGTAAGTGAATGAGACAATTAGCATAGAGAGGCACAATCAATGGCGTGAAGAGAGAATCATTTATTGAAAAGTTACATAAAATCGCGCGAATCATTAAACATTTGTGTAATAATGATTTGTGTAATAAGATAGATAGATGGATAGATAGATAAATCGTTTATTAAAAAGAAACACCTTGCAGTCCGGAGACTGAATTACGTGTATAATATACAAGTTATAGTTAAAATGGTTTTAAAAAACTATAGTAATAAAAATGTACAATCTAATAGAAACATTTCACTTGGGATAACCTTGTGTTAAGAAAATATACGTACTTAAACAGATTTATTTACATTCTTAGGCTATGGCTAACAATAAAAGATTTTTTAAGACGATCAGTCTTGCACACTGGCACGATAAACTTTCTATTGCTGCGCAGCTGCCTATGGTGCACAGCCTTAGGTGGGAGCAGACCTGCGAGCTTGTGATCAATGTCAAGCACAATGTCGTTAAAAAGATCAGACGATAAAGACGCTCGCCTGTCATAAAGAGAGGGGATGCCTGCCTCTTTGAGCGCGCTATTGATGCATCTTGGTAAGTACGTCTGCATAAACCTTGAATTTCAGGACGACTTATATCCGCCTTTAAAGGCAGATATAAGTCGTCCTGAAATTTAAGTAAAGATGAATGACTGCGCTGAAGCCAGACGTCAAGGACTTGCCTTGGGAAATTACCGCACGCAGTTGTTACTTCAAGCACTACAGAGGAATATTGGTACCATCACTGTCGCCAGATGTGGACAGTGGTTCAGGTTTATGCAGAGGTACTTACCAAGATGCATCAATAACGAAGCAATCGAAGAATAATAGCCTTAAACTAAGAAACAATTTTGAAATTTTCTTTCCCTTTATTGTTTGTCATTATTACACAAATGTTTAACGATTGCCCCTTGCAAATGTGAACTAGCATAATTTCAGTCCAAGCTTTGCTGCTCGGTTTTAAGAAAATCAAATTTTTGCGGGGTAACTATCAGCCAATAGTTCCTTGAAAAAAACACTTCATTGTTTAAATAGAAATCTCGAGCTCATAATCTAATTGTTAAATCTAACCGCACTACTTCATTTGTAGATAGACATAACCACTGGACTAATGCGAGCTGTTAACATTGATTGCAGGAATAACATTTGTATTATGTTTCCACGCAGCATCCAAACAGAAACTGTTTTCCGCAATTATACCGGTTGTTGGTTAAAGCACGATGAAATAGAAATAGGCAAAGGATACATAAAACGGTTACTGAAACGAATTTAACTCGTCTGCTTACCTCATCAGTTGATGTTTTCATTTTTTTAGTCACACCAGTGACAGAGGGCGAGTCTTCTCTAGATCTCTTTTCAACCGATGGTGGGTCGAAGAAGTCTTCATTCGCTGGATCTTCAACGAAAGCCTTTTCCTCTGCGTTAAGTCTATCCAGGTCATCTTAAATAACAAAAATAAATGTAAGAATGAGTAAGTACATAAGTAAATATAGATAAGCGGAAAATAAAGTTCAGCACTCCGACAGAAAAATGGCATGTATGCTTACCATTTACTGCAATGACCATTGCTTCCAGTAACTTGCCGCCGTTTTTGATAGTTACTACACAGTTCCTCTCTGGCGCAGTCTTGATTGCCTTTTCACCATGTTTTGTTCGCCATGTCACCATGTTTTGTTTCGACGACACAAGTTCTTTTATCAACGGCGAAATAAACAAGGGTTAACTTTGGAACTTTGGTCACATATCGTAAAGACATTTCTGCAGCTTAATTTCAAAGAGCAAGGTGGTAAGAAACAAGTTCTCTGATGGAGAAATAAAGTGATTAACCACTCGCTTTATACGATTTCGTTGGAAGGCAATTAGCAATAAGCCAATCAAAACAAAAGCTTTCAAACTCTATTTACGGAAATGTTGACAATAGGTGTGACTCGCGCGAGGTGCTATTTTTTTCTTTTGTGTATAGATCATCTGTTTAGCTGCCAGAGCTAATAATCATGACCATAAAAAAATGTTTAATTTGCGCAGTAAAGTTTGAGATGAAAATACCGATTAGTTTTTTAGCAAACTTGCAGTGCGTCGCCGTGGAAGTTTTTAAAGGGGCTATCTTTCCTATTTTGGCTAATATTATTGATTGTTTACAAAGTTCAAGTATTAAACAGGTTTCATGAAACGAAAGCGAAACAATTTTTTCTCAGTCGTTTAAACAGAAACCTAGCTAGTGGAAGAACTATGGTTAACTATTGGATTTTGTTTACATGGTTAAAATTAAATTCGGTTCACCACACACTTCAAACAGCATTCTTTCTTGCTCTTTTTTTTTTAAGAAAAAACAAAAAGCAAACTTGTCATGCGTTGGCGTGCCCTTTTTTGTTAAAAAATAAGTATTTCTATTTTAGAGTATTTAACTGCACTCGTCAAAAAGCTTTTATTCTCACTAGTAATTTTATAACAATGTAGATAAGTTTCTAAAGAAACACTTCAAACAGCTTTGTTTCTTGCTCTTTTCTTTTTTTTTTTTAAGAAAACGAAAAGCAAACTTGTGATGCGTCGACTTGCACTTTTTTTGTTAAAAAATAAGTATTTCTATTTTGGAGTATTTAAATGCACTTGTCAGAAAGCTTTTATTCTCACCGGTAATTTTATAACAATTTAGATAAGTTTCTAAAGAAACCTGTGATGAATAATTCTTAATCGGGCGGAGAACTTGTAAACAAATCATTGTTTTGTTTGTCGGCTAACGTATTAATCTGAAGTTCTTAAAAGGGTTTATTCACAGGCGTCAGAAGAAACCCGATTTAGTGCGAGAACTGTTTGATGTAATTCGAAAAGAAGTTTTGTTTTGTGATACGTAAGCGTGCGCGCAAGAAAAAAGCAACAGCAAACAAAAACAAAACAGTTAACACACCGGAGCTTGCAGACGAGAACTAGCCTTAGGCCGGGTTCAGACGCCGTACTTCACATGAGCCGAATCGAATTCGAATTTAGACCGACCCAAATTAATTAATCCCGGCTGAATTGATTCAGACGCCGAAATTAATTCACAGAGGCATACTATGACTGAAGAAAACTGCAAAGTTGTAATAATTTCTGCATTTGATTCGGCTCATGTGAAGTACGGCGTCTGAATCAAAGCCGCTCCACAGCCGTAATTCCTGGCTAAGCAAGGCGAGAAAAATTGCTTAGCCGATCCGAATTAAACCGGTCGTTCAGGATTGATTCAGACGCCGTACTTCACATGAACTTAATTCAATGAATTCGATTCTGCTTATGTGAAGTACGGCGTCTGAACCGGGCCTTATACATTGTAAAGCTAAGCAGCTTATAATTATGCTTATATTTAGTCAGAAATGGACATAAAATATCAAGGGTGGTTTGTTTATTTGCCGAAAACGTCTTCTTATACATACAACTAGCAGTGTTGTTTAAGTCCTGCTCCAGCCAACAGTTCCGGGGAAGTCTTGGTCAAATCTAAAGTGCTAATAAGACTTGATCTGTGGTAATTTCTTGAAGTATTGCTGAAGGTAAGTTACCCAGTCATAGGTAGGGACACGAACAGTCCCGTTGTGGAGTCCCTCAAGTTCAGCCGCATTTACAACAGCAGATTCCTCCACAGCTCGGGCAATATCAAATAAAGATGAAATAAAAGTACGCCTCGTCTTTTGCTTTACTAAACCAAAGCACCAGTCAGGAGCAAATTTTGTATGCCCAGGAAGTAAGAAATGATAGTTAATAGTATTGTGAAGTCCGCTTGTTACGCGCCACATATAATACCAAATGAATGCTGAATTCTTGTTTTGGGCTCCGCAATTGTCGGCGTGCAATTGAGCATTAGTTTCGCCCAGTCCGTGACGTTCTAAAAAGTAATGCACGTAAGAAATTGTGCTGTTTGCACCCTTTCTAGTCAAAACATTTTCGTCAATAAGGAAGTTTACCTGGCGAGGAATTGCTTCGCAACAAATGCCAAAGAGTGCACATTTTCTAGGTGTCTTGAAATAAATTGGTCCTGGCTGGTTGGGATCTGAGGGGTAATGAAGCTGTTGCGCGTAATCATAGGAGTAATGAACAGTTCCATTGAATGAGCAAGGTCCGCGTGTTTTGGTGAAGTCCACTTCTTTGAGAAAACTTTGAATGTGATGTCTAGATTCCTCACAACAGCTCTTGTAATATTCCCGCTCTCTAGATGCGAGGCGAAGGTGTTCCTCTTGGGTTCTCACGGCTTCTGCTTTTTCTGCTTCGGGTAAATTTGCAGTTTTGTGAATCTTATTGTTGTTTTTCTGGCACGTCCAACATAAATCAGTAGCAGGTTGCATGATCAGGATAAATGGGCAGAGCTGGTTCCATAGGTCACAAAATTTGAAATAGCCAACTGAGACTTGACCCATGCTCGTACAGATATCTGCATAACGTCTCCAGAGACCATGTTTAGTTAGATTTGATGGTAACAGCTTAAGATCTATTCGCTTAAAACCTGGTACACGCCCAGGGAGAAGGAGGGCTTGTTCTTCGGCTGTGTTTTTGATAAATTTCACGACCTGTTCAACTGTTTCGGCAGAGGATACACTGCTGGGCAGTCGTTTTGCATTTCCATGGACACGTAAAGTTAAGCCATTCTTCCGGTAGTGTCTCACCAGGCTGTAAAATCTGTTGTTGTGGATGCAGTGTAGAAAGAGAAATGTTTTCATACAAATTCTTTTCCCATGATAAAAGTATGCCATTCTTGCATGCTGCCGATTTTTTTCCACTCTGCGAGAGATGCTTGTGTCATTGCAGTTTAACGAACTCTGTATTGTTCCCAGTATGACTAAGTCAAGTTCTGTTGATGACAATTCCTTGCAGTTGTTTCGAGAGTCAGCGAAATCATCTAGCGTGAGGGTAAGACTGCAGGCCTTCTCATCTGGACCCAATTTGCATTCACATGTTTCAGCATAGAACTTCTGCAGTTTTGCTCGCTCAGTCAAGTGAACTTCCATCAGTTCCACGTCTTCATCTTCTCGGTAATCAACGTTATCGTCTTCATTTGCATCCTCGTCGTCAGAACTACTGTCAGAAGCCGTGTCAAACGCTTCCTCTTCATTTTCACGATTGCTGAAATACGAATCAGCCAAGCTTGCGAAACGATCTAAATCTGTCGAGTCTAAATTTAAACATTGTAATTCGCCTGTGCTGTATTCCATGATGAACTTGCGTGATGGTTTCCGAGACGGTTTCAGTGAACTGATGAAAGATTTGTATCTTTGTAACTATAGTAACAAAGTGGTATTCATAACCCATAATAGGGCACACAAAGCTGAACCGCGAAACACGTTCGCTGAGTCTAAGGTATTGTGTTGTTTACAATCGAAAAATAATTTCTGCTTATACAAATCTGTTCCCATTAAAATAATAAAACTTTGACAGTCAAGACTACTTCAAATAAACAACGTTTTGCCTTGCGTTTGAGATCGATCTTTACGGCTTCGCACTAGTAAGTTATAAGTTATTTGTATTCAATTCAATATTTTATTTCCGTTTTCTATTTAACTAGCTTTATGAACAGTTTTCTCTGCAAGATAATAGTGTTTGTAGTGTCTTATATGTTGTTTTGTCAAATACGTTTATTTTCCACATCAACAACTTCCCATAAGTCAGTCGGTTGATGCGAATGCGCTTTTGGTCCGATAAGATTGTTATTTACGATCTATTATAATTATTCCTTTTCAGAGCAATACCGTGTCATATTGCACGCTTAGCGTGACATACAACACGCTCACTTAAACAAAAGCTTCAGCTTGTCGAACCGTGCCAAACAAAGCTACCGTGACACGTATTGTTTTGCTTATTTATTATGTGCATATACGTGTCATATGTCACGCTTAGCGTGCCGTGTCATCGCACGCGTGCCCGTGTCATCACCTTTTTACCTGTTTTCCTGTGGAGGGTCACATATGCTTAAGAACCAAAGCTTGACACCAAGGCTTGTTTATAAACAGTACAGTATGGGGCCCAGTTCTCGGCCACAAAAAACATAAACTTGTATTTCTTACCTTGGAATAGCCGTAAGGACTTGAAATTTCAAAGACAACTAGCTTCAGCATTCAGTTTACACATGTAAAGCTATGGACTGCTCACGCTGTTTTCTCCCGAGTAATAATGAAAATGGAGGCTTCATTCGTGGGCCCAGTTATCGGCCAGCGAGCCCAGTTCTTGGCCACTGAAAAGAGTGGGCTCGATTCCTCAGAATAAACAACGCTTTATCACCAATTTTGTTGTTAAGTCACTAATAGGGCTTATGTTTGATATTTCGACCACAAAGTATCCTTAACGAGCTTTGTTTCATGTTAGAAATGGAAGTTTTTTGCACACCTAGTTTTTCTCGTAAATACACTGGCAGGCGAGGCTAAAAAAGAGTTGGGTATTTCAAAACGGGCTCTGGTAAGTCAGAACTCATAGTTTTAATTTATAGCTACTGTCGGAACATGCCACCCCATTACACCTTTACTTTTACAAATGATTTGACAAGAAAACTCCTTACAAAACTATGAGCTTTTTTTCGTGTTGTCGACGGCCAGCAGGGTGGCCGAGAATAGGCAAATACGCAGAAGTACTAAGGAAATATTGAGGAGTGAATTTAGGTAAAAGAATAAAATAGGCCAGGAAAAGTTTATATTTAACAGAAAGCTTTATCACTCTACGTTCATTATGCCAAGAATTGGCTCATTTGGGCCTCCTATACGGATAAAATACAAACTTGAATTAGACCATGTAATTCGAGTAGCCCACGTTTTGTGGAAATCAAATTCACCTACCTTCGTGTCACCTCGATTTGCTCACAGTATATAGTAGCTGTAAACTCAAAACTCGGTAGGACGAAAGACAAGGAATAAAGCTACCTTTGGGAGCAGTTGTTTTTCATTCAGATTCATTTGTGGCGCTAAAAATAAACGTTGAACAAAAAGTGGCCGACAACTGGGTTCAGCCGAGAACTTGGCCCTTTACTGTAATTGGTAGTTTACATTGTAGGTTAAGAAAAGAAATAGTAATAACTCAAGAATAAAATATTACGACAACAAAAATGTTACATCCCCCAAACCACTCTTCCTTCTCAAGCTGTGTGGTGAAGTGGTACTTAGTTGCGGAAAGCAAATAAAAAACGATGAATGTAGGTTGTTTTCATTGTTGAGAGTTTAAGGACGGCCCAATGTATGATTATGCGGGAAATATAGATCTT
>NC_090892.1:23874218-23901718 GCF_036669925.1 Montipora capricornis | reverse complement strand
GAGAAAAAGATACATTATATTTAATAACAAGGGTCCAGGTTTTATTGTTATGAATAAGTAATAATTTGTTATTGTAAATAAGGTGGACTTTAGAAATATTTTCTTTATTGTTTTTACAATAATAATAATAATAATTATAATAATAATAATAGTAATAATAATATTTTTATTATTATTTTTTTTATTTTTATTTTTATTTTATTATTATTTTATATATAATTATATATTTTTTTAAGAACAACTGAAGGCAAAAAAAAGGCATTTTTCATTTACATTTTAGACCATGCACAACTATGTTTTCAACTTTTTCCCTAGCATACTTGTCGCTCTTCTACCTAAGAAAAATGTTTTTATTCCGATTTTGGGTTATCACCATTGTAGCTCAGAATAGAGGAGTCAGCAGTCATTTTTGCAGCTTATGATGTATGATATGGGGAATACATGTGAGAAAGCCTCATATAGAAGCAGTGCTTAACCCTTTCAGCCCTGTGGGGTTCCCCAGTGTCGAGTAAAATCGTCTGGCGTTAGAAAGAGTAAAATCTGTAAGTGACACTATTGGGAGTGAAAGGGTTAAACTGATGTTTGTTGTGAATATTGAATTCATGAAGAAACTGCAAAGCAACGAAGAAAATATCCACCAGCAGCACTTCCCCATATCATATGTTATAGCAGGCAACTGACTTAGTTTTTGAAGCCACCCTGGAAAGGTGGAAAAAGCGAGAAAAGCCCAACTTCGAACGTAATTTTGTCACAAAAAACAGGAAACAAGAAGAAATAATTCCACAAACTTATGTTATGTTTTCCCAAAAAAATGTTGGAAAAGTTGTTGATTTTGGGCTTCAATTCTCCTTTAATGGTGGTCTGAACTGGCATGTCATGTAAGAGGCATGCCTGTCATTTATAGTTGTTGAGAGTCCTGCCTGGAAATATCAAAGTAAGATGAAAGATATAAAATATTATGTAAACTTACCTACTTGTGGTACTGGGCACAGACAAGAGGTGAGGCACCTTCTAGCTAGTGTATGTATATTTTAACAGCATCATCGTTCCTGCCAAGACACATTTGTACATTTCTGTAACTTTTATATTTACAATTATTGCTATAAATAAATTTATTTTATATGCCTTGCATGATAGTTTAAATAAATTAAATATTTAAATACTTTATTAATTATATTTTATGGATATTTTAACAGCATCATGGTCAGAGTAATAGACACTAATTACAGTATTCTCTATGATGTCAAATTTTGTTGTTTTTAGGTAAATTTGGTCAAGTATGTTTCCTAATGAGACAAAAGTTGAAGTTTGTACAAACTTTGAATAACCTAGAGAAGTCATTAAAGATTTTAGCGGTCTAATGCTATCATCATTTAAGTAATTGATATTGAAATCACCAAGAATGATGTTGGTTGGATAAGTGCCAAGGATATTTCGTAGATGACTTACGTACTGGATTATATTTGAGTTGTTCTTTCGGTAAACAAAAGGCACTGTAAAATTGGGACACCTAGTTGTAGATGTATTCATAATTATTACAAATTTCATTGCATTTACTTGTGGAAAGTATTCATGTTCCTTAGTTTTTATTGATCTTCTGGTACACAGTGCCAAACTTAAATATCTATCAGTAGGATGATCTTCCCTATAGAGAGTGAATGGTAGTAAATGAGATTTTATGTGAGTATCATTGTTATGAGGTGCAAGTTGTGTTTCTGTCAGTGCAATTAGATCACTGTTCTTTATGTTTGCATCATATTTGATATCTACACTATGTTTTTTGAGTGATCGTATGTTTAATAGACATTGTATTGTCCTTACATTTTTCACTAGTTTCCATGGTTTTTGAGATTTCTTGCAGTCTTCTATATTCTTCATGTACTCGAGGATCGGCTTTCACATGTTTGCTGTTAATATTTCCTAGAATGTGAATACCATTTAAAGAGGTCGCTCGGCTCAGTGTAACATATACTTGACCATAATTGAATGATCTTTGTTTGACCAAACTAATGACGAGACTGTAAGGTGACAACCCTTGTACTTTGTGAATGCTGACAGCGTAAGCCAATGTCAAAGGGAATTGCACTCTCTGAATTTTAGGAGAAGAAGGTTTATTTGGATGTATTTTGATTTTTGCTAGGACAGGTTCTATTGGTACAACTCTGTTTTGTCGCACAAAACTACTAGTACTCTTTTGAATTAAATTGTTGCCAGCTTTGACATCATCATAAATAATGGTGGGTTTTTTGTTATTGTGATTTACTTCAATTTTAACAACAGTTCCTAGTTGACCATTTATTAGTCTATCTGCAATATCAATGTTATTGGTTAACATAACTCTAGCACATTCCTTTATATAGATATTAGCATCAAGTCCACCAGTTTCAGACCTGGGTCTAGCTAAAATTCTGTTCATATCTTGTTGTGATACATTAGATGGGTACTGATCTGTGGCTTTAAGGTGAAACAACTGTGCAGGTATTTGATGCAATTTCATTTCATTGTGTCGATTGACTGGATTATTTGCAGCCCAGATGTGAAGAGCATTTGATGGGTAATTAACATCTGATGGATCTATAGATCTAGATTGGATGCACTTGATATCTTCCCCAGTTTGACTTGCTGTGCGGAACCTATTCAGAAGTTCAGCAAATGGTTGGTCATCCTTCTGCCTGATGATATCAACAAGCTCTATCATTGTGAATAGGTGCCATGGGTGATACAAATTAAACAAATCATGTTTGTAATTTGCAAAGACAGGTTTCCTTCGTATTGGTGGTAGTTGATACATGTCACCAATAG
The DNA here is from genome assembly GCF_036669925.1 of Montipora capricornis. Lineage (NCBI taxonomy): Eukaryota > Metazoa > Cnidaria > Anthozoa > Scleractinia > Acroporidae > Montipora > Montipora capricornis. Next base: position 23,898,916 of record NC_090892.1, on the reverse strand, counting down.
CAACAATGCTAATGCCTGCAAACAGGTGACAATTTGGTGTGTCAAAAATTTCTTTTAGTCTTTGGTGGATATGAAGCAAAGTAGTATTAGCACCCATAGAGATTTCATCTATTATGATCAACTTGAGGACAGCTAGTAACATTCTCATCTGTGTTTTTTTTTGGTCAGACAATGCAGGTAAATTATCACCTGTTTCTTTGGGAATTGCCAAGGCAGTGTTTATCGTTGTCCTATATGTGTTAATAGCACCAACTCCAGTAGGTGCCATTAAAAGAACTGTAGGTAATTCAGGATTCAGAGGAGAATGTCTAAAGGTCTTTGTAACAGTGTGGTAGATTGTATGAATCAAGTGACTTTTACCAGCTCCTGCTCCACCAGTTATAAATAAATTTATTGGTTTTACTTCTTCAGGTTTTTGACTATTCATGTTTTTCATTTTATTTCTACACCAAGTGAGAATTATATCATAAGCACAGTGTTGTCTTTTGTTCAATGATCTAACACACTCCCGTAGTTTATCATCACTAATTTCCGTTAGCTGGTTGTAGGATGTTATTCCAAGGTTTGAATGATTCTCAGTTTCTGATGATGAAACAAGATGTGTAGGTGATTGTTCATTAAATGACTCGTTTGGTGCTGAATCATCTTGCTCTTCAGATTGTAAATCTGCATTTTCCTGGTCATTCATAGAATCATAGCTGGAGTGGATAATATTGCCCTGGTTATTTCGAAAAAAATCAAGTGCTTCTGTAACAGCATCAGCATCAGGCTCAAAATTCTCTCTTTCGTTCTACAACAGCTTGTACTTCATGCTCATAGAATTTAGAAGCATATGTTTGATCACTTCCTAAAAGACTTGTTTCATCTCTCCATGGATAGTAAAGCATCAACAAATGATGAAAATACAGTTCAGGTTCTTTTGCTTTGTTTGGCTTGTGATATCTTATAACAGCTTTTATTTTTCTACACTTCATAACTTCATGCGTGTTCATTAATCTTGTTTTGTCTGGAGGTGACGCATCAGGATCACAATTGTGATGTAATTTAATGACATCGTCAGTTAAAACCTCAGGTTGAGCATCAGCTGTTTCTTGGCAGTTCTTTTTGTATTCTTTATAATAGTATGCAGCAAACTCTGCCAAACATAGCCTATCTACCAAAGGAATACACTGTGGTCTTAAAGTGTATCGATCAATAATATTTGATTTAAAGATATCAGTACTTTCATTATCTAGTTCATCAAGTTCTTCTGGTAATTTTGCAATGCGTACCCTTTTTTCTGGTAGTTCAGTGCTTACAAAAACCGTTGCTGGGTATATTTTTCGTAACCATAGTTCAGGCATGCATCTGTAAACACATTCTTGTGAACTGACTTCTCTGGTAGAGAGGAAAGCAGCACCAATTCTTTTTAAGCTATCCCTGACACTCAAGTTTTCTTTCTTAGCTTCCTTTGCAGCATTCATAATTGCCTGTGAGCATTCAGTCTCATCCTTGGTAAAATATGAGCACACGTAAGTTATGCACTTGTAGTGGTTAAATACAGGTTGCAAGTCAGCATTCGCTCTAAAACCTTTAACACCAGCAATAAAATAATTATTAATAAAACAGCTGTTTGTTGGTCTTTTAAGGTGCAGCTCATAGTCTGAGTCAGGTGAAATGGATAAAGCCCAATAATATTGCTCTTCAGTTATGTTTACAGATTTGAAAATATCAGCTTCTGTTAATGTAGGATCATAGTTTGCCTTACTGGGATTCAACACTTCATCTATTTTTTCTTTAACTAGTCCAAGGATTTCTTTTTGTCTGTCTATGGTACTTGTCTTTTCTTCTGGATTTGAATCATCAAAAAGAGGTTCAGCAACAATAGTCTTGTTTGTAAAAAAGTGCCCAAAATTAAACCTACATTTAATGTTTTTGTATTTTCTACACGTTTTTGAATGACTGTGCTTTTGGTAGGTTTTTACAAGCTCATATAACTCAGGGTCTTGACTCTGATCAGGAAGGCATGACTGCACATGTTCATCTATGAAATGGATATAAGCTTCCTTGGTATCATGTGTTAGTTCAGGGCAATCTGATGTCCATATTAAGGCATGTAAGTGAGGAGAGCCTCTCATCTGAAACTCAATGCGGAGTGCATAGTATACTATTTTAACAATTGGGTTTGCATTAGTTAAAAGAATTTCAGTGAAGAATGTTTCAACTCTATATTGAAAGTGCTTAGCAACAACAACTGGATTTACATTCAGCATTGAACATCTTTCATTATAAGATAAAGCATCAACTTGCTCATTTGTTAGATTTTTGCCTTGTGTTCTTGCAATAATCTGGAAAAGTTCAGGCCATCTAAGATCAGCACAGGATAATGTCATAAACCATGTTGGTATTCCAAGCTGTTTCACCATAGCTACTACTTCATACATAAATTTTTGCCAATAAGGTGGTCTTCCTGGAATTTGTCTCAAAAATAAATAAGCCTGATCTTGACAAATGAGATTTTGTAAATTTTGCACGTTATTTCATCTTATTTGAGAAGCAGTAAGAGGCTGGCCATACATTTTTTTCAAAGCAATATTGATGCTATCTGATACTTTCTTCTGTTCTATGATGAACTGAGCAAAGAAGAGATATTCAGGATTGGTAGCAAATCTCCCACTGTGATGTAAAAATCTCGCATTGAACTACTTAACTGGCGACAACTTTATTTCTTGGTTGACAGAGTACCCATACTTTACTTTTGAAAACAAAATAGGAAATGCTAGTTCTTCACATTGCTTGTCTGCCATGAAAGAAACTGGATGTTTACTTTCACCAGGTGCAATAGCATAGACTTCATCTCCTTGAGATGATAAATTATCATTTTGCTCAAAAGTTACAGGATAATCTAGTATTACAGACTGCAAGCAAGTTTCAGTTGTTGGTGCTCGATATTCATTCAAAGGATCGTCATTGTCTTCATCTGCCAGTATGCTGACATTCTCACCATTTTCATTCTTTGAAGAAGTGTCATCACTTATACCAGATTCAGTAGAGTGGTTGTCATTATTCAAAGTTGAATATTCTAAATTAACATCATTTTGTTGCAATGTTTTAAGATTCCTATCTATTTTGTCAATGTCTATACATATATTATCATGCAAGGAATTATTCATTTTGAACCATATCAGAGCATTTAATATTAGTTGAGGTCGCACAGCTTGAAAATAAACATGTCCTCTAAACTCCATTTTTCTCTTCAGTTTCAACATGATTATACCTGACCTTTCAGGAGGACGTGGCAATGTAGTACATGTTTGATCACATTCAACTGCTATATTGCATATTGCTCCTTTAATCTTCCTCTGTCGGCCTTTAGGCATTACCGCTATCTTTTCAAAAACTATCCTCTGTGCTATTAATATTTGTTCAAGTTTCTCTAGTACTGAGAGTTCTGGTGGTATTCTATCAACTTACAGTTTATTGCCTACAGCTTGACATGGTACTTGTCCTTTTGAAACTTTTGCATGGCATGTTTTACAAATGTATTGTTTGTCATCAAATGACTTTATCTCAGTGGAAAGACGGTGTATGCTGTATTTTTTTTCTTTAAGTAACATAACTGTTTTTCTATAGAGTATTCGATGACAAACTGAACATATGTAATATGGCCCCTCTGTGATCTTATTCTGAAATACTGATATGTAATGATCCAATTTATGCTGAACATTGTTTGCATTTTTTCTAGAAATTTTTGATGCATCACTTATGCTCTTTATTATTTTTTGCTTTTTTATAGGATTCATGCTGCAATATTCTTGCTTTTTTTTGTTCAAGTATCGTGCCTTAATGATTGGTTCCATTGCATCATAGTTCCGCTTTTTTTGTTTATTTATCAGATCTTTTTCTGCAGGGTGTAGTGACTTGTACCTCTCTGCTTTGTCATACAAGAACTTTTCTTGTTCTGCAGGCTCAAGCGATTTGTACCTCTCTGCTCTGTTAGACAAGAGTTTTTCTTTTTCTATAGGATCTAGAGATTTGTACCACTCTGCCCTGTCAGAGAAAAGTTGTTCTTTTTCTGCAGGATTTAGTGATTTGTTCCATTCCGCTCTGTCAGACAAGAGTTGTTCTGTTTCTGCAGGTTTTAGTTTTCTATACCATTCTGCTCTGTCTGCAGGATGTAATGATTTGTACTTTTCTGCTTTGACCAACAAGAGTTTTTCTTTTTCTGCAGGATCTAATGACTTGTACCATTCTGCTTTGCTAACCAAGTATTTTCGTTTGCCACTAGGTTCCATCTTTGCATAACTTCCTCTTCGTTTTTCGGCAAGGGAATTTTTCTGCCGATTGGATTTGTGTTTCCTTAATACCTTTTGTCTTAAAGTGCTTGACAAATTACTGTAACAGTTTTGAAATCTGATAATGTATGCTACCTCTAAACCTCTAGTTGTATTGATTTTTGTAACACTATTAGCAAGGGCTTGAGGAAGGAAGTTGTTGTCATTCACAGTTTGAAATTCATCCAAAGTTCCATCACTATGGAATATTATTAAGTAGTATTTGGTGCTTTTAGTCTTAGAATTGTGCTGAAATATGCAACATGCACAGTAATTTGAAAACCATATCATAAATCCAGTATTGCTTCTTGTGTTATCCAAAATAAAGTTCTGGAGGAGTTTGCTACTGCTGGATGCACAAGTAAATATGCCTTCTTTTTGTGCTGTAAAGACAATATCAATAGTTGCATCATATATTTGAAGTTTGTTTGGAAATTTTCGTAAACAGAGATCTTCATCAGGACATGTAAATTGTTTCTTGTAAAACTCATTTCCATGGTCAATAATTGCTTCTAAAGTTTGTGAATTCCAGTAAGTGCATGCCTTAGCCACTGAAAAACAAATGCTATAAAATGATAAAGCACAACAGTGTCGTATTAAAGACTCCTTGTTTCTTGTTGAAATATGCACCATTACTCCACCATCATCAGCACGTTCTGATTGAGAGATTTCACTGTTCTCATCCACTAAGTGATTATCGTCCTTTTCTAGTCTTGTTATGTGAACACCTATCGGCTCAAACAATGTATTAGAATTTTCGTACAGGGTTTGTAAATAACATGTGACATCCTGTATACTTTGTGCTTCTAACAATACACATGTTCCTTGAGAATGGGGCATACCAAATGCATCCCTAGCATGTGAATCAAATATTTTAAATTTACCATCTAGAGTACAGTACATAGAAACAGTGGTACAATCAATTGTTAAAAAAAACGATTGGTAGTTTTGCCTTACTAATGTTAACAAAGCATCGACCAAAGGCATACAGAAACTCAAACCATGTGTTATGGATCTACCATTTATAGTACCACTATAGCTTGAACTGTATTGAAGCTGATAATCTGCATTAAACACATTGAGAACTTCCGGTAACTCAGTTAACAAGTTTGTCTGGACAGTCTAGATAACACAGAATATAATTCATTACCAATGCTCATGATGTTAATCAAGTCCATTGATGAGCTAATATTATTCCTGTAATTATAGATAAGTGAAGTAAGAGACATTGCTACACACTGAGTGCCTGCATTCTGGCCGAACAATTCCACATTGCCTTGACTATAAGGTGCTTGAACAGTTTTGGTATGATCAATGGGCCCAGGGTTTTTCTCTATATCATTAGACAGCTTTAACTCTGTATGATTCATCCTATGGTTAACGTTCTTATAAATAGATCTTACTGGAGTATAGTTACAACTAAGTTTAACTCTTCCACGGCGAGTTTTAGGTTTTTTCCTTCGATGTGCAGTCCACAATGTCCTTTTCGTACTCCTCTTCTTAGCAGCAGACCTTAATCTTACATACAAGTAATCTAATTTACGATTAAGTACACTCAATTTGGTAAATAAATGCATGGCAGAAGATTTCGGTACGTTCTTTTTAATATATTTTCGAACTAATTTCCTGAAACATCTGCTCTTATGCAAGGCTCGTGATAGCTGTTTCACTGGAATTCTGCTTGGCTGTCTGTCCCTTTGTTGACGCCCTCTTCCACATTTACAATAAACAAACTTCGCATAACGAGATCGAAGTTGCAAGTCATTTACTGATTCTTTATTATCAATATCCACAGCAACAGATGACTGTGCGGCATTCTCAAATATGTTCTCCTGCAAGGCTTGCGTTAGCTGTTTCGCTAAAATTCTGCTTGATTCACCATCCTTTTGAACAACATGGCAACGCCCTTTTAAACATTTACAATAAGCCAACTTAGCATAACGAGATCGAAGTTGCAAGTCATTTATTGATTCTTTATTATCAACATTGACAACAACAGATAGCTGTGGGCCTTTCTCAAATAGGTCACAGTCATTGAATGCATTCAAAATAGGTTCATCCAAACACAAAACGCTGCACCAAGCATGATGGTACAAAATGCTGACAACAACATTAGTTAGGAAGATTCTAAGAGATTCAAAAAATTCAATATGAAAGAGCATTACAGCTCGAAATACAGAGATATTCAGTAATAGCAGAAAACAAACAGCCAGAAAATTCACCCTCGTTTTCGGAAGTTTAACTAAATGCATCTGGCTCAGCATACTATCTTTCTGCGACTCAATGACGTCAGTACTGACTTTGTGCTCACCAACTTTCTTCTCCTGGAGGCTTTCACAGTTCTGTGCTTTTCTTGTTTGGTTTTTGGTTTCAAAGCAGTTCATATCAGTGTAGTTCATACAATGATTCTCATATATTTGCTCACTTGGTTCACATTTGTTCTCAATATAGCTTTCTTTCAGTTCATGGACCGACCCGGGCCAAAGCATTCGCTCAATGACATCTTTTAGTGTGAGTCTACCGCGAACGGCGTGTGCGTAAGTGAGTGGTTTGAGCGTTCCGAGCAAGAAGCTTAATACAACAAAAAGCCACATGGCAACAAAACACCTACCATCAGAGGCAACTAACTTTACCACAATTTGATCGTGCAGGAGTGACAATGAAATGCTTCACCCTTAATCATGTGATTCTGCCTGTCAACAAGGCATTACGCTGAGGATCAAAATCCTCCAATCATGACCGGCTATTTCATGTCCCATGTCAAACGGTTCCAGGGTTACTGACACGGCAAATGTTCTCCATGCTGCAAACACGTTTCCAGATGATACAGAAGGCGTAACTACAGATTCAGAAGGAACAGAAATGATTGTTTTAACTCTGTACCGCCGCAAAGCCAAGCTAACAGTCCGGTGATTATTTTGTCAAGGCTTACCAAACTTTAGAGACGCCGTCATCCTGCCTGGGAGCAAAACAAATTTTTGTCAGGGGTAAAATCTGACAGATTTGTCAGTTTACACGCCATGATTATTATCATTTGAAGGAAAATGTCAATCAACCTTAGTCAGAGTATTTGGTGTTTATTTCGGTGTGATTGACGGTTGTGGTTAACAAATATTTTGCTGTGTCTCGGACTCTCAGTGCTTCCACGCTTGACAAACTGAAAATTTTATCGAGGTTTTTGGAAGGGCCAAACAAATTTTGCCAGGCCAGTGCGTCCGAAGCCAAAGGCCCAAAGCGGCAAAGATTGGAGGTAGCTCCCCATGTGCGCACTAAATGAGATTAATGAGACTTAAGGAGGTGTAAACAAATATTCCACATATGCAAATTAGTTAACCTTGGATAATACGCAACGCTATTCAGAAAGGCAGAAAAATCTCACAAACCTTTTCCAGCCAAAAATAATTTTATTGAAACAAATAACATATTTAATATTAGAGGGAAGACAAAACTTCCCATTTCATTGCGTGTGTGCAAACAAGCTGCCAACACACTCCGTGTCAAAACCGCAAATTTCCCACTAGTGTTCAGCATCAAACCCTTTACTTGAATTATCAAGCAAAAAATGGGCAACCTTTCTTTAAAATAATTTTTAACTAACAACAATTAGTGAAATTTCCAATTGTTACCGGAAGACTGTGCAGAATTGAGTACAAATACCAGTAAATATGAATTAGCCAGACAACACAAATCCTTCAAAATTATTCCTTCTGTCTTCGTTAAACCCATAACTTACTAGAGAAATTGTGTTAATAACACAATAGAAAGACGCTAACCTCATTTTGACACGAAAATGCTTCACTGTTGCCATAAAAACTATCCAGTTAAGCTCGCATATTATAAAACATGATGAGTTGATAAAGGCCACCTTTTCCAGCAAACAATTTATTGAAACAAACAACATATTTGCTATGTATTAGAGGCAAAAACCCCTTCCTATTTTATTATGCGCGTGAAGAGGAAAAACTCAATCGTGTCAAATATGCGCAATATTACAACAAACAAAATTTCAGGATCAAAACGTTTCCGTGAAGAACCTTTTCCTTGAATAATGAAGCACAAAATAGACGACAAACTTTCTTTCAAATAATTCTCGGCTGTCACATTTCCAATTGTTTTTTTTACCTGAAGACTGTGCAGAGTTGATCACAGATCCACTTAAGGTGTTCGATTCGTTCTCTCTTTTTGTTGAACCCATAAGTTACCAGAGAATTTTCCCTTCGGTTTCAGTGTTGTACATAAAACTACACTCGTGATACAATATTGGAAATTATCAGCTCACTATGATTTCGGCTCGACGGGCGATAGATTGTTGTCGAAGTCCATTACTCGTCGCTTTTATGATTCCAGGTATTTGTTTTTCACCACCTGCCTAGCTTATCCAACTACCTTTCCATTATTGAGCTCCATAAGGGTATATTTTGTTTAAAGATCCACTAAAATGCCATTCGCATTACCTGACTTTCGATGTCATCGCAGGTTGCGTATCATTCTACTGTGTCCACCAGGGAAGTCTGCGCATTTCCACTACCCTCTCTATCCTAAGAAAATGTGAGCAAAAGGCTCTATATCGCTCTATGCACAAAGATACCACTTAGCAGGGGAGTGACAAGCAAGACTTTTACCGATACGGAAGAAAAAAAAATAAATAACACCGAACAAATGGCTTTCACTTTAAGACTGGGATTGCCATAAGGCAACCCAGTAAAAACTGATGAAAACGTAATTATAGTAACTTCTGCCATGCTTTCATAACCGGATTACTTAATTTACAACCTAGTGTGAAATTCTATCCATTAACTTTAGTGTGTTGACAAATTAAAACAGAAGGCTTTAAATTGTTACAGTTGTACAGTTAGTCTGATGGTATCATGATCAACATAGTAAACACTGATTACTGAACTATGGACGTTTGTCTTATACCCCATTCACACTAACTAAACATGTTTAAACACAGTGTAGATAATATTGTAACAGGCCACCAGGCTCTTTGTCTGAGATGCTGTTTAACCTTAGTGATGCCTTGATGGCCCTCGTGTGCCAACTGAAGAATGTGAGGATGCAGTGCATCAGGGATAACAATACGATTGTTTCGCAGAATAATCCCACGTTTCTGGCAAAGTTCATCCTTTAGATCTGCAAAGGGCTTTGGTGCGGCTGACCAGTTCCACGTGTCCAGGGCTGCCTTGATGGTTTTCAGAGTAGGGTCACATTCGGAAGCAAGAAGAAGCTCTTGAAGAGTGACGGCTGAAGGAAGGGAGTCAACTATAATGGAGTTAACATATTCCTCAACAGGATCTCTGGGTGTGTTGGTTGTGACAGGTTTGCGTGAGAAAAAGTCAATAGCATTTTGTATGCCAGGTTGATAAAGAATGCATGGGCTGTAGTTTTGAAGCCGTAACCGCCAAGGTTCGATTCTTGGTGAAGGGTTCCCACGCACATTGAGGAGGACTTCCAGAGGTTTGGGATCTCCCTCTAAGTCAAACTACTGCCATAGATGTAAAAATGAAACCTTTCACATGCCCACACTCCGGATAAGTCTTCTGTTCCAGTTGGCTATAGCGCTGATAGACTACGGCTTGCATTTGCAACAGGTCGTATAGAACCATCAGGGTGCTTCTGAGTTAAGGCACCACTGATTCAAATCTGAATCGTACCTGGGTGGGGACGGGCCATGGTATTTACTAATCCGAGAAAACTTCTTGCTTCTGTGGCTGTGCTGGGCGGGTGCATTTGCTTGATTGCGTCTATACAATTCTTGTCGGGGGATATGTCTTGTGCTGAGATGTGGAATCCAAAATGGTCCAGTTCAGTGACCCCAAATAGACACTTTGCTGGGTTGACAGTGAGGTTTTTGTCTTGAAGACGAAGCAGTACATTTTCTAAGGACCTGTCATGCGCCTCTCTAGTGGTACTATGGACAAGAATGTAGTCAGCAATGTTCCTCGCATTATGACATCCCTTGAGGACCTGTCCGATACATGTTGGCATACTTCAGAGCCTACTGATGCTCCATATGGCAGACATTTGTAACGGTGGAGGCCAGCATGTGTTTTGAATGTTTCAGGAGGCGAGATGATTCAGTCAGTTCATTTTGGTGATAACATTCTTTGAGATCAATTTTTGAGAAGAACTTGGAGCCGTTTAGGTCTTGTAGGATTTCTTCCGATGTTGGGTATGGGTGGTGTGTACGACAGAGAGCCTCGTTGGGCTTACACATGTTAATGCACAGTCTTATGTCACCATTCGGCTTATCAACAATGAGGAGAGGTGACACCCATGCTGTTGGGCCTGTCACAAGTTCAATGATATCTTGATGCTCAAGCTGTTTCAGCTTGGCTTCCACCTTGGGGCGGTAGTGCAAGGGTGTGGGACGGGAATTTGGTACGACTGGTTGTACAGTTGGATCAATGTTCAGCTTGAGTTGGTAATCTTTGAGTTTCCCGATCTTGCCACTAAACACTACTGGGAACTTCTGTAAAAGGTACTGGTATTCACCATGCAGAGGTGGGTGTTCGGTAGTGGTAGAAGCAGCAATATGCAACATTCCCAGCCGGGTTGAGGTTTCACGACTTAGAAGACAACCAGCATTCCGTGCTGTGAGCACCAGGAACTTTGTCAGATCCGTCTGCCCAGATAGAGTGTTGATCAGTCCGAAAAAGGATCCGACAAGGGGAATGGGTGCAGGGTTATCTTCCCCATATGGGCGAAGTTTCACATTTGTGAGTTTTTAGGGTACTGTTTTTCCAGCACTGATGGCCTCATATGTTGCGTAGTCAATGCAAACTTTGACGGGGGTGCCTTTGATGGTAACTGTGATATCTGACTTTTGGGTAGGGTTGAGTTGAAATGCCTGATGACTTTCATCCTCATCTGAAGAGTAACAAACATACTGGGCCTTGGGTATCCCTGCCTGTTTGCCTTTTGGGTGGCCTGGATTTGTGGTTCTTTTCATACAAACACGTCCAAAATGGTGTAGGGTTCCGCACTGGGAGCATGTCTTACGAAAAGCAAGGCATTTGGGGGTTTGTGGCTAGTGGTCGGGCTGGTTACCGCAATGTGTACGTTGTTGCCGTTTGTCTAAAGTAAAAGTCGCTTGTTCTTCTTCACTGAGGGTTGGTGTTGTTAGTTGGTGAGTGAATTCTGAGTTTTCTTGGGACGAGGCATTTTCAATGTTTGCTGCCCCATGGGGCGAGCAATATCTATCAAGGAACGAAGGAGGCGTTGGCGAAGTGTGTTGGAGTAACGATGTTCAATTAGCTGGTCCTTAATAGCCTCGTCGAGAGAGTATTTATCGAAGTCACAGTGCTCTCCCAGTTGACATAGACGTGTTATGTATTGAAAAATCGATTCATTGGGCGCATGTTGAGCCTGGCCAAAGGTGTGTTGTTCAAATTGTAAACTCGTCTGAGGAGTGAAGTAGGTTTTCAGTGCGGTAAGCGCCTCCACAACCCCGGTCAAAATTGTTGGAACACTTTATGGGAATCTCCCCCTTCCCCCTTCACAAAGTTGAAAACAGTTGGTGATCACACATTTTCCTGCAAAACTCGCGGTATTCCCCAACTTTGTAAGGGGGGAAGGGGTATAGTGTCCTGAAGTGTCAAGTGTTCCAACGATTAATGTCCAGGGTTGTCTGTAGACGTGATAAGATCGGAAAGTTCCAGAGAGATAGTGAGGCAACATTGTGCGTCACGCTTTTCGTGTGTCTTGTGAAGACTCTAGGCTGTTTATTCTATTTTTTGGAAGAAAAAATGCTATGTTCTACGTTAAACTGGGACATTCCTTTACTAATTGCATGGTATATTATATAACAGTCAAGCAAAGGAAATTTATAAAAACAGAACGTAAAAAGAACAGTGCATAGCAATGGTATTTAGAAGTCGCATTAATAGTGATATTAGAGCTCGTGTCTTTTCCTTAAGGCATATTGAAGGTCTCTCCGTTCGAAAAATAGCTGATATTTGTAACGTTTCACCAAGTAGTGTGTTAAGGATCTGTAGAGAAAAACTCGGAAAGAAGAAATGTCCGAAAACACGTTCTAATCGAACAACAAGAGGAAGGCGTAAAACATTAACTGCTAGACAGGAGCGGCAGCTCCTCAGATGCTTAGTGGCTCTTCGCAATGAAGAAGGCAATTTCAACGCAAAGCAGGTCTTGGAAAAAGCAGGACTTTCTATCGCAGATGTTTCTGTCCGCACAGTGACAAGGTTTTTAAACAAAGAAGGTTATTTCTACTTACAAGCACGGAAAAAGGGACTTCTACGAAAGGATGACCTTAAGAAGAGATTAGCCTTTGTAAGACACTGCATTAAAAGGTACACATGTGAAAACTTTTGGACCGAGCAGGTGTCTTTTTATTTGGATGGGACTTCGTTTGCTCACAAAAATAATCCCTTAGATCAAGCTTGTGCTCCTAAAGGAAGAATTTGGAGGAAGATGTCCGAGGGTCTTAAGATTGGATGTACAGCGAAAGGACGAAAAGAAGGAACGGGTGGACGAGTCTTGAAAGTTATGGTTGCTATCAGCTATGGAAAGGGAGTTACTATATGTGAACCCTATGAGAAAATGTCCGGGTCATATTTTGAAGATTTCATAGACAGAAACTTTAAGCGCATGTTTGATCCTGCAGACAAGGGAACAGGGCATATTTTTGTTCAAGACGGTGATCCATGTCAAAATTCAGCGGCAGCAAAGAGAGCCATGAGTCGCACTCAGGCTGAGTTGTTGAAATTGCCCCCAAGAAGTCCGGATTTGGCTCCTAAATAATGCACTACGAGAAGAAGCCAAATCGCACCGTATCACAAGCGAAACGTTCCAAGAATTTAAAGAGCGAGTCATGCGTACAATAGCGGGAATTCCCTTAACCACAGTTAACAATTTAATTGCTTCAATGGACAAGAGACTACATGATGTACTCTTAAGTAAGGGAAACCGCCTAAAATATTAATTTTAACTAGGTACATATTCCAACCATTTGTTGCACAAATCCAACAGAACGAATTATGGAAAGTATGAATTTCCAACTGAGTACTTCATTCGTAAGCAGTAATTAAGTATTTGTTAATACAATATTGACCGTCTGCACGCAAATCGTTTTAAAGTGAATAAAAACTTGGACAGAAACTTTTGGTTCATTCCCCCTTGAACTAAAGCCACGAAGTTTGAAAACATGATTTCGGACAAATATTTATTACAGCAAATTTAATGGGAAAGTTAAGCATTTGCATGTACGTTCTGTGATATTAGCGCATTGCTCATAGCAGACGCCACATAAACACGGCTGGTCAAATCAATAATTACCACGGAGAGCCTCAACGAATGACCATCAAGAAAAGGCCATTTGAAACTACAACAGGGTGTAAAAAAAACCTCTTTTTTGCTCAAGATTAATGACTTTCGACATACATGTTCACTTGCGATAGCTCTACCATCCTACTTTGCTGTTTTCTTGTACAGACCTCAGTTGAAAATGGTAATTCGTGTTCTTCAAGGTATCAAATGTCTAACACTAAGATCTTCTTTAATTTTCACGAATTACCCTCTAAGATCCCATTGTTTACGGCTAATTTTATCGGGAATTCCAAACAAGCTTCGATAGTATATAGTGCTTTTCAAACAGAAGTTCTCTTAAAGTGATTTTTATAACTGAAACCGGTAGACTGTATTTTAAAGAAGTTGATAACAATGGTAATTCGTCATGGTAATTAGTGTCGTCCGTTCGCGCTCTTAAAGATCAGTGATATTTCATACATCATTACTGACGACAACGGTGGTTATTTTTCTCAGCGCATTAGGCAATATTTTACGGAAGATTCTGCGAACTAGCGATGGTGTTTTCTTGAGAAGGCACAATTAGGTCTGCAAAACGGCGTGGGCAAGGTTGAGTCTCTCGTTGTTCACTTGGTGTGATTTGGACGTGAAAGCGATAAATTCGCCAACGGCAACGCATCATATCAGTCTCCATGGAGTCTATTGTCCCACAAAAACTATTTCCTCTTTTCCTGTACAAAAGATAGGTGCATCGTGCTTAAATTCAATGTCTTTGGAGTAGTGCGACTTGGGAGCTGGTAAGTGTACAGTGTGCCCCTCGAGAAGTAATAGCAAATCGTGCCAAGGGATAATCTTCTCCAACCAACGAAAGTCATTCAAAAAAATTACTTCACATAATTCAGCACCTACCCAGGCAAAGCTAGTTGTTGCCGGATTTGTAAATGTTCTGTATATTGTATTCAGAGGATTTAGAAGGAATGTCTTACCACAGTTACATGGGCCAATAAGAAGGATGTTCCTATTTTTGCCACGCCCTTTAATTAAAAGAGTTCGTACTGCTTCGGCAAATTCTGTTTCTGATATACCATTTCGCTGCAGAATATCTCGAGCCATGCATAACCACTGGGTGTTGCATCCTTCAACGCAATCTTGATGTTTTACCGCATGCAGTATTTCCATACGTGTTCTTTGACTTCTTTGAAGGTTAGAAGGGGCTTCTTCTATGTCCCAACCAATAGTTAAGGCCTCGTCGACTGCTTTGTACCCGCGATTGGCTATGAATTCCGCAAGATCTGTTTTTCCCTCATTCTTCTAAGATTTGGCTAGAACTAGAAGTTCAGTTCGTGTGCTAATTCCTCGTTCAACGACAAGCTGGGAAACATCAAACACTGATAAGCGAGCCTTTCTCTTGCGCTTGCTTGCTTTTTGCTCTTTCTTCCCATTACCAACACGGGTCTCACTTGCCTTTTGCGTTTTTGGAGGCTTCAAATCGGGATGATCTGGTGATTGAAAATATTGCTTGTCTTCTTTAGTTGCATATTTCCAAGCAGAATAATAATTTGCGTGAACGCTTGAGAAATGCAATTTTATTCTATGCTTCGTGTCCACATAATTGCGAACTTTAAGCCATCTCCTGTAACGATCAAGTTTTACAGCCATATGGTAATGTATGCCCCCGTTCTTATGACTCTCTTCACTACACACCCATTGTACGACACGGCTTTGTGTTTCTGGATCAGAATTTTCAAACGTATCCAGAACTATTACGGCGAAGGACTCACGCGACGAAACTATCTGCTCGTCAGCTTGGCTGTACGTTATCAGATACACACTGCGATGCTGTCTGTTGCTTAGATTGTCGTCTCTTATACACTCTTGTCCAGCTTCATTCTCCTGAGAGGTCATATTTGCATTTGTTTTCACCAAATTTCTTTCACTATTTTAGCGATATCGACCACCACGAAACGTCTTCAAACAAGCATGAACACAAACGTAAACATATATTCTCATTTTTTAATCTAATTAAACAAAGTCGTTCACAATCCTCTTTGTTCAGAGTTGTCTCTGAATCTACAAATCACAATCTCTCTAAAGGAAAAGAAAAGACTTTTCAAATATGGAATTTAAAAGTCTCCTTTACCTTCAACAACGGCAAAATAACTTCCTTTTCTGTGCCCTCTTGGCGTGACCACATGTTTCAAATTCCTGTTTTATAGACAACCCCTGTCAAAATTGTTGGAACACAATATGGGAATCTCCCCCTTCCCCCTTCACAAAGTTGA
The DNA here is from genome assembly GCF_036669925.1 of Montipora capricornis. Taxonomy (NCBI): domain Eukaryota; kingdom Metazoa; phylum Cnidaria; class Anthozoa; order Scleractinia; family Acroporidae; genus Montipora; species Montipora capricornis. The sequence goes on along the minus strand of NC_090892.1, from coordinate 23,883,054 downwards.
AAACAGTTGGTGATCACACATTTTCCTGCAAAACTCGCTGTATTCCCCAGCTTTGTAAGGGGGGAAGGGGTATAGTGTCCTGAAGTGTCAAGTGTTCCAACGATTAATGTCCGGGCTTGCAAGTAGCTAGTTCCAGTGTTAGATAAGGTAGCAAAGATGTCTTGGATGGCCGGCCCAGCGAGGTGAAGTAGTAACGCCCATTTGCGATCGTCAACAGTGCTTCCACGAGTATAGATATAATATTTTAGACGTGTTTTCCATCTGTCCCAGCGGGGACCCACGCTGCCGTTCTGTTTGAAGGGATCGAACGGTGCTATGGATGTAATCTTGGCCATTCTCGTCGCCAAAATATTGTAACATAAAACAACAAGCCAAAGCACAACGTAGAACACAACTCTGTATTTCAACTATCCTCCATGGCCGGCGAGCACATGCTTGCTAAACTTGTTTTACTAAAAAACCGTTCACATCGAAAACGTGTAGTGACTGTGTGTAGGAGTTACCGTCAGCCTCGTCTTGAAGTTTGGTGCCTCACTTTCAGAATGTAAACATCATGCAATCTAGTATTTAAAACGCAATGTTCATGTTTAGGGAGTTTTTGAGCGAGTTAAAATTGAGTTTAAAGATGAACAGTCAAGCTATGGCTTTATTTTTGGCCCAGAAGAAGAAAGCTCAAGAATGAAAATTTGTTTGTAAACGGAAAAGGGATGCAAGAAGGCAATTTAAGGCGCTACGCAGCTGTTTGTTTTGTTACACACTCGCAGCTTTTTTCCCCTTGTTCCTGTGCAAAAAATATGGGCGAAACCAAGGGCTGCCACGTTTTGGAAGGAGACTTGTCCGGGCTGGAATGATCAAGACTGGAAAGAAAACTTGCGAATGTCACAGTGGCTTTTGAATACTTAACCATGGAGCTATCTCCCATCATTTCAAAGAAGGACACAAACTTTCGCAAAGCCATCTCTGCTCGCCAGCGACTTGTGGTAACTTTGTACCGGCTTGCTGATACCGCAACTTACCTTACCATTGCAAACCTTTTTGCAATTGGGAAGTCCACCGTCTGCGAAATCGTTGTGCAGGTATGCATTCCTTCTTCCAAGGTACATACGTCTTCCACAATTCGGCACAAGAAATTCGGGAAAGGATTGATGAGTCACATGACCGTGCGGGTTTTCCACAGGTTGTAGGTTGTGTTGATGAATGCCATGTACCAATTAAAGCCCCACAAAACAACCCGGAGGACTATGTTAATCGAAAGGGTTTTTGGTTAACCCTTTAAGCCCCAATATCCACATACAAATTCTCCAAACTGATCTCCATACATTTCCTTTATGAATTTGTTCAGAGAATTTGACAAAAGATCATGGCATTTTCTCTTTGGTGATCACTTTTAATAATTCTCATAACTTTATATCTTGGGATTTTTTGGGTTTTGATTTTCATCCCCCATTTCAACATCCCTGTCACTTGAAATCCGGACTTTCCCCTGGGTTGTAATGACGTCTAAAAAAATATTGTAAAGTTTATCTAAGACAAAAAACTTTTAATGGCTTCTCTGATTGCTGAGGCATTTCTGTCTTGCTGCTGGTTTACATCTTCGCTTGGGCAGATCGTTCCATTGATTGGAATGTCAAGAAGCCATTGTTCCTCAAATTTCTCCTTCATAATTTCACAAAAATTGTGCAGTAGACAACAAGTTGCAATTACAGTAGAACAATTATTTAAATTCAGATCTAGTCGTATTGCAAGCGCAGGAATCTTCCTTTTAATCTTCCATATCCATTTTCTACTATATCTCTTGTGATTCTTAGAAGATTGTTGAACTGTAATTCCTCAGCACTCAGGTTTCCTCTGTCCACGTATGGCTTCATCAGCCAATCTTGCAGTGGGTACGCTGAGTCTCCAAGAATTAGTCGTGGCTCCCTCACACCATTGATCATATTGTACACACTATGATCTCGTGTGAAGACACCACCACAAAGGAACGTTAAAAAGGCATGCATCATGCACTTTTCCAGGCCACCCAACGCAAATATCTAAAAACAAATAGTTTGCATCCACTAATCCCTGCAGAATAATCAAATGAAAATTCATCCAAATCCAGCACAAATATGTTTTTTGGGCTCCTATTAAAGTCATCAATTTTGCAACAGGAAGGGAGAGGAAAGAGGACAACAAGCCATGTGTGACAATAACCGTGTGATGAAAGCTACAAGTGGACCACACCATCTGAAGATCACAGGGTTTAACCAACAGCATTATTCCATCACCAACCTTATTATAATAATTTACACACGCAACCATGGTATTTCATTATAAGGTATAAACAAAAAGAAGATCAGAGAAATGGTATTTGTCCCATTTTTAAATACATGTTTGGATGACGCGATGGGAGCAGCGCGAACCGATTGAGACCGATTAACAGAATTCCTCAAGTCAAAGTTTATTTCGCACTATATAAGAAACCCTGCTTTGACTAATTGTATCTATACCTTAGGTGTACTTGTGGGAATTGCCAACGTCTTCAACGTGTAGAAGAGTGCATCTGTTGCTCCGAAATTGACTGTATTGTTGCCAAAAACAATGAAGCAGTCGAACACAAAGGGCTGACCGAGCCGCTTGTTTGCATTACGCAGCGCCCAGGTTTTAATTCTGTCTGCTTGAACCACTGGGTACTGCAGACAGCTTGGTATCAGTACAAACAGCAGTACCATAACTCTTATGAGGACCCAGAACATAAGCAAAACCGTCACATAGCTTACAGGCAGCTGGCAAGGTGGTGCTGGGGGATTTTGGGACGTGAGGTTAGAGTTGTCCTTCCATCTTGTGCTGTTTGCTGTATTCGAGCACACTTCCCTCCTCCAGGCATTGAAGAAGACTTTTCTTTTCAAGGATTTCGCTTTGCAGACGAGTAAAGCATGAAAAAAAACCTCATTTAAGCATTATTGTTAATGTTAAATGTAGGGCATTCACAATCTGGTATTCAAACGTTCGTAACAATTGTCAAGTTGTTACCTCGTGCTTTTACACCCCTGGGTTAATTGCTAAATGAAATATATAAAATGATTAAATCTAATTTGTGTTTGCTCCGGTTTACAAAGTTTAAAAGTGCCAGAAGTCAATCAGACAATCAGCGAGAATTGTATCACTTTTTAAATCGTGATTTCATTGTGCTGACTGCAGTATTCTTGTCAGGGCGATTATAGTCAGATGACAATGAACGTGGAGCAGCAGATCTTGCCAAACCCCTGCTCTCCTGTCCCTGGAGAATCTTCATTACCATTTCCTTGAGATGGGCAACATATTCTGTGCAAAAGGATAACAAAGTGATGTAAAAACATATGTGTTACAGATACATATGTACAGTATGAGACAAGTGAAATAAGATCAGGGGTCATAATTGTCTTCAGGGCAAGTCGATTTAGTCTATAATCGTTATGGAGAGAGAAATTAAACTCACTGTAGGTTCATTTGACTAAAACCTTTTTGACCGTGTGTTCTCCTTTCTTGTAATTTGGAAAGGCAATGTACACTTGTTCAGAACCATCTTTTAGTGTGGCGTTTTCTCTATTGCTGTTCTCGTTAAAGTGCAGGATCGCTATCTGCAACCTAACACAGTTAATTCTTCAATTAGGTCAACGCATAAGTTATCGCTATGGTTGTCTTTCATGGCCTTGTATTGTAAATTACAAAAATATTATTCAGTTTGTATTTACGTTAAGTTTGTATGGCTCGTTCAAAGGTCTTGTGTATACAAATCTTTGGGCATTTCAGGATCTCTTTATTTGTCTATTGACACCTAATGCTAACTGTAGTGTTCTATTGTATACCACCTGCTTGTCATCCCGTGATAGGAAAACGCAAGGCGTTTCGGAGCAAAGTGATTTTGCACACAATGGAATGCCTCTAGAGATGAGGTGGCATATGTTGCCCTGACATCTGCCTGACATCCTTTATAAGAGAAATCTTCGTCAGAAGTTCCGTCAGTTTCTCAAAAGGTGTTGTGCCTGCAAAATAAAAGAAATTCAACTGCATTTACTCACTCAAGACAGATAATTGTTACTGTAGTGTAATATTTATACGTACCTGGCTTAAGCCACTTTTTTTTTCTTTTCCTGCTGTGCAACCTGCCGTGAAGACAGTTTGGGAACAGTGGATTTTTGTGTCCTGTATGTTTGTTCATTATGTGGTTAGTCCTTTAGGTCAGGGTCATCATCCTCACAAGATGCAGCACACCAATACATGTGGTTAACGACACTCTTCTTCCACTTTTGAAGAACAGGGCAGTCTTTCTTCTTGGCAAGGGCATCGATTTTTTTTCCTATACCTGGAATAATAATTGCGACATGCAGTGTGATCATTGAAGTCACTTGTTATTGCTTCCTTCACATGAACATGCACGTGTACATGCATATAGAGCTGTACATAAACACACCTTTTCCAATATGCCAGCCATCCAACCGGTGCTTCACTGCAGGCCATCTCTCTCTCATGTACTTTCGGATTTGTACATGCCTGTCAGTTACCAGAGTGTTTACAGCCCCTCATCCGTTAAGTAGTTGAGGCATCGTTCGAGTCCCTCCTTTTCCATGGCTGCTGAATTTTTCACCTCGTTACTCTGTGGAGTGCAGAACGAGAAAAATTTGTCCTAGTTCACATTGAAATTAAGATCGACATAAAATTGTGAATTTGAGCTACTAGGCGAGAGTAGCTTATATTGTTCTGCACCAGTAAAGTTCATTATTTACAAACCTGCACCAACTGGGACTCTACGATTTTGCTCTGCTCGAGATCCATGAGGGAGTAAGACCCATACTTAGCTGAATGGCTAGGGCTGTCACAGCGACCATCTCCGCCGACTAATAACTCTCTCCCTTCGGATTTTATTTCATTTAGCAGGGTAGCTTGCCGCTGCCTGTATGTTCGTTCCACTGCGGGATGTAGATATGATCTCTGGTGGTGCATAAATGTTGAGTAGGCAATGGTAGGAACTCTCATATGCTGCATAATTGTTAGGAATTTCGTTGGGCTCCCACCGCCAAAGAGAATTGCGGAGGACATCAAGATGTTCCCAACAGGGATATCTCCAACTGAGGGTTGTGAATCCCAAAATTTGCTATGATTGCAAGACAAGCATTTTTGTTCCACTGTTATCTTCGTTCCAGCTCGTGTTGAAACTACTGCATCGCATTCTGAATTGCAGACAGGGCAAAATTGAAATAAAGAAAGAAGTGATGATTCCACAACCAAAAACAGGTTTTGTTCATGAGCAGGGGCATCCTTACGAGATTTCCTATAAAACGAAAACCAAGACCGTTTAGGGTTTTTTTTTTTAGCAATCATGTCTGTATTTTACAAATGTGTTTTTGTCAAACTCACTCGTATTTTAGATCATCAAAGTCGTCAAAAGCGGGATCCTCTTCCACTTCATCATCTGGGTCAGGACGTACGATGGATTGTCATTAGTTTCCATCTCTTCCTCTGGATCTGATTCCTCGTCCTCGCTTTGGCAGGGAGTGGAAGTGGTGAAAAACTCTCTGTGTAGACTACACTGAATGCCTTGAGTCTTTTTTCCAATGGCGGTTTGACTACCTGTACGAATATGACAAAGAAAACTATTATTTCAATTGATATTCATTCTTGACCATTTGTCTTAGGCGAAACTTCCCTTTGCTTCTATGTTTGCTCCGAAATTGTACAGACACGTTTTTCTTTGAGGACTGGATCTGTGTAGAGGCCTCCTTTACATTGGGTTCACTCTTTTCCTCAATTGCTTCTGTGTCGTCTTTCTGTTTCCCAGATAATCTTTTAAAATATATCAAAAGCAACAAAAAAGTAAGTACGTAAACTAGTCTTTTTGGTAATGATATCGCCTGTACCATAAAATTGTTTCTAAGCTTACCCATGCAGCTTCTCGCCTTCTGTATGCCCCTCGAGGTGGATTGCTTTTGACCTCTGAAGTATCAAATGTGCCGTTGTCTTTGTCACCGTCTCTTCTTGATTTTTTGGTTTGAGGAGGACCCGTTTTAAAGATTGTTGGAACGGCATCGGCTTTAATTGAATTCTTCATCTTGAAACCTAAAGACTTAGCGATAACAGTTTGTGCCTCAAAGCAATCTTCAGTGAAATGAGCACTGCAAAGTCTACTTGAATTCGTACGATAATAAAAGTCAGACCATGTGTTTTTGACAGCATTCGTCCACAGTCTTGCAAAATGGGGGTCTTCTGGCCATTGATGGAGACTCACTCCGTTTTTACGGGTGGTAGAACATCCACCAGCTATACAACGATGCAGAAATTTTGAATCGGGGAAATGCGAAAGAGCAATGACCCCTATTTATGAAGCAATCTTAAGAGAATTTACCAGAAGAAGTTTGCGAGGTTCTCCTTTCTACGTCATTTCCGCCTTTCGGCCATAGTGCTTCGTTTCAAATCTCGGGCGAGATACTTTGTTAATTTATGGGTAAGAAAGAAAGAATCAAACTCTTTCGATGGTTAATATGTTTCAAGTAGGCATTAAGAAACAGGTTTGTGAATTTTTGTACTGGGGAATAGAGTATCCCTTTAAAATGAAAACCTGTTGATTAGCAGCACAGTAGCTTCATTGTATCATTTTCAAAATTGAATACTGTTTTGAAACTTTGATCTTGAATGCAAACACGGCAAACATAAGGTCCGAAAAGTTACTGGGCCTTTTGAGAAATGGGCCCCAGATCTCAATATCACTATTGCAGGGTTTTCATTAAGAGGAGAAAATTTGAAAGAAGCCCATATCTGAGTAAAAAATAGTCATAAGCTATTGAACGTTAGCCAGAGAATTCAGCGTAATAAACAGAGAATTTTCTGATCTCTGATACCTAATAAACACCCTGACTATAGATCTTTTTTTAAAAAGGCAACATGTTAAATCAAAAACCATGTCACAGGGTCCAGAGGAGATACGTTTGTTGTTAGAACATCAAAACCCGTCGAAAACATCTGAAATAATGGGTTATTTTGATCGCGTTGACGATCGCATCACAGTTTCAGTACACATTCTGTATACTGCAAACCAAGAGACTGAGGGCTCGCAAGATCAGCTTACAGTATAAAATACGGAAAGGGAGGAAACTAATTTGGGGCCGATTTTCGAATCCCTGAAACTCAAATGGAATTGAATTAAATTGCCTGATTTTACTAACATGATCTAGAATTGTTGTGTATTTGCCAAGTACTGTAGGAAAACGGCATAAAAAAGTGTTCAAATTCATTTTTGGCGACCGAAATTTACGGCTTTGAGAGAGAGCTTTCGTTTGGTGTGCACCGCAACATATGGTGACAGAAATGACGCGGTAAAGTAAATGTGCGCAAGATCAGAAGTAATTTTAAGATGCCCCAAGTTCGAAAACACCAATGGTTTCTTTTGCAACTTTTCGACTGTTGACAACAAATGTCCAGTCTTTAAAGATCTTTACTTCAGTTAAAACTCGGCTGCCTTCGCATAGTTCTTGTGACTGGACTTTTATCCACTCAAAGAAATTGTTGCTAGAGCTAGATAAAAGCCAATCGAATTCTTTTGTGAAAGCTGGCAGGTCTTCCCATTTAGCACGATCCTCTTCCAATCTTGAGGTTTTTGAAAGTGGGTACTGCCATATTCGGCCACTGTTAACTGTTCGCTGGACTCTACTCGCCTGTGGAAAGGCCTCCTTTAAAATAATCCCCAGTCCTTTGACTTGCAATGGAAAATTTTCCTTTTCAGAGCTGTTATTTACATAGTCGTCGAGTATAAAGTTTTGTTCGTCTCTTCGATAATTCATTGAAAGCCTACAGGTAAAATAGTCAAGTTCGATCAGGGAAAAATCAAACACGGTAATTTGTGGCTCACGTTCGAAAGCCAACTGGTCAGATATCTTACCATTTAGAAACAAACACGTGTTTTTCTCTGTTCGATACTTTGGATCTCTTCTCGTCCGGCTGCTTTTCGCGCAACGGAACGGGTCTTTTCAAGGGAGAAGCTGCCATTATTTTAAAACTCCCTCCACAGCTGATGTTTTGATTCTCGAATTAGTAACGGTCTGTTGCTTTTGCGTTTCCGGTCCCAATTCACTTCCATCACCAAGTGCTGCGGTTCACATTGAACGAAGTCACGTGGTACAAGTTTCCTCCCTTTCCGTATTTTATACTGTAAGCCGATCTTGTGAGCCCTCAGTCTCTTTGCGGTGTACAGAATGTGTAACAAAACTGTAACGTGATCGTCAACGCGATCAAAATAACCCATTATTTCAGATGTTTTCTACGGGTTTTGATGTTCTAACAACAAACATATCTCCTCTGGACCCTGTGACCATATTTTGAAAAGAGGCAATTACATGTGCCAACAACTTCGTGAGTTTGCAAATACTTGGGATGCAACAAATATTGCAGTGGCTTCATCATGTTGGCTCTCTATGCAACATTAGTTTCAGAGCACCAAACAGCCACTAATAGCAGTTAGGAAAAACTTGAATACAATTTTCTAGTGTTCAGATAAAAGAAAAAACCCCTACCCCTTGGAAATTACTGCCCTTTAACCCCCCCTCGGAATTTCCAATGATCTTCCGTGATGGGGGTATGGATATTTTCTGGAACCACACAATCAAACAAGCACAGTGCTCATTTTGTTGAATGAAGGTCTTGGCAAATAACAATATGCTGTTGTACCTGTTTCTTCCCAGCATTGTTTTGTATGTCTTTCCACAATGATGACGGCAAAGGTAATACCCAAATTCATCTCTTTCTTCAAATGCGACAGGCACATGTATTTGCCCATGCGCTAAAATGAAATAGAAAATAAATGGTCAACTGCAATATTAAATCAATA
>NC_090892.1:23861718-23869218 GCF_036669925.1 Montipora capricornis | reverse complement strand
TTCGCAAAATACAGTAAGCCCTCTTCCCTACACATTCGCAAATGTTTGAATTGAATATTCAAGGATGAAAACAGATTTAATGTTGTTAGCAGTACCTTTGATTGCAGTAATGATTCTATGATGTAGAGGAGCAAAGTCCTTGGTACCATGAACTGTGGAATTCATAAGGACCTCCTTTGAAAGCAGCTTGTCGACGAGCTGCAGGGCCATAACAGCTGGCTTCGTAGCTGCCTTTGCGAAATCAAAGTCCACTTTCGCTAACTGGACCTCTTCAACTCCTCCGACTTTGATTCTCTCTGATAACAAGAATTATAAACAAAACACCGGTGAACATAGCCTCCTTCGCAGCCGTTTTTAGGGATGAGCCTAAAAACGGCTGTGAAGGAGGCTACGGTGAACAATGTGTTTCGAATTCCTGAGGTTACACGGACTGGGCCCAGTTGTTTGAATGCCGATAATTAACGCTAATCTACGCGAGGTTTTCATCTCACTCTTTAAGTAATTTCAAAGCCTAATTTCAAGCTAAAGGTAAAGAAAAGTCTAACTCAAAACTGAGGGCTAAAACTCTTTTGGAAAAATCTTTGATTCTCATTAATCCAGGATTAGCTTAATCGGGCTTCAGCATATCCTGAAAATTCTACCATTGAAGTTCTGATGAAATAAGCCACGGTGACCACAATAATGTTGCTTTCCTCATACAGGCACATTTTTAGGTGGAATTCAGAAAAGGTGCACTCCAATCCTTCTAAGTGCTTCAGTGTCTCGTATGTTGAATGTCCATTGTACATTTCGTGCCCTCTCTTCAGTGAGTTGATCACCGTGGACAATGATTTTGTACATCACTTGATCATCTTTCACTGGCACATATCTCTTCTTGAAATTTTCTTAGCAACTCTGCCATATGTCCAGACTTATTGGTATTGAGGAAGTCCAACCTAAGAAGAAACTAAAAGTCAATGTACATCAAGTCAGAAGCTCAGTTAACAATAAATTTCATTGACCTAGTTAACTATAAAAATTATTCATGAGCGGGGCATTTACCGAGTGTTTAGCCTTTTCCAGTCAGGAAAACGAAAACAAAACAGCTACCGTACTTACAGCACTGTGCAAAAGTAATGAGAGCAAATTTCGACGAATTTCGTCTATTGTTCTCGCGAATTTTCGACGATATGTGGGCGAGATTTCGCGAGGTATTTTGCGTAGCTCAATGCGATATTTCGAAGAAAATGCGGCGAAATGATGCGAATTCGTTCGAAATTTTGAAGTAACGAACTTTCCTTACAGCGAACTTTTTTGAAATTTCGAAGTAACGAACTTTTCTTGCTTTCGAAATTTCGAAGAAATGAACTTTCGTTTCTTTGAATTTTCGAAGCAGTGAACTGTCCTTAAAAATACACTGTACATTATAATTGCAGTAACATACATAACTCGGAACCAAACGTGCTTTGTTGATTTATTTACACCACGACTGAAGAGCGTTTCAATTTCAAAAATGAGCTAGAGAGATTTAACCCGCACTCTGCTTCAGTAGAGTAACTGCCTGTTTGTTTTTAGACAAGACAAACCTTCAAGGACTGAATCATAATGACAACAAGCGGGATTGTAAAACTCCATGATCTGGATTATGCATGCATATTTCTGGTTGAAATCTAACTCCAATTGAAGGTCAAGCTTGCAATGTTTCGATCCTCCTCATAGACAAAAGCGCTTTGACTTGCATACCAGTAGTTCGAAAATGTGAAAGATTTCAGAGAAACATAGAATCGGTTCAACAATTCACGAACGTCAAAAAATTATGACAAATGTCTATTATTTGCCACGGGCTGTTGACGACACTATATTAAGAACGGCTGCGTAGGAGACTACTGTAAAACTAAGTAAATGTAAGAAACAAATCTTGATTCATCGTCTGGTTTATTTGTTTACATTGCTTTCCAAAAACAAAGAAAACGAATCTGAAATCTACATATATTACATGCAAAAATACACACAGTTGCTAATGAATAAATCTTGCCTAGTTTGTTTGTCGCTACTTTTTCTCAAGTTTTGGCAGCGTTTGCCGATGCTTATTTTACATGACTCCCACATGCGCTTAAGTTCCTCTCTGTCCCTGCACTGGTAGCCGAAGCTCCTTGTCACTTCCACTGAAACAAAACAAAATTCTTGGTGAGTGCTCAAGTTTGGTAATACGCAAATTACAGATCAGGACCCGGTTGTTCAAAAGCTGATTAACTTAATCCACGATTAGCGGGAACATTGGTTTCATGTTTTCAACCTTTTGGTGAAGGTTTCTTTTGCTTATTTTTGTTTTCAAGATTGAGTTCTTCTAATGTAAAGTTTTGCCGAATATCAGCATTGAACAGCCGGGCCCTGTAATTTGCCAAACGAGGCATTTCTGACCTCTTAGCTCGCCGCTTTTTTGTTCAGAATTCATCATAGCAATGAGGTATATTTACTAAAAGCGTTTACGAATGTAATAAAGCAGGTAAAAGTTCGCTGTGATCTGACAAGAGCTCGTTTCCCAAAATACAGATCTTTAATTTCACAACTCTGCACTTCCGGTGTTTATTACATCTCAACACGCACCGAACCATGATCTTGTTTTATATCATTATTTTACCCTGCATTTCTTTTCATTTCGTTTCGTTTCGCAAAAGACAGTAAGCCCTCTTCCTTACACGTTCGCAAATGTTTGAATTGAATATTCAAGGATGAAAACAGATTTAATGTTGTTAGCAGTACCTTTGATTGCAGTAATGATTCTATGATCTAGAGGAGCAAAGTCCTTGGTGCCATGAACTGTGGAATTCATAAGGACCTCCTTTGAAAACAGCTTGTTGACGAGCCGCAGGGCCATAACGGCTGGCTTCGTAGCTGCCTTTGCGAAATCAAAGTCCACTTTCGCTAACTGGACCTCTTCAACTCCTCTGACTTTGATTCTCTCTGATAACAAGAATTATAAACAAAACACCGGTGAACATACCCTCCTTCGCAGCCGTTTTTAGGGATGAGCCTAAAAACGACTGTGAAGGAGGCTACGGTGAACAATGTGTTTCGAATTCCTGAGGTTACACGGACTGGGCCCAGTTGTTTGAATGCCGATAATTAACCCTAATCTACGCGAGGTTTTCATCTCACTCTTTAAGTAATTTCAAAGCCTAATTTCAAGCTAAAGGTAAAGAAAAGTCTAACTCAAAACTGAGGGCTAAAACTCTTTTGGAAAAATCTTTGATTCTCATTAATCCAGGATTAGCTTAATCGGGCTTCAGCATATCCTGAAAATTCTACCATTGAAGTTCTGATGAAATAAGCCACGGTGACCACAATAATGTTGCTTTCCTCATACAGGCACATTTTTAGGTGGAATTCAGAAAAGGTGCACTCCAATCCTTCTAAGTGCTTCAGTGTCTCGTATGTTGAATGTCCATTGTACATTTCGTGCCCTCTCTTCAGTGAGTTGATCACCGTGGACAATGATTTTGTACATCACTTGATCATCTTTCACTGGCACATATCTCTTCTTGAAATTTTCTTAGCAACTCTGCCATATGTCCAGACTTATTGGTATTGAGGAAGTCCAACCTAAGAAGAAACTAAAAGTCAATGTACATCAAGTCAGAAGCTCAGTTAACAATAAATTTCATTGACCTAGTTAACTCTAAAACTGATTCATGTGCGGGGCATTTACCGAGTGTTTAGCCTTTTCCAGTCAGGAAAACGAAAACAAAAACAGCTACCGTACTTAATGCACTGTGCAAAAGTAATGAGAGCAAATTTCGACGAATTTCGTCTATTGTTCTCGCGAATTTTCGACGATATGTGGGCGAAATTTCGTGAGGTATTTTGCGTCGCTCAATGCGATATTTCGAAGAAAATGCGGCGAAATGATGCGAATTCGTTCGAAATTTTGAAGTAACGGACTTTCCTTACTGCGAACTCTTTTGAAATTTCGAAGTAATAAACTTTTCTTGCTTTCGAAATTTCGAAGAAATAAACTTTCGTTTCTTTGAATTTTCGAAGCAGTGAACTGTCGTTAAAAATACACTGTACATTATAATTGCAGTAACATACATAACTCGGAACCAAACGCGCTTTGTTGATTTATTTACACCACGACTGAAGAGCGTTTCAATTTCAAAAATGAGCTAGAGAGATTTAACCCGCACTCTGCTTCAGTAGAGTAACTGCCCGTTTGTTTTAGACAAGACAAACCTTCAAGGACTGAATCATAATGACATCAAGTGGGATTGTAAAACTCCATGATCTGGATTATGCATGCATATTTCTGGTTGAAATCTAACTCCAATTGAAGGTCAAGCTTGCAATGTTTCGATCCTCCTCATAGACAAAAAGCGCTTTGACTTGCATACCATGCAGTAGTTCGAAAATGTGAATGATTTCAGAGAAACATAGAATCGGTTCAACAATTCACCAACGTCAAAAAATTATGACAAATGTCTATTATTTGCCACGGGCTGTTGACGACACTATATTAAGAAGGGCTGCGTAGGAGACTACTGTAAAACTAAGTAAATGTAAGAAACAAATCTTGATTCATCGTCTGGTTTATTTGAGGTTTACATTGCTTTCCAAAAACAAAGAAAACGAATCTGAAATCTACGTATATTACATGCAAAAATACACACAGTTGCTAACGAATTAATCTTGCCTAGTTTGTTTGTCGCTTTTTTTTCTCAAGTTTTGGCAGCGTTTGCCGATGCTTATTTTACATGACTCCCACATGCGCTTAAGTTCCTCTCTGTCCCTGCACTGGTAGCCGAAGCTCCTTGTCACTTCCGCTGAAACAAAACGAAATTCTTGGTGAGTGCTCAAGTTTGGTAATACGCAAATTACAGATCAGGACCCAGTTGTTTGAAAGCCGATTAACTTAATCCAGGATAAGCGGGAACATTGGTGTCATGTTTTCAACCTTTTGGTGAAGGTTTCTTTTGCTTATTTTTGTTTTCAAGATTGAGTTCTTCTAATGTAAAGTTTTGCCGAATATCAGCATTGAACAGCCGGGCCCTGTAATTTGCCAAACGAGGCATTTCTGACCTCTTAGCTCGCCGCTTTTTTGTTCAGAATTCATCATAGCAATGAGGTATATTTACTAAAAGCGTTTACGAATGTAATAAAGCAGGTAAAAGTTCGCTGTGATCTGACAAGAGCTCGTTTCCCAAAATACAGATCTTTAATTTCACAACTCTGCACTTCCGGTGTTTATTACATCTCAACACGCACTGAACCATGATCTTGTTTTATATCATTATTTTACCCTGCATTTCTTTTCATTTCGTTTCGTTTCGCAAAATACAGTAAGCCCTCTTCCCTACACATTCACAAATGTTCACAGATTTAATGTTGTTAGCAGTACCTTTGATTGCAGTAATGATTCTATGATGTAGAGGAGCAAAGTCCTTGGTACCATGAACTGTGGAATTCATAAGGACCTCCTTTGAAAACAGCTTGTCGACGAGCTGCAGGGCCATAACAGCTGGCTTCGTAGCTGCCTTTGCGAAATCAAAGTCCACTTTCGCTAACTGGACCTCTTCAACTCCTCCGACTTTGATTCTCTCTGATAACAAGAATTATAAACAAAACACCGGTGAACATAGCCTCCTTCGCAGCCGTTTTTAGGGATGAGCCTAAAAACGGCTGTGAAGGAGGCTACGGTGAACAATGTGTTTCGAATTCCTGAGGTTACACGGACTGGGCCCAGTTGTTTGAATGCCGATAATTAACGCTAATCTACGCGAGGTTTTCATCTCGCTCTTTAAGTAATTTGAAAGCCTAATTTCAAGCTAAAGGTAAAGAAAAGTCTAACTCAAAACTGAGGGCTAAAACTCTTTTGGAAAAATCTTTGATTCTCGTTAATCCAGGATTAGCTTAATCGGGCTTCAGATGTCAAGAAAATTTCAGTGAACGTAAGCCATAAAAACTTTCATACCTGCGGAATCAAAGTCCCTTTGTCGAATTAGCTCGTCCAGCACCCGGTCAGGTTCTGTCATGCAAGGCGTGTGATGTAGGTCACTCTTGTCTGCAGTGAGTTCCTGTCTGAAGAGCACAGTTGGCGTATACGGCAGCTCTGGTGTTCCCGTAGTGCCGTGATGCTCGGAAGGGCTGTGTTGTCACTAGATTCAGCAGTCTGTCCAGCTTGGCCTCCTGTTTTGCATACGAACACTCGAGCCGCGCTAGTTGCGTTGGTTATCTTGGCGGCGAGCGCGTGCCGCCTCTGCTGTTGAAAAAACTTCACCGGCTATTGTGTAGTCTGTTTGAATAAATTTGTTTGTAACAATTATTAATTGTTGAACTAGTGCAATGCAGTGTTTATTTTAACGCATTTCGGTGTTAGTCAAAGGAATCTTGAGCGTTCTAGTCTCTCTTAGTTGCGTTGGTTATCTTGGTGGTGAGCACGTGCCACCTCTGGTGTTGAAAAAACTTCACCGGCTATTGTGTAGTCTGTTTGAATAAATTTGTTTGTAACAATTATTAATTGTTGAACTAGTGCAATGCAGTGTTTATTTTAACGCATTTCGGTGTTAGTCAGAGGAATCTTGAGCGTTCTAGTCTCTCTTAGTTGCGTTGGTTATCTTGGTGGCGAGCGCGTGCCGCCTCTGATTTTAAAAAAAACTTCACCGGCTATTGGGTATTCTGTTTGAATAAATTTGTTTGTACTGATTATTAATTGCTGAACTAGTGCAATGCAGTGTTTATTTTAACGCATTTCGGTGTTAGTCAGAGGAATCTTGAGCGTTCTAGTCTCTCCTAGTTGTCCTGCATGAAGCGGTGGTCTGGCAGTTTTTCACAGATGAAGGGGAGAAGATTGTCCTTCAAAATGCTGCAGTAAAGACTGGCTTCCATTATCCGTTCGAAGACGCAGATTTTGGTAGCACGCCTCCTGATACCAGCCCAAATTTGAACTTTGAGGGGGTGCTTTGGTTTTGGCTTTCTCTTAGGTGGTTCACCAACCTTCCGGTAGCACGTACGGCGGAACTGCTGAAGAGAGATGGAACATTCATCGCTAAAGATAATGTTGTTGAAGGTATCTTCAGTGGCTATCACTCGCTGTGCGAACTCGAGTCTCTTGGTCTTGTTTATGTCGCGGATCAGCTGGCAGTACTTTGTGTTTTGAAGAGTCCATCCTTGCTCTTTGCGTGCTCTTCAAACAATTGATGGACGCTTGAAAAGCTTCTTTTGGATTTGGCGGGTGGTTGCTTCGTCATTTTTCTGCATCTGTGCATCAATAAATGCCTTGGCAGATGCGTTCAGCTTTCTAGGCCGACCGGTCTTCGGGAGGTTGTCGACGGAACCGGTAAGTTTTATCTTCTTAACTATTCTCGCCACGGTCTGATAGCTGACGAAAGAACCTTCGTTTTTGAATATCGCCAGTGGCTGCAAGCCATTTTCGTTAAGAGATTGAATTCGCTTTCGAGTGTAACATGAAACCTCAGGCATGATGGAGCAACTGTAAAACAGTGTGATTACAAATGACAAAAGATG
>NC_090892.1:23844218-23856718 GCF_036669925.1 Montipora capricornis | reverse complement strand
TGGGAAATTTAACTGACGGCTGTATGCATTTAAGGGGAGTGGTGGTGCATATTCCATCTTCTCTTCCAGGCACTTGACACATTAAGGCTGTTTCCTTTCTGTAGGGAGTTTTTTTCTGGCGACATAATGCTTGCAACGTGTGCTTGCTTTTCTGTTGATAAAGTTCTTGCTGTGCCCAATATTATCTCTCTTTGTCATGAAGATATGCTTTATGGTTTTTTTCCTTGAAATTTTAAAGAAACCCGTTGAAATCCTCCTTTGTGTACCACCTAATGAACGAACTTAATGTATGGCAAGATTGTTTCCACTCCATAGGAAAACACTTTACACGTCAGCTCTTAGATTTTTTATGGTAGGAACGCTGCAGGTGTGTTATCAGCAACCTGTGTCTGTAGCTGTTGCAATTACTTAAGCAGCAAGCAATAAATCTCCCCACCACTGTTTAACCACCTCACATAATCAGGAATAGGTTGCATAGTGAAAAACCTCTCTTGTCTTTCATGTGCAACAGCAGGATTGAATATCACTGAGGAAGGAGTACTTGTCGGCTGTTTTGAACAATTTGGTAGTCATCTCTGTAACTTCCAACGAATTTTTATTCCAAGTTCCAGGCAGTAGCTACCTCCCACCACAACTTTTTTACAGGCTCATATTTATTACGGTCATTCTCATTTTTTGGAAGTTCACTCTTACCAAGAAAGGTCACAAGATCTGTGTTGTTGAAGATGGAATTCTCCTCTTGGCCAATTCCTCGTAGAGCGAGACATGGATTTCTACCATATTGCGTGTGCATTCAGCATCGCTTCACTTTTTCAGCCATGTGCTCTATGTTGTCTTGATACCTGGTGTCGCTGATCTCGTAATCACTGTGCACTCAGTTACTTGAAAACTGTTCATTGGAAAGAGTGTGGTTATGCACAGCGTGTACATGCTCTACCAGATTTCTCTTGCTGTGATACTCAGCAAACGACTTCTGGGTCACAGACTTCAACTGAAGCAGTCTTGCCAAATGAACCAACCACATTCTTACAAGAGGACTTGCTGGGGCCTCAGAGGGACCATTGTGCACAATAAACACAAAATTTTCCTTGAGCTTTTTGGTGTTTGGGTTTTGACTGCATCTTTTACTCAGCTATTAGTTCCTTTCCGCGGTTTCTTTCTTGGTGGAGCTTGACTTCTTTTTTTGCGGTTTTCTTTAACCGACACCTGTTCAAAACAGAAAAAGATAGTATAAGAAGCGGTTAACATTGATCAGTTGTATCGACACGAGTTTACGTGGGTGTGAATCAGTTTCACCAGGAGCGCCTGGCCTTAGAAATGGCGCTGTAATAGTTACCGCTTCTATTTTTAAAGAGTTGTCACATCACCGTGAAGTAAAATTCGTGCCATATTTACAATAGTCTTTGTGCCAGCAATTTTCCTATTTTTCTGCCGGCGCTGGTCAGTTACATTTACGGAGAGCCGCTTACTTCCTAAATTATATTGGTTAATGCAACATCGTTAAATTCATTGTCACGACAAACAACAATATCAGACACTTACATCTGGGCAGTGCTCTGCCTTTCGTAGAAGTTCCTCCAAGTTCTGCTCACGAGCCTCTTGATCAGGATCGTGCTGTTTCACTACTCTAACCGGAAGGTGTTTTTTTAATTTTCTGAGGGGCCACTGAAGTTTTTTATCATGCTTCAGCAGTTCTTCTGATGCTGTGTCCCATTTTTCCCGGTAGCGTTTCTCGTTCTCTATAAATGATCTCCACCACTATCTGTCTTCAGTATGCAGTCTTTTGCATTTGGACACACAGTCTTGTAGTTGTTTTACTTCCAGCAGCTTACGAGTGTCCGGTTTGACCAAAGGAGGGGTACCCTCTGGAAGACCATTTAACAAGATAAGACCTGTTCCTTCGGGAAGCCACCTTTCGTCGCTGGCCCAAGCTTTGTACTTCATTTCAACTTTGCCATTTTTCTTATAAAACTTATAAGAATGGGGATAAACATGATTTTTAATGCTGTTTAGGCAGGGTTCCAGCCATGTCTTTATGTCGTAAACATATTCCACGACAAAAGTCTCTGCTGTTGGTGTGTGAGCTTTTTGGACATTTCTTTCCAGTGCAGGAAGCGTCATGCAGTCTTTTTTCTTGAGCCTCTTGGAGATCCTGCTGAAAAACTGAAAGATTTAAATTGTAAGACAACACCAACCCAAACGACTGTCTGCAGTTAAACTGCTGGCTAAAATGTTTAAAAAACAAAATTATGTCTTCCGAGAAGTTTAAATGAACGTCCTTAAAACTTAGTCTGCATGTTAAAGCAAGTCAGTGTTTGACAGATGTATCTGCTACGTCTGGTGTGGCTAGGTGTGGCAGTAGGTGCTTTCGCTTCCCGTATTGAAAAGTAACCCGATTTTTCTTTGTCCCACGTTCGTGAAAGATGAATATTAGATGTTCTGCAATTACGTGTTTGTTACGGAAGAGATTAATTTTAAGCTTCGGTTCATGTACTTGTTGAAGCTGAGCTGAATCATTTAACTAAAGTTTAACATAGGCATGTGTCTTTGAATAAAGCCGAATCTATTGTGAACTTCTACGTTATCAACTGATGTCTTTCATAAACTTCTCTGATTCTTTAACAAAAGTATATTCCCAAATTGGTGTGTGCCGATTTATTGATTTGGGTGGAACGTGCCCCCAAAAATACTGGTAAGCCAGCTGAGGGGACGGGTGTAAAAGGTCTTCGAGAAGGGATTTTTTTCAGGATAGTAATGAAGTAAATGGGGTCCCTAACCTGATCAACATCCTCGTGAGTGTGTCCAACCATAAGAAAAGACAGCTGAATCTGAAAAGGTTTACGGTAGGAAATCTTTGTTATCACTGCGGATTGAGTACAAGAAGACATCCATGTATTTTAGAGAGCAAATGCAAGTAGTACTCTGCGCCGCTGTACTAGTTAACGAAATCAGTTATTAACAGTTGAAAGGATATGTTCACGTAAATTTAGCTGGCATAAAGGAAAACCATTTCGCGAAAATTATTTGTGTGAGCGAGTCCATCAAAAATCAGTAGTTCTTTTCGTTTTTGCTATTTTTCAGCTGGTGAATTACTCACCTCTTCAAATATTCCTTTTTCCACTAGGAGAGCACAGAATCCAAGAACAAATCTGTTTTTACATTCTCTGTAACAGTTGTCCATTTGAAGGAATAGATAAGGGGGCAAGCGTCCTTCCTAATGTTAGAAAGACGAGTATTAGTCATGTTTGTGTTCATTGCTTTAGCTTCTAATCACTCTTTTTGTCTTCTTAGACAGTGCATGCAAAAATGCATTATTCCATACCTTGGAAAGCTCCAGAAAAATCCGTAAGAGGACATTAAGTGTTAGATTAGAGTCATGTGGCCACCTCATCAAGTCAATGAAGCTGAAGATGTGTCCATTTCCGTGTGAAATGGCCCCAGTAAGACAAGACATTTAGAAACTGAGAATTCAGGAGCATTAACACTATGTAGTTGTCGTATCAGCACATGTTTTAGTTTACGTTACTTGTTCTCACTTCACCTTTTTTCCATTCTAAACACTTGTATTGAAACTCTAGGGACAACAGTAAGAGAAACGACTGAGCAGCTTCGTGATTTGTTAACTTTTAACCACCAAAAGATAGAGCCAATTGTTTGCTCTTGTATTACCTTCGAAAGGCAGTTTGCATGGGGTAGATTTGTTTTCGACTGGTCCATTCCATCCAGTATTAGCGAGAGACAACGTTTTGGCTCCTGCTCTGCTTTGAGGCAATTGGCGTTGTAAGACCGTCTTTCAGCCCTTTGAAAGATCGAATGAAAACAAAAAAATGAGCCAATTTTCAGAAACCATGTAAAAATTTTATTGACGCCCTTAAATTTCTGAGACCTTTACATGCCCCCAACAATCAAGAGTACAAATAACAGCACGTCTCTATCTGTGAGCATAACATAAATGCTTTGAACATCACAGAATTCCGTAACAACGCTGGGCCGACATCCGACGTGACACTAACGTATTAAGAAATTGGTCTCAAATTAAATAATACATTTCCATACATACATTTGCTGTTCATTATGCAGCTTTCTTTTAGACGCCAAAGTCCTTCTTTTATCCTTGTCCGTTGTTCCTTGCTGACAAAATTTTAAGGCCACACAAACGCCACATTTTGTGAACTTGTTCTCCTGTAATTGATATTGAATGCTTAACAATCATGATTTTACTCAAATGAAAGGAAGTTCCTTCCCAGTAAGCAATTTACTAAAATTGTGTCGCCTTAGAATACCCAGTGTTGACTGCTCTGAGGTACGTTACAGTTTCCTTAGAATCCCAGGAGAAGCTACCGGGTACTACGTCACTACACTGCTAACACCTAGTGTCATGTTATTCATTCTAACCTTTGGTATGATGACCTTTCAAAACCTTGTCTTCCATATTCTTGAAAACGTGGGTCTAGACACAGGGCTCACACCAGCAGCCTTCATATCCTCTTTATAGGTAAGGTAAACCTCTCTTTTTGTAAGGCAGGTAGGGAGACAATATTTGTCTTCGTTTGGTATCCGATCCGCACAGCTCTCGATGTAATCTAGAAATGGGAAATATAAATTATAAGCAGGACCCAACGTGTCTACTGTAACAGTAAACAAAACCTATTTCACATACACTTGCCTACAAAAATCGCATTCTCGACTTTTAAAGCCAGTCTCTGGTTCAATATTCATTCTTTGAGGCTACCCCAATAATGACCTCCTCCCTAGTTGAAAAAAATAAGCTTTTTGGTGTTTGGGCAAGTTGGGGTCAGTTGAGGCTTGGGAAACACTTTTTTTTTGTCATCATTGGAACCCATATAGCCGACTTTCCCACAGACCTTTCAGTGGCGTCAGCGTCGTAAAAAATTGCAATTAACCCATGTTAACTCATGTTCTTTACCTAAACCAGGAGGACCAGCCGCTAAATCATGCCTTTATTCAATTGTGTTTGAATGAAAGTCTAGGCGAAACCAGCGATCTAATCTCGAAATTGATAAAGGTAACTTACCTCTAAACCAAGATTCGGCCTTCAGTGTGCTTGGTTTTGGCATCTGCCGTCCTTTTCGAGCCCCTTTAGCTGATGTTCGTCCCTGGTGGTCATATTCCCGTTGTAAGCGATGAAATCTACACGACAAATAATCCAGAGATTTCGCTAGATGGTAGATGCTTTAAGCAGAATTTAGCTACCCAAAACTTGATGTGAACTTCGGTTGCAGTTCAGTTCATTCAATAGTCAGGTAATGCATTTCTTTAAAAAAATTATCCTCAGTTTTTACACGGACTTTCTTTACCTTTAGATTTCAGCAAACAAAAACCTCGGTTAGCTTTTCACTAAAGATAAAAGTCAAATCGGAATTCGTACCGGAACTAAACGTCAGGATCTTTGTAGCTCACTGACCGTCACAAGAGGGACAACAAATATGGTTTTAAAAGCTTGAAAGCTACTTTCACTGGTCGTGTCTACCGAAAAGGCGAGAGTTTCAAATTTTTCGTCGCATAGCGGAAATCACTTCTAAATCAGGACGATCTGAATGCGTAAAAGGCTCTCGATCTTGCCACTAAATTTGCATTTGCGATGACGAGCAATAATTCTTTTTGCTCCTATGAAACATTTCTTGTAGCCTACGTCAGTAACGGTAAGTACCTTTATGGTGGTAAACTCTGAAAGTGAAAAACTTTATTAGGAACTCCCTCTGCTCTTGTTCAGATAGATAGCGGAAAGTTTTTTGGCATTTCAACAGGTCCTCTCTGTTTAACTCCTTTGAGCATCCATTTTTGCAACAATAAGTGTTCAATGCTCTGTTGATTTCATTTGGCGAAAGGGCTTTTTGTGTCCTCACTGATGTTCGTGCAGTTTTCTTTGTGTTCTACAAAGCAGAAGGATTTGATAATTAGAGACAATTGGGGCAATTGTTTGTTAGTTTTTTATGGACAACGGACTGTAAGGGCAAGAGAAAATTATCTACTTTTAACATCTAAGGTAGAAAACCCTTACCGCTTCTTCGCTTCCACGTTGTTTATTTTTCTCGCTATCTGGTGCTTTCCTCTTTATGCCACCAAGCAGTTTTGGAGTTAATTGTAAAATCGCACCACTCTCGAACAAACTACCCCTGGAAGGCGTTACCTGAAACAACGAACACAGTCAAGCGTTAAGGGCATACTATTGCATGTGGTCCACGTCCCCTTGTCCCATGTCAAACTGAATGAATTTTTTACGTCCTGAGTTTCCTCCAAGAAAAGCCGTTTTGGGTTACGTAAGAGGAAATTCATCTTACTCTGTGATCCACAGCAAACCAGTGCTTAAAGCAACGAAACAATTCATCAATGTTACGTTAATACAAAAGTAGGCAAAGCATAAATAGAGGAAACCATAATTAAAATAGTTACCAGTTGCGTATTAATGTAGATTTCCAATCCATTTAAAGTGCATATGACACGAAATTTTTTTTGCTTATTTGTTTGATATGTATAAAAAACGCTTCTAACAATAAAACTGGCCAGAAGTACTTTCGAAGCCGCTTTTTCTGAGTTCAAAATACGCGCACTTTGCTTCAAAATTGTCCCGGAGATCGCGCGGCCAAAACGTCACGTGATTTTACCTTGTGACGTAAAGTTGTGGACACGCTTCGAAACCAACATGGAGGACAGTGTGAAGAAAGAAACAGCAAGAGAAAAGAAAAAGAAACGAGGCGGACGATACTGCTGTGCTGGAGGGCCGAATCTTACCAGCTGTAAGAACAACACGCACACTGATGGAATCAATATGCATCAGTTTCCAAAGGATCCTACAATTCGGAGAAAATGGGTCAAGTTCATCCAAAGACATCGTGCAGATTTCGACGGGTCCCGCGTGCCAAATTACACATCATTGTGTTCTGCTCATTTCGAGGAGGACTGTTTTGCTCGAAAGATCTCTCTTGACCTTGGGGAGGCTTCTAACATGTATAGATTCTAACAAGAGGATCTGTCCCCACACGAGATTCACTAATACCCCAAAGTTCAGTGGTTCTGATGATCGCGGAGCGAAGAAAACGCCAAGTAAGTGTCAGTAAATTTAATTCAGTCCGAGTGTTTGCTGCGGCTAATTGTGATGTTTTTCGGTCATCTAATGGAATACGTTTTGTCAAACACATGGGTTTCGTTAATAGTATCTCGTTTTATTTGATAATGGTAACCAGCTAGGTTTTTTCCGCCGCATATAATACAAGCTTACATGGATTTGAATGTTCGAATTCCTTTGCCAGCAAACGTGGCTATGCATGCATAAAATACACGAACATGCATAAAATTTATAAGTTGCGTGTTCCTGCCTTGAGTTTTTTTTTTTCTTTTTACGTGTAGCTAAAACGAGATGCATTTGTCCACCAACCTATGGTATGAATCTGCACTATTTAAACTCCATGTCTAAGCTTCATGTTACTGTAAATAGGTACTATTGGTAAATTCAAGGCTGGGTTAAACCTGTGATGGGGAGTAGAAGTTCTCCTAGTTGCAGGAATAAGCTTCAAATGAGATGCTTGCAAAGCTGTTTTCTAAAAAAATTACCAGGAGCCCAAAGGTTTCAAACATGAGATCATGGGATCATGAGATCCAGGGCGCCCAGCACAATACTTGTATGAAAAAGGGAAGTTAAACTGGTCGCCCAAGGACAAAACTTAGTCGCCTGAGGCACCTGGGGCACCCTTAGTGCACAGCCCTGCGCTTGGGCCATAATTATGTAGAATTACTGTTGACCTTATCTTCACATGTTATTTAAGAAACTCTTGACTCAGTATTGTTTTCCGCTGGCTGAGAAACGAATGAAGCGGAAAACGTTTTTCTCACACATCTGGGAGTTGGGGTGCTAGTGTGTGCGGGGGGGGGGGGGGGGGTCTAGTTCATAGGATGTGTTGATGTGTTGTAGCTTTCAGTTTTCTTGTGGCCGTTCTTTGAGCCTGACCTAGTTGCGTGTTTCGGCTTGGCATGGCTACCAGTTGTGTGTGAGAAATGTATTTACTTTGTTTTTGTATATGATAATGCTTCATATTCTGAAAAAAAAATTTACACCAAGGATAAACTTGAACCAAAACACCTATAAATTATTTTATCCCTTGGTACTGTATTATATGGGCTGTAAAGATATGTGCGTTCCCAAATGGTATGGTTTTCCAGCTGTTTCCATTTTGCTGCCATTTTGGCAACTAATAGCGGGTATCAGGTCATAAACAATTTTTTTGGGAGTACCTCCCCAGGGGGGGCTTGGCACACTACCGGTAATACAATTTTTGATACCATTTCAGAATATGCAGATGAGTTAAAGGACTTAATGTTCAACTTGCCCAAGAATACACTGAAGGAGACATTTGACAGGTATTCAGCAAAAGCCCCTGATTCGCTAACATCACAATTTCCCAAATAAGTTTGATTTTTACTGTTGTAAGTTGATGTTGAACTATTATTTTCTATTTTTGCAGCTGAGGAGCAGGATACATTATTAAAGAGAACGAAGTTGTGCGAAGCAGTCACAACCAGCTTCTCATTCCAAGGCTCCTTCTTTCACATGAGCTAATAGACACTCCAAACGTCCTGCACGAGGTCTTTCAAAAGGAAAATGCCATTGAACAAATGCCAGATGTGTTTGTGAAAGTTGCCTTTTTTGAACAGTGGAACTTGCTCATATATGTTATTGTTTGCGACAAAAGCTTTAGTAATAACAGTTTTATGTTGGACTTAAAATTGTACCAATGTACCTGTTTTGAATTGTTCTTTTTTTTCGCCACACAAACAAAAGAGGAATTATAAACAAACAACACAAATCAATATACAAGATGTAAAGCTCAAAGGAAAGTTATGAGTTCTATCCAAACCTAGAGAAAAATCAGGACAAACAGGAAATAAACTGCAATGTAGTGCTTTTTTTTTATTAAAAGTAAACTGACCTCTATTTACATCAACATATTATATTTTTTGTCTCAAACTTAAACAACTTGCCTTTGTTGAAGAAAACGAAAGGAATTATGGGTCGCCCTTTGAGCAAAGTGAACCTTTTAGCTTCTAGTGGCAAGAGCGAGAAAGATAGTACAACGTAGGTTAAAACAGAAACAAAGATGGTTAAAGTAACAAAGCAATAGTTCCATAAAATATCCATACAACCCCATGGAATGGATTTTATACGAGTACTCCACCCCAATCAATTAACCTCCATACATTACTTTAAAGTTTGTGGTCTTTGATAACCACCCACCCCCTAGGAATTTCTAATTCCCCTCCATGGGGAAGGGGGGGGGCAAGAATATTTTTTGGAACTACGTAATAAATATTTGGGTGAAGTGCTTCAAAAAAAATTGCAATCTCTTCAGTCTGAGCCATGCACAAAAGCTACAGATGTACATCTATAACAGTACCATACAATTATTAGTCAATCATGGGTACGACTATTGTAAACAATAACTTGGAATTATGTTACTATTTAGAACAATGATTTTTTGATATTTTCCAGTCTATTCTCTTTGTTGTGCAGTAGCATACCCTCGTACATTGTGTGATGAATGCTTTGTCCTCAGACTATTATAAACACAAGTGGGTAAGGGCCTGGTGTTGTCCCACCCCATGTATCCGAACATCCACCTCACCACCCATCTGTAGGCAACACTTCTTACGAACCTATCGATAAAAGTGAAGTACAATTAATATGGGGAGGCGAAAAAGCCTGTGGGGAGGGAGCAAAGCAACGGACAGGCCTAAGCTACTGGCTTTGCTGCAGTAAAGATACATACATTGCTTAGATTATTCACGGAAAAAATTCATTTAAGTGTCAGTGTATTTAGCACTGCCGTTCTAATCGAGGACACTGTTACAAATAAGCAAAAAATATCATAGAAGACAAAAAACCATTAACACCAAGAAAACATACTCGTTTTCAGTCACTCCAGTTCGTCGTCTGTAGCCTCTTCCATTTTTATCCACTTGTAGTAGGACTGTTCTGTTGGTGAGGGCCTCGAAGTCCTCGTGCTGGGTGACACAATTGAGTCTTTCAATTGAACCATCAAATGTTAGTTTTCTCAATGCGGGGAGAACTTCGCGACAGCAACGAAACTCCAGAGCACCTTCTAGTTGTTGGTTGCTCCATTGTTGACATTAGCACCTACAACAAGACGATGCTTTATTCAATATCGACAGAAGCACGCTCGTGATATTTAAAAAGCTTCACTTACCATTCACAAACTGTTATTTGCCCCTC
This sequence comes from Montipora capricornis, assembly GCF_036669925.1. Classification (NCBI taxonomy): domain Eukaryota; kingdom Metazoa; phylum Cnidaria; class Anthozoa; order Scleractinia; family Acroporidae; genus Montipora; species Montipora capricornis. Next base: position 23,846,472 of record NC_090892.1, on the reverse strand, counting down.
GAATCGGCTTTCCAAAACTGCTGGAGTTAATCCGTCCGCATCTGCTTCTTCCTCGTCTTCTTCACTGTCGCCATCATCACTCGCAAGAGGTTCGTCCTCGTACGGTTCAGCAACATAGCCAATCACTTCAATTTCTTCCATTGAATCCCCTTGGTCAGAGCTCTCAGAAGGTTCGGAAGTGATACTTTCTTCAGAATCGTTCGACATTTTTACAAAAAAAATTGTCCCAAGTCGAGAACAACGCGAGAACAACACTACTTTTTGACAAGTTGCCTGTGATTTCCTCATGAATTCCTCACGTGGACGAATCTTCGTGTCCACAACATTACGTCACGACGCATAAACTAGGTCCCAGACTCCGGGAAGATTTTGTTTCCAAAAAGCACTCTTTGCAGCACCAAAAATACGGTTTGCAATTTCTTTTTATTCGTTTTAAATGTTGGAATCGTTATTTATACATACCAAACTAAGAAAATAAGCAAAAAAAATTTCGTGTCATATGCACTTTAAGTCGATATTAAAGGTGGCAGCGATTAATGCCTTCATTGAGTCCACGTTGTTTTCGACATCTTTCTTAACTTCTAGAGGCAGCAGCGTTTCGTGCTGCTTGGGGTCCCTCAAGTAAACTCTAATAGTTTCTTTTGGTGCTTGACAGAACGTTCTGCAGTTACATGCACCTTGACAATTGCAGTCTGCGTTGTTGGACCCCTGATGGATTGAAGAGATGCTTAAATCTAATTCAGTATCTTTGCCGATGAAAAAATTATATTACATCCTTCAACGACAGGCATATAACTTACTTTGTTAGACATCGAAATTCCATTCTCCTTTCCCATAATTGCATTCCATCTGTAAACTAATGCTTCATCTTCGTGCAATTGTTTGGGAAACAACATCAAGTTATGCTCTGGTTGCCACTGAAGATCGTAATGGAGTAGGCTATGACTGCCTATATCGGGGAAAAAATTCCACCTACCGGGCCTGAAAAAGGTTGGACCTTCATCGTCGTCGCCGTCACCTCTACCTCCACCACCGTAGAAGCTCTCGAAAATATTCCCACATTCCGGAAAAGAAAGCTCCTTTAAAGCCCTGAAAATGGTGTAACTCTCATTTCCTCGCTGAATCTCGTTAACACAGCGTTTCCTTCCAAACTTAATCTTATAAGAAGCGAAAAAAGCAAACAAGAGTAACAACAGAAACGCCATGTTGCTTGAAAAACAGGTCTCAGGCAAAATTATGTGAAATAGCGTGCTCAGATCGCTTAAAGGATTTAAAATTGCCGCCATAATTTAAAATTGCATATAAATATTGCGCCTTTTTATCAGCCAATGAAACCTCAGAAGTTCAAGAGGGGGAGATACTCCCCACCCCCCTGTTGTTATAATTGTCATAATTTCTGAGGTTTTAGGTCAATAAATTACATTTTCATTCATGTAGCCTTGGAGGTGAGACATCCTCAAGTTTTTTGGGATGGTGCACTGACCTTATGAGGGAGAGGGAGGGCCGAACACAAAGTTGCCTTAGTCCTACGAATAGACTGTGTCATTGTGGAAATACTCGATCCCTTACAAACAACCAAATTTTGGCGCAAGGGCCGTCATACACTGTGAAGTCATAAATGATGATTATCACACATAGACATTTTTGGATAATTTTGTGACACGTTGCGCGAGCTCAACACGGCAAGACCTCAATCTTCCAGAGGTATTAACTCATCTTCTCTGTGTCGGAAGAATTTCTCTTGTTCGAGCCATATCTAAAGAAATGCACTTCAAATGAATAGAATATGCGATAACTGAATGCGTTTTGCTTGCGAGCAAAATCATGCAGACACAACGAGTTTCTTTCGTGTTTGGAAATATCCGTGATTTCAAATATAGCACTCACATCCGGACGAAAAACCTTGAATCTCCAAATCGTTGCCAAGTGCACGGAAAAAAAAAGAAAGGTATTATGTAAACATCTAAACACCAAAACAAAGTGAATAGATCTCAAACAATCCATCTGTTACATCCAAGTGAACATGAATGCAATTCATGTACTTATATCATTTTCTAAAGTCAGTTTAGATCTTTCCCGTGCCTTGCATGTGTCGGATAGAATTTGACAGAGCTATCATGAGGGACACAAAGCGACAAAGGATTGCTCACGCTCCTCCGGAAGAAACAACACGCGAACAAGAAATACCCATCATTTATCTTTTAGTCCAAGAAAACTCGAGACAGCGTAAAGTTTGTCAGTTGTTTTTTATCTC
>NC_090892.1:23829218-23836718 GCF_036669925.1 Montipora capricornis | reverse complement strand
AGCGTTTTCTTCAAAATATTTCTCAACCACGATTTCCAGTCTATCTTTTTAGCAAACATCGAGACATTGACTTGAGTTGAGGGGGGTATTGGGGTGTGCACAAATATCATACAAGGCCATTGTCTCCATGCCCCGGTATTTCTGCGATTATCATCCACTCTGCGGCAAGTTTTGAGGCCACTCGTTATTTGCAGGTGAGGTTTCGGGACCTTGACCATTTTCGACGCTGTATTTCGCTATTCATCAACAATTCCCTCAAAAATTTGTTTTCTTTTTGGACACACCCGAATGCCCCTCTCCCCTGAAGTCTGAATATTGAATTTCATAGACCTCAGGTGAAATTCCAAGTAGTAATTTTGGCGATGATCATTATTTAAAGAGAGCTTCTAGCTCGAAAGCTACCTTTCATGGCAACTACTGGTATGTTTCAGCTCATTCGTCGCTTGAAAATGGCCTCAGTTAGGGAGGCTTTAGTTACATTACGTACTTTGTGCGACAATGTATTTCTTATTTTAGCACCCAACAATTGGAACCTGAGTTATTTCAATAGTCATAGCTTCCTTTTTTTCCCCAAATTCACGAATATGCGTCCTAGTATGACGGGAGCATAGTATAAATATTTCCAAGAGTGCAATTCCTTCTCTGTGGTCGGCTCAACCAAAGATTTTGAGATCCCGCTCACCCAAGGCATTTGGCCACATTAAATAACCGACATGAGCGCAAAGGCTGTTTAACTCGAGTGACTCTCTGTTTCTTGTTGTACAGAAACCGGCCGCTTCTGATAACTGATTTTTCTGCGTGAGAATAAACTGTGACCTAAATGATACTTTCATATTTGCGGATGCGGTTTAGGGATCTCGTCGATTTCGGAAGCGATGATTATCTGGTATTCGTCATTCTTTTTGCTCGATTTTCACAGTCCCGAATGCCCCCAAGTCTGAAAAGTGATTTTCATTGACCTCAGGTCAAATTCTATAAAAGCGTGCATTACTTGCCATGAAGAGTTGTAATATGAGTTGCAGCAGCGCCTGTCAAATAAGACCGTAAGTGAGTGAGTCAAATGCTCTAATGTAAAGAAATAAAAAATAATATCTCCATGCTTGGACAGACTGAAATGATCTAAATTTCATTGTTGGGACTCTTAACACATTACACACCAAGCTTTCAGGAATAAGGCCGTTCCTCAACTGTCCGTCCTTGGACCTTACGCAAAAGGTCGCCCGGCACAACAGACCGCTACTAGAACACTTTATAACAAAGCAAGGAAGAAATACAAGAACTTCGATACTGGACAAGACATCCAAGATACTATTTCGTTTTAATAGCGATGACCCTCATATCTGCTGCTGCATGGACACAAGACAGGAAACCGCAGTCTGATTTCTCATTATTATTTTTAATGTAAACGTAGTTTAGGAAATACCACGAGTCAGTGGGAATACTGAATGAAATTATTGGTTGAGTTCATACTTAGCAGTTTACTAAGGTAAAAACCCTTAACTATGGTATAAAAAAGGTAAGCAAAGGTTACTATGGTAAAACGCATGAGCTGACTTTTACATTTCCCAGACGTTTCCTTGTCACAAGAGTGCAACTCAAATGTCGAGTTGATGACAGACAGGAATTTTTCGAGTTCCGTCATGTGAGTCTTAACACAACAACTTAATATATTTCGTTACTGCGCCATGGATCGTGAACATGTTGTAGCTTCAATTGTGGCTCTATTGTTTCTTATCGTTGCAATCCGTAAAGCTCAGAGATTTAGATTTCTGGCTCTTTACCTTGTTTTTGAAAGGAGGCAATTTGATCTCACCAGTGCTCTTCTCACGACCAGAATTAAGAGATTACAAAAGCGAAGAAGAAGGAGAGGAGCTTTAGCAAGACGGAGGAGAGTGGCGGGGGTATATCCAAGACCACAAGGATTGTTTGAAGAAATGTATGAAAATCTCGTCATGTTTTCGTTATTCATTAAAAGATTGTGAGGGAAGGAGATAGAAAGCGCATGTATATAGAGGGCACACGCAAATTCAGCAAAGTCACGAAATGCTTCTCAAAATCATGACAAGATGTCACCTAAATAAACAAAGTTTAGATAAATGCTAGATAAACCATGCTTTTTCAGATGGTTTTACTATAGTAAACTTTGCTTTCATCCGACCGCCATTGCTAACGCAACAGACTAGAATTGCGTTTACCATGGTAAAGTGAGAAAAGCTGGTCACATTGAAAAACCCATTTACCATGGTAAAAAAAGCTCAAGTGTGACCTCAACCATTGTTGTTAAAGCACCCTACCATTGACCACTAGGAAATTGAGGTTCCTGAATGACACATAAATGAGACATGACTTGACTATTTTCACTGGTGTTAATTGATTGTAACAAGGTCAAAAGGCTGTTGTTCATGTTCTATGATCCACGCCTTGACCTTACTCCCTCCACACTACCCTACCCTAGAAAGGGTAGTTAAAATCAGTAGAGCGCGGCAGAGTGTTTCCGTCGTGCTTCTCGATGTCGAGTTTTCAAAGCGACCGCGGCAAGGTGGACAATTTACGAGGTTAAGAGACTTTTTGAGCTCAGGGCAGATGGTAAAGGAATGGGAATGAGGTTGTTGGGAAAGAGACTGCTATGGTTGCAATTAAGTTCGCCGCACGGAAATACAAAAGGTAAGTGAAACAGTGGTATATGCATGGAAGCGTAAAATTACTCCGTTTTTTAAAACAGACTAACAACGCTACAGCAGTAAAAAGAAGTCTGGGGCAGTTGCGTTTATTCTGTTGGGCATACATGTATTTTTAACGCATAATCGAAGTACATTTCACTCCGGAAAGAATTTTGCGGGAAACGATTGCATTTTCGCGCAAAACTTAATTAAACGGTGATCACTGGTATGACTTCAGACTTCATTTCTGCAACATCGAGTCAAATGTATTTTGGCCTTTCACTTATTTCCAACAGACTCGGGTCATTTTCCATTTTCATTTTTGTTTGTTTGCTTTTGTTTTTTTGTAGTGGCTTCTCACTACAGATTTTTTTTGCGGCTGAAATTGAATAAGGGATTGTAGGGCATGCTTTAGTTTTGTTTTAGATGGATTCACGAGTTCTGTGGCTTAGGAAGAATCCTTATTGGTGGATATGACTAACATTACACACTAATGTCATTGCGATTAGCCTGTTATCGACTAACATGCTTCTAATAGGTCGATGATAACGACATGTAATACGAGTCGATATCAGTTGCGAATGGAAAGCATGTGGGTTTTTCAAGTCGCAACTCGTTGGCTTGCTATGGGCCTGGAATCTGTGAATTTACTGAGCTAGTAGTAGCGTCTCACTAAACATTTCTTTTGCGGCTGAAACTGAACTAAGGACCGCAGGACATGTTTATGTTCCTCTTTTTACCTAAAGACAAGTTCTGTGAGCTAGGCAGCGCCCCAATTGGTGGAGGTGACTAATGTTACACACTAATATCATTCCGGTTATCCTGTTATTGACTAACACGCATCTAATAAGTGGATGATGGCTCGCATTTTCAAGTGTTCATCCGTTGATGATTGTTCATTATAGCAGAGTTACTGATTACAGTCGGAAACAACGACATGTGATACGACTCAATGTCATTTGATGATAGAAAGCGCTTGGGTTTTTTCGTTGCAGTTGTAATTTGTCCGTGCCACCCTTCATGTCATTGAAGATGGCCACGCAATGCGGCAAGGACTTGTTTCTTTAACATTGATAATTTTGTTACTTTGCTTACGCGTGATCGTTGCGTGCGGGAATGTTTCGAGCATTATCTGATAAGACCACGTCTTTCCGGTGTCGTTGGAGAAAATTTTTGCCTCCCTACAGTAAAGTATTTTGCTAGCAACGTTTTCATAAGAAAGAACATGTTTCCTTGTCATCAAATACTGGAAAGAGTGAAATGAAGCGGATGATAAAGTCGATGCCATTTTCAACAAAGCCTTTTGCAATGTTCCCTTTTTAAGTCTTGTGTCAAAAAAGTTTATATGCTAAAAAAATTGAAATGTTCAAGTGTTTCTGAGACAGCATTGTGTGTCAACAAACGCTATCAAAAAGCCATGCATTTTTCTTGAGTTATGGTAAAAACTGAAAACAGATATCTTGTCATGGGCCCATGTTATTGGTGGAATTGACTAATACTATCGGCTAACACTTGAGCTGTTATTTGTGTTATCCTGTTATAGGATAACAACACTCCCATTGGCGCTAACTGACTTGTTAGCTAATAACATTATTGCCTCTGCCCGCCCCAGCCGAGCAAGATTCTGATTGGTTATAATACCTGATAACAGGGGATAACCACTAACATCAATTAGCCCCAATTATATTGAACAAGTGCCAATTATAGTGAACATGTGTTACATGCTCTTCTTCCTTTTCAATTCTTGGCTCCCACCAGTCATGCTCATTCGCAGACATCCTCACTTGTAATTTTTCAATTGAGTCCCTCATCGTTTTCACACTGGGACACTTCTTGAGGTCGGGTTTTAAAATAGCTGGTTTACCAGGAGGAACTTCGCTTAGGACAATAAAAGGTCCCTCCTCGGGGTACCACTCTTTCCTGCTCGCTTTTGCCCAGGGTCTATAGGTCATCTCCACGTCTCCGTTTTCATTTAATTTAAAGCGGAAGGCATGTGGATGACTGTGGTGCTGAAATTTGGCGGTGTATTCCTGCAACCAGGTCTTCACGTCGTATCTGTTATCAACTGAACAGGTAACTGGCGTTGGACTGTATGCCTTTTGTATCACCCCGAGAAGATCAGTCAGAGTTACTGCATCGGTTTTCGCCAATGCCACAGAAATTCTACTGCACATCTGAAAGAAAAAGCAAGAGAATATATAACAGCAATAAGGGGAAAGTGGTTTCCACATCATAAAGCTAAACTTTATTTCGCAAATTCTCATTGCCAAGATGTGGTTTATATAGATTGTACCACCTTTGGTATATCATGGCAACAACTAGACTTACCTGGTCTATGTCTTCATGGGTGTGTCCAACTAGTAGATATGACAATCTCACCTGAAAAAAAAAAGCCTGGAAGTTTTCATTTATAAAAGTAAAACATCAGTGTGTTTAATGATACAACGCTAAAATATCTGTTTTTGAACACTCAACAAAAGTAAGAGTTAACAGATGATTGGCGGACCCGTCCTTGATACATGTAGGTTTCAATCCAAATTTACTGTCTGATGCTCACTACGAAGTTTTCAGCACGAACTTAGGACACGAAATTCGTTTTGTCTTGCACTCAATCTAGGAAACCGCCCACGCTTCCATTAATTTAGTTCATTCGTGGCCGGGAGGTCACCTTATAGGTTCTTTCTTTGGGTTCTGTCAAGTGATTCAGTATACCCAACGTTATTTTACTATCGTCAACTAACCTTTCTAAAAACACCAGCTTTCACAAGTAAAGCGCAAAACCCCAGTATATGGATATTTTTGCAGTCGCGGTAACAATTGTCCAGTTGCAGGTAGAGATTAGGTGGTAATAGTTGTTTCTGTTTTCCAAATGAAAAAGAAGCAAAGTAAGCCATTATGTAGATATTTGTATGCTTGAAAGTAACTTTCCAGTGGTACCTCTTTACACTATTTAAATAGAACCTAGAGACCAAAATTTTTTCACCCATTTTCCCCTATTTATTCATCTTATTTAAATGCTCTCTGTCGTCACTTCAAAATATAATGACTGGGTTCCGGTGTGCACCATTGCCGACACTTTGGCGAGAAATTATTTCCTTTTTCTTGCGCTTGCGTTATCTCTCACACCAAAAGTACAGTAAAGTACTATTGAGAAAAGGAATGGTCCTCTTACCGTGCTTACAAGATGACGGAAGCTTGAAATCAAGCAATTTATCGTCGGGTTTGCGTCCTGGGGCCACCGCAAGAAGTCAAGAAAACACCATGCTAGCTTGTGTCCATGTGAGAGGACCCCCGTCAGATGGGTTTTCATAAACCCGTCACATTCGCCTTCAAGCTGAGTCAAGAGTAATCAGTCAGATGGCTGGAAGTGCACTTATGACATTGACATAGATAGAAACAATTTGAGCGCCGTTTCATTTGGAAAAAGAAATACGCGAGTGTCTTGAGTCTCACCTTCGACTTTTGTATCCAGTGAGGTAGATGAGTTTTACTCTGGTCCATGCCGTCGATAATAAAGGAGAGGTACTTATCAGGACGCTGTTTTGCCTTTTTTTGGTGCTTATAATACTTCTTGCGCTCTCCACTGTATCATTTAAAGAGGGAAAGTGATATCTCGTTAATTTTGTCAAAAATGTCGTTCGTTTGTGATCGATTGTTCATTTGCGTCTCTTTTGTCAGAGTGAAAGCATTTGGATGAAGGAAGCGGCTCCTGACTGCCTACTGACGCTTTAAGTCCCATATGTCTATCAGTACTTCAGTCAAAAATAAAACAAGATAAAATTGCTGTTGCACTACTTGTTTTAACAAGAAACTGAGAACAACTTACGCCTGCTGTTCCATGTGGAGCTGTTTTTTTTTGTGTCCAGCTCATTCTTTTCTCCTTGTTGCGTGTGGCTCTGATGTGTTCGTTTATAAGAAGACAAACTCCGCATTTTGTAAAACGGTTTCTCTACAAAAAAGCAAACGGCAAATACTGGAGAGTTTAGGACATAACATGTGGAGAACTCAGCTTATCACAATACAACTTTATTTCACTACGCTAGCCACACACAACAAATGCTGGTTTCCAGGTGGGGCGTAGGTAAACACGTTACAATAAAGTATATATATATATATATATATTTAAAATAGAAGTATATTACATAGAATCAGTGTGATCCAATAGAAAGCATGAAGGGCGAGGACGCAAGTTTGCGTTTGAAATCAGAAAGCGATTTTGCGGTCTTTGCCTCATAGGGAAGATTATTCCAGAGCATTGCACCACTATACTTAAAGCTGCGCTTCAAAAAATTTGTGTATGGCCTTGTAAGTGCTAGATCAGTCTCGATATTCCTAAAATTGTAATTTATGTTAGTATCATTTAGCTTTACAAAGGAGTTACTCAGTTGGGGGGCAGATAGATCATTGAAGATTTTATACATAAGGGTAGCCTTTGTATGGAAGCGCCTGGTTTCAAGGGATTTCCATTTCAGGTTATTCAACACATCTGTGGACCTAACATCATATGAAGAGCATGTAATAACCCTACCCGCACGATTTTGAATTTTTTGTAATTTATCTTTTAGTTGCTTTACCACATGTATCCCACAGAGGTGAGCAGTAATCAAAATAAGGTTGAATGAGTGATCTGTAGAAAGTTACGAGGGTGCAGAGGGGGACAAAAGGCTTAATTCTTCTCAAAGCACCTATGCCAGCACATGCCTTTTTACATATATACTCAATATGAGTTTCAAATGTAAGCTTTTCATCTAGTAGAACTCCCAAACATTTGTTAGAGGTTACGCGTGAAACCAAATTATTCTCAATGGAGATTGCATTAGGTAAATCTCTAGATTTAGTG
>NC_090892.1:23804218-23826718 GCF_036669925.1 Montipora capricornis | reverse complement strand
CTCTTCGGATATCTGATCTGCTGTTTTCCCCGGATACGTGAACTTACGGACCGGTTTCTTTGAAAGCCTTTTTGGATCTATGTTCTTAATGATAGAATCTCCAATTATAACTATAGGTTTTTTGTAGTCGCTGTTTTGTGGACTTGCATTCCTCTCCTGGTCATTTGCATCCTGAGGACTCAAGGCTGGCGAGGCAGTCTGATGTGAACTTTGCTCGCGATGATCAGATCCAGCTTCTCGTTGTCTATCCGTTGTTGTTGATGTTGTTGTGGTTGCTGAAAAGGAGTATGTAGATTTTTCTTGCGCACTTGCATCAGTGGAAACAGCAGTTAGCACCTTTTTCTGGTCTGAATCCCTATGAGCTTCCAATTCCTTTGTTAGTAGATGAATGGAGGTAATGAGACTCTTTTGTTCTTCTTTGGCCAATCGAAGTTTGTTAGCGTAGTCTTTGTTCACTTGAAGATGGTGTTGTTTTTCTTCTCTTTCGAGATGCAAATTGTTTGAAAGTTTTTCGTTCAACTCTCGTTGATGGCGAAGTTCGTTATTAATGACTGCATCAGGGTGTGAACAGACATCGGCATCAATGCAACTTTCTTTGGAAATAAAATCGGCAACTTGCTCTTTTAAATCGCGTATATCCTTTCTAAGGAGCAGGATCATTTCTATCAAATCACTACAATTATTACAACAGCGGCTGGGATCTGTTGCGACAGCGGGTTCAAGTTCAATGACTTCTTCGCCACTTTGCTTCTCGCTTTCCGGCCAAGGAACCTCGTCGGGTAGTTTCTTGGGTAATTTCTCTTTAGCCAGATCAATTAAGTTTAATTTCAACTGCTCTGCGTTCTCTTAACCTTGAATCTGGAGAGTTTTTGCTTTGGTATAAAAGTTGCAAGTGATGTGTCCAGCTTTAAGCACCGAACAGGTTCCATTATCCTGAACTTGAAAGTCGCTGCTATCGATTCCTAATTTTGACGATAAAAGGTCGAGTAAATCTTCCTTTGTGCCAAGCCATTTAAGCTGTTTCTTTGAAGCATTGTAGGTTAGAAGACCAGAAGCCATAGAGACAAAATATGGAGAATAATTGAAAAAGTATGAGGAGCTTGCTAAAACACGTCTTAACTCTTCGAGACTTCGCCTGACTTCGCCTGACTTCACCTGTGTGTGAGACACTCGAATAAAAAATATACAGAAACTTATTTGGTTACGGTTCTGACAAAAAAAGCTCTAATTATTACCTTCGGAATCGTCACTTCGGGAAAAACACATTTCCACATGCGTCTAAACTGTGAAATCTCAAGGGGTTTGCCGGGTCGATTTGTTGCTCCCTCTCTATACATTCCATACACTTTCTGGACAGTGAGGCAGGCAGGGAGTTCCTTGCGGTTAACATCCGGCATTACGTTTGCGAGGGAGCTGAAGGCAGGGTAAATAGCACACGAACAGCCAGGGCCCACACGGCCGGATCTGATGTTCTTTTCTACAGCATGAAGCAACTACTCCCCCCTGGACGGCATGCCAGTCCATCGCAAGGTTACCACATGTAGTATGTAGCAGGTACTGGTTTATACACCTGGGTGGAAAAACAATATCTCGTCTCAGGAAACAAAGCAATGAAAGGGACGGATATCCAACTGACAACGTTAAGATATGAAGTGCAAAGAGCTAACCATAAAATAAACACACCTCCACTATGGGACGTTATCAACCAACCTCTGTAGACACCAACAACAATAGGGAAATGTATGACTTCTGGTGGACGAACAAAAGAAGGTAATGAGAGGTCTTTCGTTTTCGTCCACCAAAATGGCGGCGATGACTTCACGTGAAAAGCTTCTATTATTTCCTTACTTTCCATAAGACAATCCATGACACAGGATCCACGCTTTTTGGCATACCTCCCTTTGCTCATTTACGACGTAAGATAGTCGGCTCCTGCCATTTGTTACTTTCCGTGCAAAAGAGAAGAAATGTAAGAGCCACTGTCCTTCTTCTTCTCTGTCTTTCTCCCAAAATTCAGTCCTCGCCTCTACTATGTCTTTCAATGTTAATGTGTTTTTTAAACAGTTGTCTTTACAACATTTTGTATTTTTCGTTTTACGTATGTTTTCCGCTGACAGCGTTTCCTTTTTTCTTGACAGTTTGGTGGTCTGTTTCGCAGCATAGGACTTGTTGGTTGCATTTTCAAATAAGACAATTTCCTGCAGGAAAAAGTGAGAATTTCACAACCCTGCGCAGGACAATATGCATCGTCCAACATAATAAGCTGTGTAAACAATGTTAATCCTACCCGATGATCGCCATCGAAACTATTGTCCACGGCTGAACGTAGTGGGTCAATCTCTTCACACTGGGTGCCAGCGTCCTTTAAGAAAAATTCATAATATCAAGAAAACATCTTCGTTTTTGCAAGATTGGTCCAAGATTTGTTGATGTTTGACTGGTCAGGATTAAATACTATTTCTTTGGTATTTTTACTTCAAGGTACCTTTGATTATAACATGATACATTACTATGAGACGTAGCAGCTACCGAACTAAGCATTTTCGGCTTCGGTTTAGGCCCAACCTTTAATGGCATGATGTTAAAAATAGCACGTTGCCATTAACCGTAACCCTCTAGAACAGTTGGAGATGATGGGAACGTTCTTATTTCCTACAGAGCTGAAAGATTTTATAAACCTTACATCTATTTACCTCCCAACCAAATTGGTGTTCTTCCCAGGTTTCATGGTCACTACCGTCACTTGAAAATTCTTCAAAATCATACGATGCACAGTTGCACGCCCCACCACAAGGACATGGACTTACGGACTCCTTCCTTGCAAAATGTGGTCTCTAAGAGTCAAATATGGCTAATTAACAGTTGTCTGATGAGTTGAATGTTTTTAATTCCAAAGTTGTTATGATGCGTTACAATGATCACGTACCTTCTTGCCTCCTCCTCTCAGTCTCAAAACGGACGGTCTTGACGCCTTTTGTTCCTCCTCCAAAGGGGAATATTCCTTTAAAACCAACAATAACACAAAACAAAGCGCACTTTGTTATGGAGCGTTGTTGCAGACCTGTTCAGATAAAATGTCACAAAACTAAATAAGTAATTCGATGATCTACGTTAATAAATGGATTTGATTATGATTCAGTGATTAAAACGAGAGCCGACATTGATGCCATATTACATTAGAATTGTTTGTACTTACCTTCTTTTCTTGATAGAGTCCACGAAATGCAATATCAGTGAGAACTACCCGGTTTTCCAACGCCTCTTTTGTTTGGGATAGCAGGAAAACGTTTTCAGCGTAGGTTGACAACTCGTCATTTAGATAAGAGATCAAAGAATATCGTGCAATGTTCATGTCCAAAAGATGAAACAAGAAACATGGTGGGCGAGGAGGCCTCTTATCCTTGTTGTCGCCGTTTTCGTCATTTCCATTCCCTCCATTCCCGCCAATGATATCAATGCTTGAGCCTGCGAAAGCTGCTAAAGGAGTGATGATGGGTAAAAGCATGCTGCGGACGACAATGTGTTCCAAGTTTCTATTAACAGTCTCAGGCCATCGGCCGTTTGGCAAGAGATATATGACAGCCATTGAAAAGAACAACACAAGAAGGAAATTCGCGAAAAACCTTTCACAATGGGACATGATGGCTCACACAGTACCAGCGCCGACGAATATTACCCACGACTTCTCACTTTTTAGCTTTATTTTAGATATTCGAATTTGGCGCCTTGTCATGATGTGATTAACAAACACCGTTTTTTCATTTGACTACACGTGGAATATTCCGCTTGGGGACAAATTGCCAACGCTTCTTTCGACAATGGCTAATATACATTATCATAGTGATTGGAAATTGCCAAAACAATAGCTACCGGTACCGTGCCTTGAATAATTTTCCCCTTAAATCGCTCTCTAAGCTTGATCAGTTAACCGTGAGTTACCCGGGGGTCTCAGTTTTAGTGTCGCGGAGAAAATATCTTTACTATGATTAATCGCGAGAGCATTTTCCTCTGAAAGGAATCAAAATTTTGCGCCGGCTCAAATATTATTCAGATGTGCTCGCGCGTTGGCGTTTCTTTTAGTAATAATCTACACACAGATCAAATGACAGCTGGGAAGTGAATATATCGCCTGTGAAAAGGGTGTGCTCAATCATGGTATCTGTCATGAACATGTCCACAACTTCGGTAAAAATTACGCCTCATTTACGTCAGAATAGTTGCAGTACGAGCTATATAGGCGCAATTTCACCCCGTTAAATGTTGGAAAAGGGTAGCCTCAAGTTGCACTGAAACTCTTGCGGGTTTCAAAGTGTATAATGAGACAAATTTGGCATAAATTCTTAAAATGCACCATTAATTAAACGTAATATTCTTCACGATAACAAGAAGTAGCATCTTGGTAATTCTTGTTTATTTGGTTAGTGTGCAGTTTCTTTAATATCGAAGTGTGATTTAAACGTTTGACTTTCAGATTAATGCATTATACTCGGCGCGGTTTTCGATACATTGACCTTCACGAGACCTTTTTTGGTAAAATGACACTAGCGTATTTTAAGGATATAGAAACACCCGTTTCCGCTATTGAGGAAAACTCCGATCCCAAGCAAAATCCATGCAATTCAGTGTGTGTATATTATCAAGTGTGCTTATAGTTCTCTTATACGTACTACAGTCAAAACTGACCTATTTTGTCCTCTTTAGTTTCACTGTGTAACATTTGACCCGAAAGTAAACCTCTCGACTGTCTTAACCGTTGAAAGTGTCTTCTCTGATGTCAAGTTGCTACTGACACGGGAAAAGAGGTTATTCAACAGTGGGACCTTTGTCGTGAATAATCAAGCTATATGTATATAGCTCCAATGCCTTCTTGAAAATAAAAAGCTACATGTAAGAACCAACTCAATCTGGCGAGGTGATTCGAAACAACAAATAATGTTAGAAACAAGTGGAAAGCGAGAGTTGATCAATTTCAAATTTTAATAAGGGGTGGTAGATCAACGAATTTGTTCACTCAATCAATTTTCTTATACTCGACTTCATGACAGAAAACTTTCCAAAAGAAAGTAAAATTACAGCATTCTCACATATGCGCGGAAACTTTTAGCAAGTACATCTCCTGTCGTCTTTTGGGCGCGGGCGAGGGCCCCGGCCAACGTCATTTGTTTCTTCGCTGAGTTCATCTTCTCAGTCTGCACGTAGGGGAAATTTCCCATCATTGCGGATGTGCAAGCTATTCCCGCACTAAAGACATCCAAGACTCTAATGGCCCTTAAAACTCCCAGGGTTTATTTACCCGACTAGCCATTAAAAGGTGCATTGGTTGACTGTTGTTTTAGTGATAACACGGAAATTTGATCAAAACTACTGTTCGAATTAATCCTTTTTGGGGATCGGTAACAGTCGGTAATGAAAACTGTTTAGGCGGTGTTTGATCACAAGGTACTGCATCTCTACACTTTTTTTAATACCAAGCCATTCAAGATCCATGATCAAAGCATTCACAAAACGTTTCGCAGCGCTCATGTTCTGGCACAATTTCACGGAAATTCGTCAACTCTACGTAATCTTTTCGGGGGTTGAAAGCGGGGGTTTGGAAGCTGAAGTAGTTTCCTGATCAGGGATTGAATATTGTAATAAAACGCCTGAAGGATAGATATCTCAAATAGTGGTTCACACTGTGCTTGACACAGAAAAGGTCAATTTCTGCTTCGTTTACGATATTCCGTGTGGAAGACAACAGTTGTGGTAATTAAGATGGCAGGGTTTTACACCGCGCCGTTTCAGAAGATTGCCCCTAAAACTGCTGAAAGCTCAAAAGAGTCTAATACCCCACTGGACAGTTTTATGGATGTTGCCAAATGTTTACGAGCAATGATTTTCAATTTCATGAGGAAACAACCGGAATCATGTGAAGTCTTTAAAATGGGCAAAAACGAAGAACTTGACAAACAATTGGATGATTACCTGACATATCGTAAAAACAAGACCAGAAACAAGGTACGTAAAAGCAATGTGTTTGTTCTCTATTTTTTCCCAACTGAAGTTTTCATTTTTGCCATTCATTCCAGTATTTGCCGAGTCTGTTTTTTTCTAAACAAAATAGGACTACCGAAAGGAAAGTTATGTGGCACGCTTCTCAACCGAATGTTGGGCGACGTTATTACGGATAGAACAGAAGAGACCAGTTAATAGCTACTTCTTTCAATGGCTAAGAGCAAAGTCGACAGAGGAAGAAATATTGCACAATCTGGAGGCCTTAGAAAAGGGAGATGTAAAATTAACGCAGCTAAACATCAAAGGAAAAGTAAGTCACTTCAAAATGTTTTGGTCGCCAAGCCATATTCACCTGGTTTTCAAGTGTGTTACCATATTGTTTTTAGGAATCTGTTGGTTCTGCTGGCTCCTCAGTAACGAATAAGGAGACGTGGGAAAACCTGCAACATGAACTTGTAAGTTTGGCAAATGGTATTCACTTTTAGGAAAGTTATCAAAGCTACCATTGTGGCTCATCTAATAAATTGTTGTAGGTTGTCCAAATTCAGGATCTCCAAAGTCAGCTTAAGTCCGAAAGAAACAATCACAACTTGGTAAGTTAGATAAGAATATCGAGGAAAATTAGCTCTCTTTTTTAACTTAAATATCTCCGTTCCATATTTTGAATTTCTTATTTTGACAGGTTAAAACATCCGAATCCAAATTACTTAAGAATATCGAGGGACTAAAAAACGAATTGAAAGATGAGAGAAAGACAACATCAAAGCTATGTGATGAGCTGAAACAGGTAATCCTATTATTGTGTAGGTGTCGTACCCTTTTTCACTTTTATTTTAAATTAACGATCAAATGTTTTGGCGTTTGATGTCTCAGACCTTGGCCGAAAACCAGTTACTCAAAACTAAGTTGGAGGAGTGCGCGAGAAATAATGAGAGACAACAGATGTCTTTGAACGAGGTAATTCAACGTACAGGTAAATTTGTTATTGCATGTAATAATGTCTTTAAAAACTTCACTAAATTTTAATTGTTAATTTATCTTTCTTCGACAACTATAGAAAAACTTTTACACTTTAGAACTATTAATTCATGCTTTTCATTTACTTTAATAATAATAATAGTAATAATAATAAATAACACTTATATAGCGCTAAAACTGTAAAATATTCTAAAGCACTTTACATAATAAAAATCCTATTCTGACTGAAAAAGAAGAGAGAAAACGACATGGAAAATTACTGATAATAAGCAAATTTAAGCCCAATTCAAGTATCCCGAAGTGAGACACAACAAGCGAAGACATTTTTATCTGGCCAATATGCTCACATGCAATATTTATTTTAATTAAACTCCGTTAGGAAACAGAGAGGCTCAGATCGGAGATACAGATTTTGAAGAGAACTTGTGTTGAGCAATGCATTAAGCCAGACTCAGAGGTATGGTCACGCTTGCTTTCCCAATCTTTCCGAGTAATGCACCGGTATTGCATAGGTCTTACCTTCAAATCTATACATCAAACTCCGTTCATTACACTATTAATCACGTGGTACCTTGTCATCATGAACTAATTGCGTTTCTCTTTCATGTTTTTTCGCGTCCTGGATATGCATGTACCCAATCTCCTTGCCACTAAATAAATGTCACTGATTAGATTTCTTTGCAACTAGGACGCGGATTCCACCAGCTTCCGCCAGCCAAACGACGACTATGGCGAGAGTATCAAAGATATGGCAAGTGATGATATATTCTAATACGCAATTACAGAAAAGTGGAATTCATTAAAAGTTGTTTTTTATCAAATTAAACTAAATCGAGAAGGGCTTCTGTAAAAATGAACGTCATCGGAAAGTCGACCACAATGTCTAGGAGTTCTGAGATAATCAGGAGTTCCCTGCTCTCAATTTCTCTGTTATTTTTGTTACATAATGCGAGAAGCTCAAATAATGGCTTTGCCTGTTTAAAGTGGTCTGCCTGTTCAGGAAAGAGTTTGACCTTTTTTTTTTTTTCGTTTTCTTGCTTAAATTTAATAGGTGAGGGAGGGCGTTAGTCTACTGATGGAGCAAATGACCTTCACCGATACTGCTGCAAATACGAATGATGTAGAGGACAACTATCAGGTAAATGTAGGCATGTTTGTGCCTACAGTTATTTACATCTATACTGTAGTGATATGATAGCCATATCGTGGATTTAATCAGGTAAATTAACCTGTATTTATCAAAATTATAAGCATCAGATTTTGTTCGCGACAGTTACCGGAACCTGACGAGGAGAGCAACCCAACAGCAGCCAACAGAGAGAAAAAAGGACAAGGGAAATCCTCGCTGATGCATGGTAAGCCGGGTCTTCAGCATTAACTAGTGGTCATAATTAGTGTTGTTTGGGATATACTTTACTGGAAAACCCACCAATTTAAGTAGCAAACATTGAGAGTTTAGTTTTAGTGAGGTGCAAGTTTACCCTTCTGCCGTTAAAAATCGTTCATTTTCAATCAAAGGTCAAAGACGACCACAGCGTGACTATGACTTCGACCGGTGATGATGCTGAAGAAATTTGCGAGGTGAGTTTAAACAGGGATACCATACACAAAAGATTGTAAAGATTGTCATTTTGCAAGGAAAGCTTTTAAAAGACATTAAATTTTATTTAATTGTAGTTTCTGGCAGAAAATAAACCCGGGAGGTACGTGCCAAGAAGAAAGCGCGAGGCAAGGGGAAACAAGAAAAAAAAGAACTTACAAGCATCTGGTAATGTTTCTTATATTTTGCTATTTGACTTGCCTCTTGGTCGACTTCTAGATGATAAATTATAATATTTTGGTTTATCTTTCAATATTCCTTATTTAAGGATGCCGGTTTACACCATACAAAGCAGATGTCTGAGGCTAAGCGTTCTAAGGTTAGCACATCAATAATTGACCAAAAAGAGAGATTTTTAGTACACCAGGCTTGCCTTTTTTTAAAGTTCATGAATGTATTTTGTAAATTCAGCAAATTCGGAAAATCTCTGCGGACAGTTCTGGGGACACTTCGACAAAGCAGCAAGCAGGAGCCAAGGTAAAATCTCGCCTTTTTTTTATCCTGAATAAGTTATTCAACACACAGAAGCAACGCTTCATAACGAAAGCCGCAACTCAGTTCTTGATGGTATGACTAAAGAGAAGATAATATCTTTAATTATGTCACATAACTTAGGAAGACTTATTCCATTCCTCTTTGAATAGGTCACTTCGGATGAAGAATGGACAGCTGTTTGCTATGGGTCCGATTTGAAGTACTTCGCCCGTGTCTTAAAAGAGACCACTGAAGTATTAACAGTAAAGTTTCTGGAAAGGAAAGCAGATGGCTGCTATGAGATAAAGAAAGCAGAAGAAGAGGTGGAAAAGATCTTGGTTTTCATGAGAAATGTGCCGGTTACTTGGGTAGGACCCGGCCGGTACATCATCCAAGATTTAAAGAACATTTCAAAGAAAAATAAGGAGCATTGGAAAATGAGCATTGGAAAATGACCCCTTTTTTCTCCTTAAAATAACTTCTAATACAGAATCGTTTGCCGGTCTTGTCGTCGGGCATGTAGGGAATGGCTGTCTTCCGGCTTCAGTCTGATGTTGCGACAGCACTACTTTTGTGTGTTGACCATATTTTTCACGAGTTTGCACTCGCCAATAAATGTCAGTGAGATAATTGATATTAGGTGCTCTTCATTGCATCAGTGGAAACACTTGGACCTGAAAGAGGCAACAACTTGAATTAACTGTGGATACGTATTCCGGTGAAATGGTACTTGCTACTCAAGTTTTAACTTTATCAATTCTCAGGTGGATGACTTCCGGGACTTAACTAAGCACCCAGATTTAGAGGAGGTGGTTGGATTTTCGCATTCCGGAGAGCATTTGACCATCCGAGACATTAAAACAATCCAACCAGCGATGCCAGAAGTGGACAAAATGAAAATGCGCCAGCATTCTAAAGCTTTCAAGGAGGGCTGGCTGAACGACACTGTAAGGATCTTATTATATAATAGAGAGCTTTAGTTAGCATCCCGCCCTGGACATTAGAGGAAAATGTCAGGGATCTATAAAACGAACTACTATGCCAACGACACCAATTTTTTATATCAATATTCCGCTTATTATATCACAGGTCATAAACGCAAGCTTGAAAAGGCTAGCTGAAACTGCCAAGAAAAACGTGAGTATCATAAATCAAATATTACTATAGTGTAGAATGTCAGACATGTCCTCGCCCTAATCTCAAGGATCACACGAGAGGAAAGTCTGAATTCACAGAGTCGTAATTTGCGAAAATCGAAGGTAACATTCAATTGGTGTCTACATCGTCCGGAATCATTTACTGTGTTAATAAGTAACAACCACCCAATGTATGCGCTTTTGAAGGGCAAGAAAGTGATAGCAGCGAATTCCTACATGATGGAGGCGTTACAAAGAGGGGCAACGGAATTCAACACTTTGAAAAAATGGGTGGCAAAGGTAAGTGGAACTTCCAACGATTTGCATAGAAAGAGAAAAACTAGCACCTATGAACATTTTCTGGTTAATTCCATGGAAAATGAGAATGAATACTACCCTTCTATGAATAATAGAAACTATTTACCAAAGCACTCACGTTGATTTCGTAATAATTAAAAAATAAAATAAAATAAATTAATAATAATAATAATAGATAAGGAAAATAATAATAATAATAATAAATAAGGAAAATCTTCCTATCGTGGAAAGTATACTTCATTTCCCCCTGCCCGCCCCCCCCCCCCCCCCCCCAGATTTCCGGATTTAAAATATAAGCCGGGGTCACAACTTTGCTTAGAAAAAGAGGGCACTGGAAAGCATCCCATTTGCGATAAATTTGCCGTTTCAAAGTTAAGTAGCCTCATCGACTTGTCAATCAAATATCTTAATTGGGCAGTCTAAACTTGGTGGTGAAGCCTCTCAAACGGAAGGGGTCAACCAACGGAAAAAACGAGAAACGTGACCAGCAAATATGTTTGTAAATAAATAGTACGTGTAACCTTTTTTCTTGTAACTGTAGGAAAAAATTTTCCAACAAGAAATCATCCTTGTGCCAGTGAATGCAAATGGTCATTGGACGTTAGGGGTATGGTAAAGTAATATGTAGCTAAGAATTACTGAGTTCTATATATATCCTTGCTGTTCAGATTCTACTAACAAAATGTAGTGTGACCTCGCATGACAAGCCTATACAGCTAAAAGTTACTTAAGTCTTAAAAATTGTTTCGCAGGTCATTAACTTCCATGAAAAAAGTTGGCAACATTATGACAGCAACTTTGACAGTGCAACAGGGGGAACTTCTGCGAACGGAGAACTTTTTTTTACTTCTATCCGGTAATCAATTGTTGGCTGTTTTTGTTTTATTGCATTTAATTTAGAATTACAGTACAAGCTTGTACTTTTATGCTTTTATGCAAAAAATTACTTCAAATAAACAAAGTGAACCCATCGGATTGGAGAAAATCATCACAAATATCACCACAGCTGGCCGACGACCGAAGTTGTGGAGTTTACGTAGTCAAAGTTAGCCAAGACGGTGGTATCACAGCTAGCTATCATCATTTTAGCATGTTTCTTGGCCAATGATTCATTTACTCGTGGTTGCTCAGATTTCTATAATTTAATGCAACGACATCGCAGTATGCAAAAAAATTTATCATTACATTTTTTTTTGTAATCATAGATCGCTGAATGCATTTGTAGTGGAACGAAGCTGTCTCTTAAACCGGTAAATGTTAGGCATTTATAACCCCCTACTTATGCTGTCTCTTTTTAAGCCTATTGTGAAATCCTCTCTCGTTTACCTACCAACTGGCATCACAGCAAGCAGAGTTGTTAATTACGTCCTCAATAATTGTTCACTGCCGATCCTTTTGCTAATACTGATGTCAATTTCCCTTTGCAGGAAGAAGTGACACCTTTTCGTTGCGAAATTGCCATCAACCTTCTCAAAAAACGACAGTGAACAGAGAAGGATTGTGGATGAGCGAGTTTTTTGGGGGAACACTAGTAACGTTCGCTGTGGAAAGTTACGATTGAGTGCTCGCCGTATTTAAATCCAAATTGAGAATAATGGATAACTAAATCAAATTATTAAATGATTAAATCACAAAAAACAGGTTAAAATTTTCCTTTAAAGCAGTTGATGGTACATTGCCTCGAAAGGTCGCATTGAAGCTTTACGTGGGTCATTCAGAATATTATGCGGTGTAGATAACAGGTGCTAGTCATATTAGAACGCGTTTGGGACAAACCGTTCACAAAGTTACTCCGCGCTGGATCTATAATTGCGTAGCAAGTGAGCAGTCAATTGTTTTCTTACTTTTTTTTTCATTTTCAGCAGATCCAAAAAATAAAAGCAACAAACAATTGAACAATACCTATACTGTTGCAGTGTTTTACTGTAGAAATGCATCAAATTCACCTTGATACAAAATTTTGAAATATCTACAATTTAAAAACACTATGTGTAAATGGCCCTGTAGAGTCCACACTCCTTCATTAATTCCCTTTGACCTAACGCCTGAGAGGTTTGTGTTTTCCTCTAGCTATTTCACGCGTGTTCTAATCTATCGCGATTCTCATTGGTTCTTCCCTGTTCAACCTGAAGTTGACATCCACGTTTCTTAGGCGAAAAGCTACTTCTTACCGGCTAAAACCTCGTAAAAAGCATCAGGACAATGGTAACGTCCATCATGGAAAGTACCCGAATGTTTTTGCATTTTGTATCTCCCAGAAAACTACTTCAATTGTCTAGGAAGGAAACACCAAAGACTGATTGAATTTATCACATAATAATGTCGGGACTGACGTAACCTTAAAATAATTTCGTCCTGGTTTATGGCATTTCTCACCAATAACTACTGGTTTCACAGCTTGTAATTTGATAGCTCAGAATATACCGCGGCTTTGAACAACACTCAGAGGTAGCACTTCCAATGCCAACAGAATACAAAGCTCAAATTTTGCGCTCTGCCCTTCTCGACGAAATGAAATGGCGATCCTTTGTTTCTACTCCGCGGAAACGGTTGTAAAAAGCATCTCTAGAAAGTTTAAAAATTCCTTTTGTTTCCTTCGCGTTCGTGTCGCTTAATTTCCCAACAACTTTTACCAATTTATGTTTTATCCTCAATTGAGATAAACAACAAAAAACTTATCATGTTACATGTTACAGGTCACGGCAACTAAACTGTAAGTGTTTGGTCCACTGCAGGAATTGCCTACTACGTTAACTATGAAATAGAAAATACTTGGGGAAAAAACAATATTGCAACTATAGTTTTCTCACAGTTTTCCTCGGCGCCAAACCACGAACCAATTTCCGCAGCGGAATATTCTGCGGAGACACGAATTGCACACTGATTTACACCGCAAATCATTGGGCGTCATCAGATTAAGTAAGATCATCCGAGTTGCTCTGAAAGAGCATGGGGTTACGCGTGTTCTCCAAGGCGGACGACTATTGCAGTGGAAAGCTTCGATTAATTAAACCTTGTATTTGTTGGGCAGACTTAGAGAACCGGTTTTTGTCGGTTGCCGTAATGAGAAACTTACTGACACACTAGATCTCTGGCAAATTGTGGAATACAGGCGTGGGGCGCCAAAGGAGCTAATATTGGAATGAAGGCGGGAAAAGTGTGACAAGAAAAGCTCCTATTCAGTCACGTTTAGAGTGTGAAAAAATATATATATATTCCGCGTCGCCAGTATAAGAACACAAGTTGACAAAAGGGAGAGAGACATGTGACGTGGAGCAGTGATGAACACAACAACGGGTGAGGACACAGTTAGTTGCTGGATTATCTATGGTACGGTAAGCCTATTTTAAGTAAGGCGGACTAATTAAATATTACGCCTGCTTGAAATGAAATGGTTTTGCACCGTTGTACCGGCCTAAAACATCAAATAGCAAAAAAAGGGGTATTTTGTCCACCATAAAGCTAAAGCCACTTTATTAAGGAAAGTAATTCTTTTTATACGAAGGGGCTGAGTGGATCGCATTGCTTGTAACTTTGAACGTGACTCGGTTAGCCGATGTAAAAGTGGATAAAAGTTGAGTTGCTGAAGTTGCCCAACTTCAAGACTTTATTTTATACATGACCTCTGGCTTCCAAACGTATTCAGTGGAAATGATTCGGTTAATGTCAATTAACATTCCATTGAAATACCACGTCCTAATTGGTTAAACTGCGGGATGTATCGGCGATCTATTATGCCAAGCCGAATGATGAGGTCTCACAAGCAAAGCTGCTCACAAGACTAAGTATTTCTTTCGTTCGTAGCAGCGCATTTTATTTTAAGTAAATTCGTACAGCCGGTGTGCTAAATTCTATGCTTCCCGGAGTTCTGAACATCATGACATGAACGAAACGCCGAAGATGGCTTTGAAATATGAAGAGTTGAGAATTATTGTGAAACAATTATTTGATAACGGTTTGAAAAAAATATGAGAACACCGCGAAATAGTGTTTTATAGCAGTTCAACTTTGTTGTTGCTAGCCTGATTGGCTGAAATACGGAATGTTCCGATAATTACAGATATCGTGTTGCGAATTGACCATATCGTTAGTTATAGATGTTATTAACAGTTATTTATGTTTAAGGAATGCGCATATTTGAATATAGCAAGGTTTGTCAATGTAACTTCAGATAAAAATTAAACTGCTGCAGTGCCCAAGTTCAAAACCTTTCTCGCAAGACAATATTGCAAACGACCTCTGGCCTACAACGCAACGTATCGGAAATGACCCAGGAAGCGTCAATCGACATCAGATTAACATATCGTTGGGATTGGCTCAATTGCGGAATATACCGGTGGTCAAAAGTCAAAACTCCGAATGACAAGGTTTTGGAAATGAAGCAGTTCACTGAATACAAGTTCAAATCTCTCTTACGTTGATGGCACCCGATTTTAGGCAAAGTCATGCGACCGGCGTGTTGAATACGGTGTTAGAGAGTGCAAAACACTGAGGATGTCTTCGAAACACGAAGTGTTGGGAATTATATGATAACAATTTAAACAAAATAAATGAGGACACTGCAAAGAAGTCTTTCAAACGTTAAAAAAGACTTCAGTTACTGTGAGAGCAGTGAGAGTAAGCTTGTACGTGTCGTTCTCAATGACCCCTGTTAAAGGTGCTAATTGATAAGGATTACAGTAACTAGACCTGATTGGCTAAAATGCGGAATGTTCTGCTGGTTAAAGATATCATGTTGCCATTTTACCTTCTGATTGGTTAAGATGCGGGATTATTCCGCCACTGAAACCTTAATTGAAATAAGGCCTTCTTATTGGATAAGAAGCAGAATATACTGTGAAAAACAACCACTAAAAAAAGTTCAAAATTAAATGGAGAAGTACAAATTTAAATGGAGAGGTGTTACAAGTGAATCTCCTTTCACTTTCAAGCCAGTGAGCGTTGTGTTCGTTTTGTAATCGCTCTAATTCATTGACATTAGTGAAGTTACCATTTTTAAGCTCTAAATGTATAATGCGAAATTTGTTCTGAATTTCATCACAGTACTGACATGTATCTATCCTGGCCTTCCTAAAGCTCAGTAAGTCCCCTAAGTCCTCGTTAAATATGTTTCTAAAGGTGGAAAAACTAATTACAGGTCCCTTATTTTTTACCTTTGAACGGTTTGTTTTAAGATTCGGGTTTACTTTAACAAATTCTCTCCACATCTTGCGCATTGAAGTGCAACAGTCAAAGTATCGTTTCTGAGTTCTTCATCTTCTGTAGTGAGATTCAGTCGTCCTTTGGAACAAATGAAGTCACTTACAGCGCTCCTCCCTTCTGGCTAAAGTCTCATTGTGTTATTTCCGTGTCGTCCTCTCATGTCGTTGGATAGAGACACCATCCTCCTCTAATTTCTTGGGAAGAACTTGGAGTTTTCGGCGGAAAAATCCGTAACATATTTGAAAAGCCCTCTGCAAACTGTTGCTACCGTTGGTACCTTGTAAGTAATCGTTCTACGCCCATTAGGACAATCTCTGACTTCCATTAGTCCTAAAACAACATAATTTTGTTCGTTGTAACTTTTTTGATAAAAAGATGCACTCAAATCCTGTATCATTCGTCAACATTCATGAGCTGGCCGACGCATCAAGCAACCCTTATCACACGAACAGAACAAAGACATTGCCTCTATGTCTTTATAGGGTCTGTTATTTCTGGCATTGATCTTTTTCCGTTTGCGAGTGTAAATCTTCTTCAGTTTAAAATTCCTTTTCTTCCACCCTCTTTCAACTGAACTTGCGAGAGGAACTCCGTCTCGGAAATACCTCCAAGGGGTCTCTGCATTGAAGAGGCAAACTTGCTGATTGCATGAAGTAGAAATCAACGCCTGTGGTGTGTCTGACGAACTAGAAGCCCAGGCCATTGCCCCCATTTGACTTGCAAGCAAACGATTTATGAACGTTAGCAATGAGTTCTACATTTATAGTGACCAAAACAAAATCGTATTATTGCTAGAAAATACCACAGACCACAAGAAGATGACATGCATGTGTCACGCCCCTCCAAAGCTTTTGCGCAACTTGTTCAAGGGCTGGCCTTCTTATCAGATTTAACTGTCACATACAGTGGAACCTCTCCTCACTGAGCCTCTGCACTACGGATATCTCTCTATTAAGTACAGTTTCCTATTTCCCGACAGAATCCTCAGACATTTCCTTTCACAAGAAAGCCTCTATAATACAGACTCTCTCTAATTCGGCCAACAAACAGTAAATCTGGGCTCCAAGAGCACATTTATAAAAACTTGACCTCTCTTTTACTGACAGGTCAGTGATCAGGTGATGACAATTTCTGTATGAAAGTTAGTTTCCTGTTTGAGGTTTTAAAAACAGCAATGCTTTAATTACTTTATCTCTGTGACGTCTACGTTGTTTATACAGATACATGGTTGAATGTCCTTGATGCCCATAACGTTTTGTTAGAACCACCATTGCATTTCAGTAAGCCACCAATCATGTCAAAACGTGTGACAACAAATACAGTACTGTGAAAAAGTAATGATAGCGAAATTCGTCGAATTTCGTGCTTTGTCCTCAACGAAATTTCGGCGAAATTTGGTCGAACTTTCGCTTTGGAGACATGCGAAATTTCCTGTAGGTTGAGCGAAATTTCGAAAGGTCTAAGGAAATTTCACCGAATTTTCGCTCAGGAGAAGTGCGAAATTTCGTTTTGCTTTGGCGAATTAATTTTGGAAAGCGTAACGAAATTTCGCCGAATCTTCGCTCTTGACGTGTGCAAAATTTCGAAAGGAGAGACGAAATTTCGTTCAAAATGCGTAGGAAATTTCGAAAGGTGAGACGAATCTTCTCTCTTCTTCGCTTTTCTTTCTTTTCGCCGTTTTCGAATTATCATTAGAGGATCCAACTTAACGATCTTCAAATATAAGTACAAGGTCTTCGGAACGCTTTGGAAATAAACATCTCGCAAGTGACTTGACGACGCGTGCGAAACAAAGAACTTTTCCTTAACGTAAAAAATAACTAAACGTGAGCAGTGCGCCATAGAAACTTTGATAAACAATTATATGGCTAAAGAAAGAGCATTTTACTGTTTGAATGAACAATTTGTGTTAAATATAACCGGAGATATGATTTTTTCCACAAGGTCTTCGGAACGCTTTGGAAATAAACATCTCGCAAGTGACTTGCCGACGCGTGCGAAACAAAGAATTTTTCCTCGAAGTGAAAAATAACTAAACGTGAGCAGCGCGCCACAGAAACTTTGATAAACAATTTTTTGTCAAGGAAAGAGCATTTTAGCGTTTTTGCACCTAAAGGTTTGTTCGAAATTTCGCTCACACAAACAAAGTGTTGGAAATTTCGTTTGAAATTTCGCTCCCACTTGCGAGATTTCGAACGAAATTTCGCTCCCACTAACGAAATTTCGAACGAATTTTGCCACCTTCAGCGAATTTGCCAAGTGAAATTTCGCACATCTGCACGAAATTTCGTTAATGGTGAAACAATAGAGGCCAGCGAAATTTCGCCGAAAATTCGTTCTCCTCGAAATTTCGCAGATTTACGTAGAATTTCGTAGAACTTCGTCGAAATTCGACGAAATTCGCTATCATTACTTTTGCACAGTACTGTACTTGAAAGGATATGCCACCTCTTTTGTTGGCTTAAAGAGGATCTGCAAACCTGATGTAATTCAAAATGCAGCGAACGATTGTTGTTGTCTGCCACTGATGTGGCGCACCAAGCAATTTCGGATTTCCCGCATAATTCATCTTCTTTCTACTTAAGGTCACTGAGTAAACATTTAATCCATCGTTTCTGTCCTACATCCGGACAAATTAAGTGTAAAAAGTCACACAAAGAACCCGTACCGCTACACGTTCTAAAGTTTAATTACGATATAATTTTGCCCAAATGGCCGCTAAGGGACAGTCAAAGTATCGTTTCCGAGTTGTTGATCTTCTGTAGTGAGATTCAGTCGCTTTTTTGCAACAAATGAAGTCAGTTACAGCCCTCCTACCCTCTGGCAAAAGTCTCATGGTGTTATTTCCGTGTCGTCCTCTCCTGTCATTGGATAGAGCCACCATCCTCCTCTAATTTCTTGGGAAGAACTTGGAGTTTTCGGCGGGAAAATCCGTAACATATTTGAAAAGTCTGCTGCAAATTGTTCCTAGCGTTGGTACCTTGTAAGTAATCGTTCTACGCCGATTAGGACAACATCGGACTTCCATTAGTCCTAAAACAACATAATTTTGTTCGTTGTAACCTTTTTGATGAAAAGATGCACTCAAATCCTGTATCATTCGTCAACATTCATGAGCTGGCCGACGCATCAAGCAACCCTTATCACACAAACACAACAAAGACATTGCCTCTATGTCTTTATAGGGTCTGTTATTTCTGGCATTGATCTTTTTCCGTTTGCGAGTGTAAATCTTCTTCAGTTTAACATTCCTTTTCTTTCGCCCTCTTTCAACTGAACTTGCGAGAGGAACTCCGTCTCGGAAATATCTTCAAGGGGTCTCTGCATTGAAGAGGCAAACTTGCTGATTGCATGAAGTAGAAATCAACGCCTGTGGTGTGTCTGACAAACTAGAAGCCCAGGCCATTGCCCCCATTTGACTTGCAAGCAAACGATTTATGAACGTTAGCAATGAGTTCTACATTTATAGTGACCAAAACAAAATCGTATTATTGCTAGAAAATACCACAGACCACAAGAAGATGACATGCATGTGTCACGCCCCTCCAAAGCTTTTGCGCAACTTGTTCAAGGGCTGGCCTTCTTATCAGATTTAACTGTCACATACGGTGGAACCTCTCCTCACTGAGCCTCTGCACTACGGATATCTCTCTATTAAGTACAGTTTCCTATTTCCCGACAGAATCCTCAGACATTTCCTTTCACAAGAAAGCCTCTATAATACAGACTCTCTCTAATTCGGCCAACAAACAGTAAATCTGGGCTCCAAGAGCACATTTATAAAAACTTGACCTCTCTTTTACTGACAGGTCAGTGATCAGGTGATGACAATTTCTGTATGAAAGTTAGTTTCCTGTTTGAGGTTTTAAAAACAGCAATGCTTTAATTACTTTATCTCTGTGACGTCTACGTTGTTTATACAGATACATGGTTGAATGTCCTTGATGCCCATAACGTTTTGTTAGAACCACCATTGCATTTCAGTAAGCCACCAATCATGTCAAAACGTGTGACAACAAATACAGTACTGTGAAAAAGTAATGATAGCGAAATTCGTCGAATTTCGTGCTTTGTTCTCAACGAAATTTCGGCGAAATTTGGTCGAACTTTCGCTTTGGAGACATGCGAAATTTCCTGTAGGTTGAGCGAAATTTCGAAAGGTCTAAGGAAATTTCACCGAATTTTCGCTCAGGAGAAGTGCGAAATTTCGTTTTGCTTTGGCGAAATTTTGGAAAGCGTAACGAAATTTCGCCGAATCTTCGCTCTGGACGTGTGCGAAATTTCGAAAGGAGAGACGAAATTTCGTTCAAAATGCGTACGAAATTTCGAAAGGTGAGACGAATCTTCTCTCTTCTTCGCTTTTCTTTCTTTTCGCCGTTTTCGAATTATCATTAGAGGATCCAACTAATGATCTTCAAATATAAGTACAAGGTCTTCGGAACGCTTTGGAAATAAACATGTCGCAAGTGACTTGACGACGCGTGCGAAACAAAGAATTTTTCCTTGAAGTAAAAAATAACTAAACGTGAGCAGTGCGCCATAGAAACTTTGATAAACAATTATATGGCTAAAGAAAGAGCATTTTACTGTTTGAATGAACAATTTGTGTTAAATATAACCGGAGATATGATTTTTTCCACAAGGTCTTCGGAACGCTTTGGAAATAAACATCTCGCAAGTGACTTGCCGACGCGTGCGAAACAAAGAATTTTTCCTCGAAGTGAAAAATAACTAAACGTGAGCAGCGCGCCACAGAAACTTTGATAAACAATTTTTTGTCAAGGAAAGAGCATTTTAGCGTTTTTGCACCTAAAGGTTTGTTCGAAATTTCGCTCACACAAACAAAGTGTTGGAAATTTCGTTTGAAATTTCGCTCCCACTTGCGAGATTTCGAACGAAATTTCGCTCCCACTAACGAAATTTCGAACGAATTTTGCCACCTTCAGCGAATTTGCCAAGTGAAATTTCGCACATCTGCACGAAATTTCGTTAATGGTGAAACAATAGAGGCCAGCGAAATTTCGCCGAAAATTCGTTCTCCTCGAAATTTCGCAGATTTACGTAGAATTTCGTAGAACTTCGTCGAAATTCGACGAAATTCGCTATCATTACTTTTGCACAGTACTGTACTTGAAAGGATATGCCACCTCTTTTGTTGGCTTAAAGAGGATCTGCAAACCTGATGTAATTCAAAATGCAGCGAACGATTGTTGTTGTCTGCCACTGATGTGGCGCACCAAGCAATTTCGGATTTCCCGCATAATTCATCTTCTTTCTACTTAAGGTCACTGAGTAAACATTTAATCCATCGTTTCTGTCCTACATCCGGACAAATTAAGTGTAAAAAGTCACACAAAGAACCCGTACCGCTACACGTTCTAAAGTTTAATTACGATATAATTTTGCCCAAATGGCCGCTAAGGGACAGTCAAAGTATCGTTTCCGAGTTGTTGATCTTCTGTAGTGAGATTCAGTCGCTTTTTTGCAACAAATGAAGTCAGTTACAGCCCTCCTACCCTCTGGCAAAAGTCTCATGGTGTTATTTCCGTGTCGTCCTCTCGTGTCATTGGATAGAGACACCATCCTCCTCTAATTTCTTGGGAAGAACTTGGAGTTTTCGGCGGGAAAATCCGTAACATATTTGAAAAGCCAGCTGCAAATTGTTCCTAGCGTTGGTACCTTGTAAGTAATCGTTCTACGCCGATTAGGACAAACTCTGACTTCCATTAGTCCTAAAAGAACATAATTTTGTTTGTTGTAACTTTTTTGATGAAAAGATGCATTCAAATCCTGTATCACTCGTCAACATTCATGAGGTAGCCGACGCATCAAGCAACCCTTATCACACGAACACAACAAAGACATTGCCTCCATGTCTTTATAGGGTCTGTTATTTCTGGCATTGATCTTTTTCCGTTTGCGAGTGTAAATCTTCTTCAGTTTAAGATTCCTTTTCTTCCACCCTCTTTTAACTGAACTTGCGAGAGGAACTCCGTCTTGCAAATATCTTCAGGGGGTCTCTGCATTGAAGCGGCAAACTTGCTTATTACATGAACTAGAAATCAACGCCTGTGGTGTGTCTGACAAACTAGAAGCCCAGGCCATTGCCCCTATTTGACTTGCAAGCAAACGATTTATGAATGTTAGCAATGAGTTCTACATTTATAGTGACCAAAACAAAATCGTATTATTGCTAGGAAATACCACAGACCACAAGAAGATGACATGCATGTGTCACGCCCCTCCAAAGCTTTTGCGCAACTTGTTCAAGGGCTGGCCTTATCAAATTTAACTTTCACATACAGTGGAACCTCTCCTCACTGAGCCTCTGCACTACGGATATCTCTCTATTAAGTACAGTTTCCTATCTCCCGACAGAATCCTCAGACATTTCCTTTCACAAGAAAGCCTCTATAATACAGACTCTCTCTAATTCGGCCAACAAACAGTAAATCTGGGCTCCAAGAGCACATATAAAAAAACTTGACCTCTCTTTTACTGACAGGTCAGTGATCAGGTGATGACAATTTCTGTATGAAAGACAGTTTCCTGTTTGAGGTTTTAAAAACAGCAATGCTTTAATTACTTTGTCTCTGTGACGTCTACGTTGTTTATACAGATACATGGTTGAATGTCCTTGATGCCGATAACGCTTTATTAGAACGACCACAAGATTTCAGTAAGCCACCAATCATGCCAAAACGTGTGAGAACAAATACTTGAAAGGATATACCACCTCTTTTGTTGGCTTAAAGAGGATCTGCAAACCTGATGTCATTCAAAATGAAGCAAGCGATT